>NW_015542360.1:690278-724059 GCF_001515605.1 Sinocyclocheilus anshuiensis | reverse complement strand
TTACGTTTTGAATATGGATATTTTTCTTACAAAAACGCATCGATTCGCTACAGGAGGCCTTTGTTCACCACCCCGGAGCCGTTGAGACACTTTTTTTATGGATGGGTGATTTTTATTTAACTTCTTTTGGACTGTTGCATGCAACACCCAATTTTTAATATAACTCCGACTCGATTCGTCTGAAAGAAGAAAGTCATATACACCTAGGATGACTTGAGGGTGAGTAATTGATGGGCTAATTTTCATTTTTGGGTGAACTAACCCTTTAAGGCCAGCATACTCTCTTTAGCAATTAAACCCAGAAGTAAAATTGTAATTTAGTACATAATAGTTAACAAAGTCAAACGCATGACCACTAATCTATGATGAACATGTTTTTAATTTCTGTAATAAAATTCACTACTATTTTTTTAAAGGGGTGGGGGGGGGGGGGCATAATAATATCTGTGATACGATTTTTCTGATACTTTCCTGATTTCATAAAGAAAAAAAAAATAATTCATTAAATTAGATAAGCAGTAGTTTGGCATAATGTTCTTCTATAATTACGACCAATAATAACAACCAAGCATATATCTTTCTTAAGCAGTTGTGTCAAGCAAGCAATACACAGCAATCCTACTTCACCTAGTTAATACTCAATATATGAGCTTGTTCCTACACCCCTGGGCTTAACTTTTTTCCCCAAACCCTACCTTGACAAACAATACTCATATTGACACTGATTCACACGGGTTCAAGCCCATAACTGTAAAAATGCTGATCCCATTGGTTAATAGAAATAGTGTTTCAAGACCTAACTTCACATAAAGTCTGTAATTGTATAAAGCAGTTCAAAAACACTCAAGCCTTTGACTTTGCTACATCATAAGCTGCACCACAGGGGTGACAAAAACACAAGAAATTCATAACATCCCCTCTAATATTTAAAGTTCCCAACATGTCTTTGAAGGCCTGAGCACTTTAACTTCTACCAGGCAGCACTCTTCAGTGGTCAGACTCACACCACTTCTCCTCAAGGTTTTAATGAGGTCCGTGGGGAGCAAAGCTGCTCGCTCACCGTGCCCTAACACTCTGTAAGAGAGCTGACCTCCTGCCCCATCATACTGTCAGACCGTGTCATGAGAGACCCAAGAACTATTAAAACCAAATGAGAAATGAAAAACGAGTTGCAAAAATTACACTGCTAATGACCCATTCAATGTACATGTCGGCTGCCACTGTTTATTTCTTAATTTTGTTCAAAGATAAGCCAGGCTGATTAATGTTCAGTCACATGGAGGTAATAATTACCCGGACTGATAAAATGTCACAGATGTTAAAGGTTACATTCGGCCCTGCTCTTGACTACTTGACTAGGCCAGCTTCCTTACCATTTAATCCTTTAATACAATGGAGATATTTTTACTCTGTTTTATATCATAGCCATTTTTATGACTAATATAACCTAATCTCCTTTCATTACCAAACTGTATGGTATAAGAAATAAATGATTGCTATTTTTACCAACCATCTGCCCTGTAATCTCCATTCAAGCACTGTCCTTTCATTTGCAGCGTCACACCATATAGGTTTACATCATAAAAGCGAGCGTCAATGTTAAAATTCTTTCTGTTTCAGAGAAATATAAAGTAATATATTTATAGATTGATTCCCCCAAAGTGTAAACTCTGGCTCTGTTGTTTTCAAAACATTTGAGCTGCTCGATCAGCCCAACAACAACAGAACTGAGTCAACCAATTGGGTGAGTTTGGAGGCGAGGCTATCTGTTTCACGGACCAATTGCAGAAAGAGAGTGTTTCCTTTTGAAAACAGTTTTTTTGCTGTTATTTTGCTGTCACAGCAGAACTGATTCAACCAATGGGGTGAGTTTAGGGCGGGGTCATCTGTTTCACAGACCAATGGCAGACAGGGAGTGTTTCTGTTTGAAAACAGTCACTTTTTTGTTGTTATTATGGGGGAGTCAACCTAAAGTGTAAACTCTGGTTCTGTTATGGTTTCCAAACATTTTGTTCTGTTTGTTTGAGCCACCCGACTAGCCTGACAACAGCAGAACTGAGTCAACCAATGGGGTTAGTTTGGGGTAGGGCCATCTGTTTCACAGACCAATTGCAGAAAGGGAGTGTTTCTGTTTGAAAACAGTAAATTGTTGCTGTTATTTTGCTGTTACAGCAGAACTGATTCAACCAATGGGGTGAGTTTAGGGCGGGGTCATCTGTTTCACAGACCAATGGCAGACAGGGAGTGTTTCTGCTTGAAAACAGTCAATTTGTTTTTTGCTATTATTATAGGTTGATCCCCTAATGTGTAAACTCTGGCTCTGTTGTCTTCAAAACATTTCTCTGTTTGTTTGAGCCACCCGACCAGCCCGGCAACAGCAGAAATGACTCAACCAATGGGGTGAGTTTGGGGGCAGGGCCATCTTTTTCACAAACCAATAGCAGACAGGGAGTGTTTTTGTTTGAAAACAGTCTCTTTTTTTGCTGTTACTCGGTGTACTTTCACTAAATTAGACACTTCAGCTTCTAATAAAGATCTTTCTAAACAAATCAATGCATAAATGTAATACAACAAGCATGTTTTACTTGAGTTTGCACATACAATGATCAAGTGTGTGTGTGCATTAATGAAACGAAGATGGCCTTTTGATTTATTTGCATTACAAAGCAGGCACAAAGACCGGCTGTAATCCATCAAAACCAGGCAATCTGATTCTCCGAAAAGCGTTCTTCAGATAAACAAAATTACGAATTTAAAACTCGCGCACCTTCGAATCTCGCACTCCTGGTGTTCAGAAAGATTGCTTTGGAGGGATATAAATAAGCATATTACAAACAGATACGTCTGATTAAAAATCCTCGTCGCAAATGAATGTATCATCACAGACGAATCTCATTACTCCTTCAGATGACAAATGGTAAACCTAGGTTGCAATATCCATTTACTAATATCCTGGATCCCGTTGTGATTTAATAAATGCACTGCTGACATTTACACATCTTTATCTTATTAGTTTAACAACAAAATATTAGTCCTAAATGAGGAGCAGCATAACAACCCACCGCGACACAGTGCCAATTAGGTGAAGGGACAAATGATCTAATTATATAATCGTAATTCTGGGGGTTTATGCTACGACGGGCGAAGAAGCGGGGACGGCAGACAGGCTTGTTAAGACATGTCACTCTAATTGTGATTTACAGCTCTGTTCGGTCAATGCGTGTGCGATGGAGGCGTCTGACGGACTGGATGGCCTGCCCTCATTAGTAAATGTCTCCCTTCGTCTGTAGCAAAGAATGGGAAGCGCTGACCGCTATACACATGGTGTCATTTGGCTAACCATCCGAGGGCTGGGCAAGGCCCACCGACTGGATCCACTGTTGGTTTTGTCAGTAATTATCAGTGCCGACGAAGCAGGTAAATTTGGTCCTCACAGAAGCATGGAGTAGCGTTAGACCGCACAGGCAGCTTGTTAAGAGGTTCACGTGCTGTTAGCCCTTGTTAATTTACACGTTACTTGGTATAAAATCCCAATTTGCGGTGTTACATTCCAACGAGTAAAAATAAATCCGCACCTGACAGCGAAGCCTTTGCGATGTTGACGCAAGTGACTAGCGTTGAGCTCAGCCGTCCATGGCGAGAGCGTGTCAGTCCGTGTTTCGTCTATTGAGTGAACACTCTGTCTCCGTCTCCTGGGGGTCCATCGTGTGCTAGAACACAGTCTGGCCCCTGTCCCGCGTACCTTCAGCTAAGCCGTCCAGATAGCATTCAAACTCTTCTACGTAACATGCATCTGCCTCATTAACCCCTACAGCACCTATTGATTTTTTTTTCTCTCCATGATTTTACGGATCCTCAAGCTTTCCACAGCCATTGTGCTAATTCGGACTTACAAGGGATAATATAATGCTGGGCTTCCTGTGTCTGCTGTAATTCAATAGGACAATAAGTCAAGATAATTTAGCCATCTGTTGGTTCTCTGCTGAGACGGCAGAAGTATATTTTCTGTTTCTTGGCTCTTCAGTGCTCCAGTTTCAAGATACATACATATATTTCACTACTGCTACTTAATTTTTACATTATTGTTATGAATAATTTTTTTTTGCAAGTTTGACAATATAATAATAATAATGATGATGATGATGTTAGGTCATTTTTGAATTTCATATTATTATTATTATTATTATGAAATTCAAAAATTACCTAACATCATCATCATCATTATTATTATTATTATTACTATTATTATTATATAAAAAGGCAAATTTACAAAACAATTTATATTAAATTACATTCAATATTTTAGCAATTTGCATTTATTAATAATAACCATCATCATCTTATATTTTTAATTTAAATTATTATTTAATATTAAATTATATTAAATATTGTAAATATGCATTCATATTTACAATGAACAACATGCTGTTGTTGTTATGAAATAAATGTATATTTACGAAATTACATAACATATTTTGTACATTTGTCTTCATATTTCATAATAATAACAATTTATGCATTGTATTACATAAAAAGGCAAATTTACAAAACTTTTAATATAAATTACATTAAATATTTTATCAATTTGCATTTATTCATAAAATTATCTTATATTTGTAACTTTATTATTTAATATTAAATTATACTAAATATTGTAAATATACCTTCATATTTAATAATAATAACTCACATAATTACTACTGATGTTATGAAATAAATGTATATTTACAAAATTATATAAAATATTTTGAAAATGTACGTTCATATTTAATAATAATAATAATAATAAATAAAATAAATAATTTGATATATATCATTACATCCACTCTGACACTGATCTATGCAGTCTAAATTGTGTATCTACTAGAGTATCAGTTTATGTAAAATAGCTTTTTAAACACTGAAACACAGTTTTGGCTAAACTGAATGTAAAGCCTGCAAGGTTGTAGTAGTTGTACATGGATAAATCTCATTGTTTATATCACCTGTTGTTTTAAAGCCCAAAATAACCATCGTAAATCAGCCACCAGGCCCTAAAACAAAAATGACTGTGTGTTATTTTGTTACTCGAGCTAAACTGCTGCTGTAATATTCAGTGATGGCTGGCAAGTTACTGCAATTGGTCACAAAAGACACAAGTAGGTTTGTGTCTCATTTTATTTTCCTTGATTAAAATCATCCATTATATCGAGCATTATAATTATTAGAAGCAAAACTCCCACGCTTACTTTGACTGTTAATCAGAAAAAAAAGTCCTATAATTGCTCAAAATATGAAAGTCTTGAGCGGATTAATTTGCGAGTTAATTAAGAGGCACGATTTATATGTCTCATGCAAAGCCTACGGTATATTCCTAACGATACTGCCTCATTTTAAACTGATTTCTTATTAAAATTCACAAATTTAGTTTAGATTTTCTGTTTGATCATGGCACTTAATCGCATAAATGTTGGAAAAACAAACAAACCACAATTAAAATGCTGCCAAGACAAATTCTCTCATATCCTCTGAACAAGCAACTGGCGTGAAATAAAACCGTACACAACTCAATTATGACCCCAGAAATATCCAAAACACTCCGACGTATGAAAAGGAAACCTTTCGAAACAAATACAAGGCTTTGTCCCTGAGCTTGGCGTCTCCACAACCTCAGACTACAGTCCCTGTGAGAGCTACATAAAAATATTGTCATCCTAAATGACACTGGAATGAACTAAGCCTCGATGGACGCCGTCTAGAAACACGACCGTCGCAGTTGTACATGACTGAAACATAGCAAAATAGTTTAAAGTCAACATACTATTCAAATGGACCCTGTTTATTTGAATATTGTGCAAAATTCACAAGGGAACACAGTAAAATCGCCTTTTCTTTAAAAATATTTAGGATAGCGCAGAAGAGGGATCTCATTATGATTTTATAGACAGAGGAGACATTAATGCACCACCAGGAAGACAGGATTGCTCCAGCACTTAGAACCGAGGCAAAGTGGAATGTTTTGACCAGGAATAGCATCTCATCCCTGCACTTTACCTCTTCCTGCCTTATCTCGCTCTCTCTCAAGTTGGCAGTCTGCTGTTCCTTACTCTCAATTAAAGTAATGGACATCTGGACAGCAATCAGGACGGCCCCTCTGGGTAAAAACACCCACAAAGGATCTGCACGTCTCGTCTCTTCCTAGATAGTGGGCTTAAATCGATGAGCTCAGAAGACTAATTGTAGAACACGCTACGGCAATACAGAATCCCGTTAAGATCCGAGTCATCATTTCCTCTCATGTCTCAGATGAATTTCCTCCCAGGCCCATTTAATGGGTCATTTAAAATGTCTGTTTGTTAGTAAAGATCAAGGATGTATTGTTCATTTTTTTTTGTTCACTATTAGCTGTAAAATACTTAGCAATTTTGCATAATGCTTAGCTTAACATGATTACAAATGCTAAGGCTAAAAAATACACTATGCATTGAGACGGTTTTTGCAAAAACAAAAACGTAATTTCAATTTGATTTGCATTTTCATTTGCGTCATTTTATTTTCATTCATAACACAGCATAAGAATGCATTCTAAGCACCATTGTGTGCTAGCGGAAAGTAGTGTGAACTGATCCAGAAAGATACTCAAAGTACTTTGTTTCCAACTACATAAACGAGATTTTATGCACTTCTGTTTTCCAAAATGTGCCAGAACGCAACTGATAACGTGTGCATTTTTTAGCATGATTGCAACACAGCTACCAAAAATGTTTTAAGAACATTTAGCTAATGTTCATAAAGTTATCAAAATGCTACTTCTGAATGTTTTTAAACATTTTTGTTTTTGTTTTGTTTAACATTACTGGAAGAACGTTTTTATTCATAACTTTGAGAGAACTTTGCCAGAACGGTAAGTAAGTTCTGAGAACATTCCCTAAATGCGGATGCTTTTTTTTTTCCCGAAATGTGTCGAAAATGATTCATAACCTTATGCAAGTATTGTTGCGAGTCGCGCAATACTGGGTATTTGCATAAACAGGGCCAGAAGCATACTCAAAGTACTGTATGTGAATGCAGAGGCTTCTAGATACACAAGCTTGATTTTACATGTTAAAATGTGAAATTTTTACGAAGTTGTGCAATAGCAAACATTAGTGTAAACAATGATTCAGAAACAAATTCAATGTAAGTATGTGAATGTAGATGCTTATAGCTATATAAATTCAACGTTATGCATTGTTTTTTCTCCCGAAATGTGCCGGACACAATTCGTAACTTTATGCAAGTATGTGTTGAATAGCAGGCATTAGCATAAACAAAGCCAGAAACATACAAGTTTGGCAAGTTTGTCAACGCAGATGCTTAGGAAGACAGGATTGCTCCAGCACTTAGAACCGAGGCAAAGTGGAATGTTTTGACCAGGAATAGCATCTCATCCCTGCACTTTACCTCTTCCTGCCTTATCTCGCTCTCTCTCAAGTTGGCAGTCTGCTGTTCCTTACTCTCAATTAAAGTAATGGACATCTGGACAGCAATCAGGACGGCCCCTCTGGGTAAAAACACCCACAAAGGATCTGCACGTCTCGTCTCTTCCTAGATAGTGGGCTTAAATCGATGAGCTCAGAAGACTAATTGTAGAACACGCTACGGCAATACAGAATCCCGTTAAGATCCGAGTCATCATTTCCTCTCATGTCTCAGATGAATTTCCTCCCAGGCCCATTTAATGGGTCATTTAAAATGTCTGTTTGTTAGTAAAGATCAAGGATGTATTGTTCATTTTTTTTTGTTCACTATTAGCTGTAAAATACTTAGCAATTTTGCATAATGCTTAGCTTAACATGATTACAAATGCTAAGGCTAAAAAATACACTATGCATTGAGACGCTTTTTGCAAAAACAAAAACGTAATTTCAATTTGATTTGCATTTTCATTTGCGTCATTTTATTTTCATTCATAACACAGCATAAGAATGCATTCTAAGCACCATTGTGTGCTAGCGGAAAGTAGTGTGAACTGATCCAGAAAGATACTCAAAGTACTTTGTTTCCAACTACATAAACGAGATTTTATGCACTTCTGTTTTCCAAAATGTGCCAGAACGCAACTGATAACGTGTGCATTTTTTAGCATGATTGCAACACAGCTACCAAAAATGTTTTAAGAACATTTAGCTAATGTTCATAAAGTTATCAAAATGCTACTTCTGAATGTTTTTAAACATTTTTGTTTTTGTTTTGTTTAACATTACTGGAAGAACGTTTTTATTCATAACTTTGAGAGAACTTTGCCAGAACGGTAAGTAAGTTCTGAGAACATTCCCTAAATGCGGATGCTTTTTTTTTTCCCGAAATGTGTCGAAAATGATTCATAACCTTATGCAAGTATTGTTGCGAGTCGCGCAATACTGGGTATTTGCATAAACAGGGCCAGAAGCATACTCAAAGTACTGTATGTGAATGCAGAGGCTTCTAGATACACAAGCTTGATTTTACATGTTAAAATGTGAAATTTTTACGAAGTTGTGCAATAGCAAACATTAGTGTAAACAATGATTCAGAAACAAATTCAATGTAAGTATGTGAATGTAGATGCTTATAGCTATATAAATTCAACGTTATGCATTGTTTTTTCTCCCGAAATGTGCCGGACACAATTCGTAACTTTATGCAAGTATGTGTTGAATAGCAGGCATTAGCATAAACAAAGCCAGAAACATACGCAACACAAGTTTGTCAACGCAGATGCTTCTAGATACACAAGCTAGATTTCTCTTTGTGATTCATGACCAATCAAAAGTATGTGCTGAATTCTTAACATAGTCACAAGTTGCACTATACCAGACATAAGAGTAAAAAGTACCTGAAACATACTCAATGCAAGGAGAATGCAAATCTCAATTTTACGCATTGCGTTTATCGAAATATGCCAGAATGCAGTTCATAACGCATTTTTAGCATGGCTAACAGGTTGAAAACATACTCTACACAAGTGAATGAAGATGCTTTCAGAAACACAAACTCGATTTCACATTGCTCGAGTCAGGAAAGCTATTCGGAATCCCACACAAGTTCGTATTAAATTGTTAGCGTTCACTCTAACACACATAAACAGAGCCAGAAACAAACTCAATGCAAGTATGTGAATGTAGATGCTTATAACTATGCAAATTCAATTCCATGCTTTTTTATTTAAATTTGCCAAACGCGATTGAAGTATGTGCTTAATTATTCGCGTTGTTGCTTTAGCATTAGCATATACTGTACAGAGCCAGAAACATGCTCACTAAAATTACGTGAAAGCAGATGATTCTAGAAACACAAGCTCTACTTCCCAGTGTGTCCGAACGCAATTCGTAACCTCATGCAAGTACGCCAGTGAATTCCTAGCATAGTCACGCTATAATGAACATTAGCTTAAATAGGTCTAAAAACATAGTATATGAACACAGGCGCTTCTATCTACACAAGCACAATTTCATGCCTTGTGTCAGAGTGCAGTTATTTACGCAATGCGCTGCGTTAGCATTAGCATTATGCAATGCACTGTTTGGGCATTAGCACTAGCGTAAACCATCTACCACTGGGTTTCTCTTTCAGGTCAAATACTCTCATGACAGCAAAAACGAAAAGAGAGTTAGCTGAAGTCAGCATGTTTTCAGCTAGCTCTGACTAATGGTACAAACATTTAAAAGTAACTCTATCGCCCCCTAGTGTACGGAGGTTTGTTAACGGCAAAGTAAATGGCAATTCGCACAGAACACGTTTTTGTGTTAAAAAAAATGCAGGGCAGTGAAATGCAAGCAAAGCAAGACCTAGAATTTTTGTTTTAACTTGAGCTCTGCATTTTTAAAATGCCAAGTAATGCACGAGAAACTGCAAGACACACAAACTCAATGGTCAAACAGAGCGAACATTACATATGTTCAACAAGTCTGTGGCCATTAACTCACATTTGCACACTTGTGCAAATTTAGATTCTCTCTGATGAAGTCCAACCTTATAAGTAAGGCTAAGCCTCTAGTGTACGTTTTCTCACAGGACACGAAATCAGGGCTTGCTAACGACACGTAGCCCTCTTCAGATCGAGCAATCGTCTGTTAAAATCCTCTTCACACAGGAGTAAATGGGTGCTCTGCAGCGTGGACCACTTTGTACTCACGGGACACATTAGCCCCTCAGGCGAGATCCATACATATGCTGCCGATTCTCTCAGATTACAACCAATTTTCTGGATACATTCGGTTACATTGCCGACAGACACATCATAGCTAAAATGCGCATCTAAAAATATATGCGATGCAATCCTGTTGGGAATGATTTTACATGCATTTGTTTCTTACCCCTTCTGTAAAATATTCCAGGCTATTTCTAGTTTTATTTATTTATTTTATCCCTCCATTATATTGAATTGTTATTTAAAGGCAGAGTTTATGTAAATTATATTTTGTTGTTTATGGCTAAAGTTAAAGCATTAAAAAGTAGGTCAGAAATAGAGGGATTTTCAAATGCAATATTAAAAAAAAACGTAATATGCGTCCCTTGATGCATAAAAACTGAAGCATGTTTTACTTTACCCTCTTTTAAACTATGGAAAATGAATTTCTTACCTCCTGTGTTCTCATTTATTCACTGATACAGTTGAGTAACCCTTTTATTTTCATCCCTCTCCAGTCCTCGTCCTTCAGTTTAAGGCATTGTGAGTATATATATGGATTGTCATTTAGGAGAAACGCCTATCTGGACCTTTGACCTCTGTCTGTGTCGAAGGTCGTTCTACCAATCTGTCACTTTACTCTGGTTCCACACCATGATGATGATGCAAGCAACCCGAGAAGCCACTAGAGATGCTGGGATGGGGGTTTGGAGCCCCATGATCAATAGTTTTAGAATAGTCAGGCGGTTCAGGTTATGGAGACTCGCATTACTCTCTGCTTGCTTACGGGAACTCTTCATGTCTGATAAACCACTGCAGTGGAGACTGCAGATCAGGGCATGGAGTTTTTCATAAACATGCAAAGGATCAAATAAATTACATGGTGTTTGAATATAGACTTGATACTGTAGAGGAGACAAAAAAAAAGATAATAGAGAACAGAAGTAATTTTGTAGAAATAGGGTATATGATACATATAAAATATATATTACACACACATATATTTATTTATTTAGAGACTATACAAGAAATACAATTACAGAAAAAAATATATAAAGATGTATAAACAAAATCCTTCTATTATAATCAGTAGCAGGATTGCAAGGAGCATAGTAGACACACACACACACACACACACACACACACACACACACACAATAAATATAGAAAAATAAATAAATATATTCAGCAATTTTTGCAACCCAGTTTATGAATTTAGGACATTCCTAAATACAGTTGAAATGATGTGTGAAAGAAATAATAATAATAATAATAATAATAATAATGCAATTATAGATAAATTTATGAGCCAATGTATAGAACATAAAATACTAAAATATTATTATAACATGGCAGACAATAGTTTATCATAAATAAATAAATGAATCAATGAATGAATGAATGAATGAATGAATGTTTGTAACCCGATTAGAACATTTCTAATTAGTTAAAAATGAATTAATGAATGAATTAATGAATAAAGTTGGTCATTTTTGTAACCCTGTTTATAAATTTAGAACATTTCTAAATGCAATTAAAAAGATGTGTGAAGTTTTTAAACAAACAAACAAAAAAACAAACAAATAAATAAATAAATGTTTGACATTTTTGCAATCGTTTACAAATTTAGAACATTTCTAAATGCAATGAAAAAGATGTGTGAAGATTTATACAAATAAATAAATACATTTTTGTTTACAAATGTAGGATATTTTATTTTGTAATAATAATAATAATAATAATAATAATAGACTTTTATAATGGATGTATAAACATAAAATTCAACTACTACTACTAGAATCAGTAACAGGGTTTATTGTAACATGGCAGAAAATAGTTGATCTAATAACAGAGATCTCACAAAAAGCATAGGATTTGTTCCTTTAATACTTTAAAAAGTAATGTGACATCATACTCACTCAAAGAGCCAGAAGAGGTTTTGGAAGCTTTTATAACAGGACATTGTGAGACTTGGGCGGAAAGATAAACCTATTAATTAGCATATAGATTTCAGAATATTCCTAAGCAAGATAAATGTGTAAATTAGAGGCATGGCGTTTCTCATCTGTAACAGTTATCATATAGGCCTGTCAGGCACTTTTGTTCCCGGCAGAGCCGCCTGACGAGTGTCTGTGGAGATTCAAAGGTTAAGAGCAGGATAAGAGCGGATAAAGAACCCCGCTGGATTGGGATAAGACTTTCAAAGAGTTAAAATAAATAAAGAAATAAAGATTTTTCCACAGTGGCTCACTCCCGATTATCTCAGCCTAACTGATCAACTAATCCTGAACTGAACTTTGACTCTGATCGGTTTAGTCAAGTAAACTTGGTGGAGGATTAAAGGTAGAGGATGTGAAGAGAACAAAGAAGAATGAGAATCAGAAATAATTTAATAATTCAGGTTCCTTAACAGCCCCATCAACGTTTCTTTTAGCACTTTTGAGGAAGATATTTTTGGAAATAAGAAATGCAATACCCAGTATATTACATAAAAATAGTACACTGAAAACTTAGTAACATTTATTCATTTGATAAAATGCCACATTAAAACAAAACTGTAACTATACATATTTTTACAAATAAACATAGACAAATAAATAAATACTTTTTATAGTATAGTAAGTGATTAACCACTGATTTGTTTTATTCTATAAAAAGAACTAGTTCATTTGTTTGAGAATCAGAGATCACATTGTGAATTCAGTAATGACTAAGCGATTCAGAGTGATTCAGTGTTTGAGTGTTTCTTAGCATGTTGCTATGCAGTTGCTAAGGTGTTCTGAGTTGTTTTCATATTGCTGTGGTGTTCAAAATAGTTGCTATGCGGTTGCTAGGGCGTTCAGAATGGTTTGGTTTTTAGCATATTGCTATGCAGTTGCTAAGGTCTTCTGATTGGGTTTTGGCGGTTGCTACGGTGTTCTAAATTGTTTTTCATGTTGCCATGCGGTTGCTAGGGTGTTCTGAATGTTTTTATGTTGCTATGTGGTTGCTAGGGCGTTCTAAATGGTTTTTAACATTGTTGTTCAATCGATAAGGGGTTCCAATTGGATTTTACTGGTTGCTAGGGTGTTCTAAATGGTTGTTAACATATTTGTTTAATCGCTAAGGTGTTCCGATTGGATTTTACCGGTTGATAGGGTGTTCTGAATGGTTGTTAGCATTGTTGTTCAATCGCTAAGGTGTTCCGATTGGATTTTACCGGTTGCTAGGGTGTTCTGAATGGTTTTTAACATTGTTATTCAAACGCTAAGGTGTTCAGAATGGATTTTACCGGTTGCTAGGGTGTTCTGAATGTTTTTTTAACATTGTTGTTCAATCGCTAAGGTGTTCCGATTGGGTTTTAGCAGTTGCTAGGGTGTTGTAAATGGTTTTTAACATTGTTTTTTAATCGCTAAGGTGTTCCAATTGGATTTTACCGGTTGCTAGGGTGTTCTGAATGTTTTTTTAACATTGTTGTTCAATCGCTAAGGTGTTCCGATTGGGTTTTAGCAGTTGCTAGGGTGTTGTAAATGGTTTTTAACATTGTTTTTTAATCGCTAAGGTGTTCCAATTGGATTTTACCGGTTGCTAGGGTGTTCTGAATGGTTTTTAACATTGTTGTTCAATCACTAAGGTGTTCTGATTGGATTTTACCGGTTGCTAAAGTGTTCTGAATGGTTTTTAGCATTGTTGTTCAATCGCTAAGGTGTTTTAGATTGGATTTTACCGGTTGTTAGGGTGTTCTGGATGGTTTTTAACATTGTTGTTCAATCGCTAAGGTGTTCCGATTGGGTTTTAGCAGTTGCTAGGGTGTTCTAAATGGTTTTTAACATTGTTTTTTAATCGCTAAGGTGTTCCAATTGGATTTTACCGGTTGCTAGGGTGTTCTGAATGGTTTTTAACATTGTTGTTCAATCACTAAGGTGTTCTGATTGGATTTTACCGGTTGCTAGGGTGTTCTGAATGATTTTTAAAATTGTTGTTCAATCACTAAGGTGTTCTGACTGGATTTTACCGGTTGCTAAGGTGTTCTGAATGGTTTTTAGCATTGTTGTTCAATCGCTAAGGTGTTCCGATTGGGTTTTAGCAGTTGCTAGGGTGTTCTGAATGGTTTTTAGCATTGCTGTTCAATCGCTAAGGTGTTCTGATTGGGTTTTAGCAGTTGCTAGGGTGTTCTAAATGGTTTTTAACATTGTTGTTCAATCGCTAAGGTGTTCTAAATGGCTTTTAAGTTGCAGTTGCTAGGGTGTTCTGAATGGTTTTTAACATATTACTGTGCAACCGCTAAGGTGTTCTAAATGGTTTTTAAGTTGCTATGCAGTTGCTAGGGTGTTCTGAATGTTTTTTTTTTATCATGTTGTGCAGTCGATAATGTGTTCTGATTGGGTTTTAGTGATTGCTAGGGTGTTCTAAAGGGTTTTTATGTTGCTATGCAGTTGCTCGGGTGTTCTGGGTAGTTTCTTACTGTCCCAAATCAAAAAAGACCATCCAAAGTCCCTCCTACAATGAAAACCTAAGGGATTTTTTAAATCTGTTTTAACGTCCGTCACCTGATCTCTGAATGGCTCCAGTAAATGTAATGAGGACACATTACGGATATGTACATTTTGTCCATGTACCTAAATTGGTCGTAATTTGAGCCGAGCGATTCTTCATTCGATTACATCCGCAAGTCTCTGGTTATTGGCTCCTGTGTTTTACCCGCCACTAAAGAGTCAGACGCTAACAAATCATTTTTTTTATTATTACATTGGCAATCGGCAGACAGTGCGTCATGCTATTTTTACATTTGGAGCACTTTGGCTCGCCTGAAACCCTGTGACGGAGGAGCACTGGCAGGAGACGTCTTCAGTAAAGTCCTTTGCTTCATGACAGAGAGAGATAGGGGAATGAAAGAGTAATATATATGACTTGCGGGAAAAGACATCTCCATCTGGCTCTGACTGATCTCTGCTGGAGAAACCAGAGGCCTGTGGAGTGGTCAGGGTGGAAATTAAAAATGCAGGTGCACGGATGTCAAGATCCCTCTCCTCAGAATGTGCAGCCAGAGGAGCGCGTCTGGATTTGATTGTTTTCATCTCATTTTATTTGAGTCGAGTGTCACCGGCACATATAGAGGAGCTGACTCTGTGCACTGAACAGTTGCTGTGTTACTAAATCTCACAAAACCATTTAAGAACACATTCTGTTTCAACCCGTAATCAAAGGAAATAATTAAGGAATTATACTTTTGGATTTTCACAAAATTAAGCATATTTCCCCCTCTTATTTAATCCCCATTTACAACTCATTATTATTTGAATAAATGCGTAACATACATAAATATATAATTAAATTAATTTTTAAAATGAATGAATAAACAAATGACAATTTATAAAACATTTATGATGTATAAATAGTTTATTTATTTATTTCAATGGATTTACCACTGATAATAGTTTTTTTATTTCATACTCAAGATTTTAATTTACAGTTGACATATGTACAAGAGAAAGTCTAAATCTTAAGTTATTTTTTACCATTTTCTCATCAGTTTTTAAAAGTTACCCTTTCAATCACTAGTTTAACTTAAATTGCCCTTTGTTGTAAATTTACAGTGTGACAAATACATTTTTAAAAATACAAATATACTTACTCTTGAAATTATTAATATTAGGTTATGAGAAGTTTTTTTTCCCCCTTTCTTTTCCCCCCTTCTTTTTTCCTTTTCCTTTTCAGTTTAGAAGAATTTGATCATTAATTAAAATAATTAGATTTAATAGCATATCACACACTGCTAAATGGCTCAAAAATATTTAACAACAACAACCAATAGGAAGAATTTAACAACAACAACAATAATAAAAATAATAACAACAACAATAATAATAATAATAATAATAATAATAATAGTGCTGTCAAATTGATTAATCACATCCAAAATAAAAGTTTGTTTACACAGCACACACACACACACACACACACGCACACATACAGGTGCATGAAATAAATGAACTTTTCCACTACATTCTAATTTATTGAGCTGCACCTGTATATATATATATATATATATATATATATATAGCGAAAATCAAAGCAGCAAATAAAATACAATTATTAAATAAATGAATAAACAATTCGAGGATATAAAATGGTCCTAAAATAAGAAATAAATTTAAATTTGGCCTTAAAATGTGACCTAGGCATGGTTTCATGAGATTCTTGCGTGCTAAGCTTAAATTGAAGTGCACCATCTGTATATTTTCTCTACAGTTAAATTAGATTATGGTTAAATTTACACATTATGCTGCATTCACCCACTGAGCAGAGGCAGAGCTGGGCACCGTAACACCTATTCATTTATGCTGGAGTGACGCCACACCAATAAAACACCAGAACTGGTGGTTAAATGTGGGTGCTTACCTTGCCTGGAATGCCAGCGCTCTAAAACGGGCAACTCCGAGTGTCAACCAAAAACAAAAAATAAAAATAATTGATATATATGATTCCAACGTGACCTGCCAGTCTGCGCTGTGACCTTCAGTTACTGTAACCCACATCTATCCCATGAGCCTCTGCCTTGAGAAACAACAGAATCCCAATTTGAAAGAAACAGTTCACCCCAAAATGAAGATTTGTTGAAAATATACTCTACCAAGATGTAGATGAGTTTGTTTGTTCATCAGATTTGGAGAAACGCTTCATTTCATCACTTGCTCACCAGTGGATCCTCTGCAGTGAATGGGTGCCGTCAGAATGAGAGTCCAAACAGCTGATAAAAACATCACAATAATCCACAAGTAATCCACACTACTCCAGTCCATCAGTTAATGTCTTGTGAAGTGAAATGTGTGTTTGTAAGAAACAAATCCATCATTAAGATGTTTTAAACTTTTAAAACGGCCTAAATATCAGCTCATAATCCATAATATTGCTTTATCCAGTAAAAAAAATGGTCTTGTCTGAATTTAGAAGCGAAATATGTACAGATCAAGCACCGTTTACAAGCCAAAACAGTCCAAAATAGTTCAAACGAAATATGTTTGTGGATTTTGTGGCCATAAGCGATGCTTTGAAATTAAAATGTCTTAATTATGGATTTGTTTCTTACAAACACACAGCTTTTCAAGCTTTTCAAGACGTTAACTGATGGACTGCAGTGGTGTGGATTATTGTGATGTTTTAATCAGCTGTTTGGACTCTCATTCTGACGGCACCCATTCACTGCAGAGGATCCATTGGTGAGCAAGTGATGCAATGCTACATTTCTCCAAATCTGCTGAAGAAACAAACTCATCTACATCTTGTATGACCTGAAGTTGAATAAACGTTCATCAAATTTTTCATTTTTGGGTCCCCAAATCCAAAATAGGCTACTCAATTTAATGGGCTCCTAACTAGTAAATAACATTTTAACCAGCACAAAAGTGATCGGAGGTCTTGTTTTCTGACTTGTTTCGTAAGGCCAAAATAAACTAGGACAGGACACTAAACAGCAAGCAATCTAAACTGTCTAGACCACCAGTTGTATAATCCATCGTGGCGCTAATCCAAAAACCAAATCGTAAAATGTAGAACATCTCAGCCCTTGCGCTAAAGTCAAAGAACTCGAGAAAAGCAGCCAGCTCTCTAATGAGAAACCATCTCACAGCTTCAACAAGGGCTTTGTGTTGGGCTCTGGGAAGCCATGTGTGGAAAAACCTCATTTGAAGGCACTCGTACACTCGAGACACGAGGAAAATCCTACATGCTGCTCTTTAGGCGAGAGGCACATGTCGAGGCAGGTATTCAAAGCTATTCCTCAAACCGCACTCTTTCATCTCACCATAAACGGCACGCTTACTGGGACATATGACCTTTGAGTCTAATCCCAGAAAGCTTGTTTGCTGGTCACGCTTGAGGTGATATGCAACTGAAAGGACTGGTTTGTAGGACCTGTGAGTGTCGCAATAAACCTAGGGTGACATTAGTTTTGAAACATGCAGTGAAGATAATGAAAGAATACAATCTCGATGTCTACCGTGATGGTAAGGTAATGCTTGTTCTGTCCAATCCTCAACTGGCTGCTTAACTAGCTTAGGCATCTACATGTTTAGATATTTAATATACCAGTATACTATCCGATATCAGCTGATATTACAAATTTCCCCATTACAGGATATTTAATCTCATTTTCCAGTAAAAATATCTATTTTTGCACAATATACTTAGCGAAAGTACCTATGCATCACTAGGGAAAAGACTATTTAAATAGCATTAAACAGACTTTTATTTCTTTATTTTTTTTAATATAGATGTATACACTTTGTTTCATATCTGTTATTATAATTATTTATAAATGTATTTTAATATATTTTATAAATTTGTATATGCATCGAAAGCGAGGAAAAGAGGGAAAATTCAAACGAACTAAAAACGAACAATTGCTTTACTCCGAATTGCCGCTATGTGAAAGTGAAAATAAAATGCGCACACCGCTTTTACAAGCTATTTAAAAGCGAAGCGAGGAAAAGAGGGAACGCCCCCGCCCCCGCAGTGATACCGGTATTACCGGTGTTGTCACACGTCGATTAACCGGTGTTAAACTTTATGTAAGTTATTTGTTATTTTATATTAGGCATAGCCTGCCCTTTAGCGTGGTGTATTTTTATTTGTTTTGTTAATAAAAGTTCTATGTTTTATATATAGGCTAAAGTGATTTTGACGTTGTATTTTGTTGTTGCATTCAAGCAATTGACGCCGAACTGCCGCTAATTCGAAAGTGAAAGTAAAATGCGCATGGCACTTTTAAGCTATTTAAAAGCGAAGGAAAGCGAGGAAAAGAGGGAAAATTCAAACGAACAATTGCTTTACTCCGAATTGCCGCTAGTTGAAAGTGAAAATAAAATGTGCACGCCGTTTTTACAAGCTATTTAAAAGCGAAGGAAAGCGAGGAAAAGAAGGAACGCCCCGCGGTGATACCGGTATTACCGGTTTTGTCACACGTCGATTAACCGGTGGGAAAATTTCCTCACCGTCACAACCCTAACACACACACACACACACACACATGAGAATATTAAGTAAATTGAAAAAACAGTAATAGTAACAGAACATTATTATTATTGCTGCAATCATTTGTAAAACAAAACATTTCAAAATAAAGATTATCATGTATTTAGTAACATTCATATTCTAAACATCCTACAGTTTTAATAATAATAATAACACTAATACTACTACTACTACTACTACTACTACTAATAATAATAATAATACATTTATTTTAAACTATAGAATATGTTTAGAATATGACTAATTAAATACCTGATAAACTTTATTTTGTAATGATTTACGTAATACATTTTAAATATAATAATAATAATACAATTGTAAATTAATAATAATAATAAATATCATTAAAAACTTCATTAAACATTACAACATTTATAGTCAAATTCAAAACATCCTATAATTTTAAGGATATTATTATTATTATTATTAATAACAATATATATTCAAATAAATTTAATTAAAATAAAGAACACTTTTATTAATACAAATAATTAGCAGATCTAAAAATAAATATACATTTTTAATTTTGTAAATTAGAATGCAGGATTTAAAATTATTTATTTTAGTTCATTCATTATTAATAAAATTAGTATTTTATGTTTTAATTTATTTAGACAAAAAGGAAAGCATTTTGGATTGTGTTTGAGTATTTTTAGGATTTTAATACCATTTATCAGTAACCAAAACTTAAAAATAAATCAGTGAAAATGTTAATATCAATACATCTCTATCTACACTTACTTGGTCAACCAGGTTAATGGGCTTCACCAGGTTTCGTCAGTGAGCAGCATGTTTAACCAAGCAGTAACCAACAAGGAAATGCCTTTTCATCAACGAGGATAAAAGTATCCAAAAATAATATCTGAAGGCTTCAAATTTAAGTGGGCAGAAGCAAGTGTTTAACATTCAGCACTGACACTGAAAACGACACTTCAAACCTTCAATTAACAGGCAATCGTCTCATGACTTCCGTCGATTTGTGACAGTCCTTTGAGAAGTAATGACTTGACATCAACACCATGTGGACAACTGACAGCGAGCCAACACGAATCCGACCTTTAGCCCTGTGGGAAATCACGCCGCGGCGGACGAACTGTAGCAGGACGGGGTGCAGAGGCTAAGAGCATTACCAACTGAATCTGCTCTTAGATTAGCTTTTCTGCCTGAGATTTGTCTCCCAATACAGGACTTTGGTCTTTCTGTCTGTCACAACAGCAGATTTCCATGCAGATTTTCTTTTTCCAGGGCGCATCCCATCTGTCTGTCATTGTGATGGACAGATGCACAGCAGGGAAAGAAGAAAAAAGTGAAAATAGACAGATCTAGGATGCACTGAAAGTGATTAACATGCACGCTGATAGGCTACATGTCCTTAGTGAATGGTGACACCTGCCAACTTCTTTCATTTGCATGCAGAATATCTTCAAAGCACCAATCGCTGTCGAAAACGCAAACTTGTTTTGGCCTCCATATATTCTCTGCTAGGACTGTGTGGGTGAACCAAAAATAGATTTAATAAATTCAACAGAATACAGTGAGGTGTTTGCTTAAACAAGACATTTGCCAACTGAGTAAGACAAATAAATCTAAATACATTTACTGAAAAAAAGTCTAACTATCTAATATAGTTTTGCTTAAAATTTATATTGTATTAACAACATTAAAACTCTAGCCAATGCCAATAATTATTTTCATGATATGGCCAATATAATAATAATAATAATAATAATAATAATAATAATAATAATAATATTTTCTGAAATAGAGATATTATCTGAAAAAATAATAATATAGACATTTATGTATGTATTTATTTATTTAATTTATAGACCTTTAATAAGACGAAATGCTTATTAATAATAATAATAATAATAATAATAATATGTAGTTTTAAAATAAACTTATTAGTATTATTATTATTATTATTATTATTATTATAGTTCACAAAATAAACTGCAATATTAATAATAATAATAATAAAGTATTTATTTGTTTGTTTATTTTTAAACTACATATTATTATTATTATTATTATTAAGTTTACAAAATAAGCTGCACTAATAAGAAGAAGAATATTAACAACTCAAACAAACACACACTGATAAGTATGAAGCCTTACATTAAAAAGTGGAAGTGGACAAGAATTAGACAGCCCTTTAAAAACAAAGAAAAAAAAAGGATTCCCAAACAAAACATATTCTGCTTGATGTTTGATTTTGTAAAATAGCATCACATATAAATGCAATCTCTACCCAGTAACACATTTCAACTGGCGCCAGGTAAACGCCGTCATGCCTCGAAGCCCTACCCTCTGCTGCTTCTTGGCACAGCTATAAACTGCATCCGACTGAATTTCAGAAGTCGTTGTATCATGGTTCGAAAAGAGAAAAAGAAGAGGAACACACACAGTGAAGGAGAATGAGCTTCCATCCAAAAATAGCACAAGCCCTGTTAAATATTTTAGGCATTCGGCAGACAGAAAGAAGAAAAAAAATCCCTAGCCACAAACAAAAACTCTCTAGCATTGAATGATTAACATCCAGTCTTGAATTATAAGTGTATGAATACATTTAGCAGGCGTCGATTAATCTGCAGCGATGAACTGTTCGCCCCGTAAATCCCCCCAGCTCGACCCAGGCCGGCTCTTACAAGCCAGTGCTGTTATTTAGGTGCAAGCTTTGTGGAAACTAGGAGCTTGGCGAAACAAAGTGAGATTAGCCAGTGCTAGGAAAAGCAGGCCACTTTTAGCAATGGTTAGTGGTTGCTACTGTCACGCCAGCAACAACCGGCTTAGCGCGGGGTGGGAGGACAGGGCTGAGGGAACCTCCGAGAGCTTGGCACGTCTCACCCACTATTAACAACCTATGACATTCCATCAAAACCGCCCATAGGCCATCAGGGAAGAGCGGAGAGGATTTGTGGGAGAGATGCAGAGGTAATGGGCATCAGGGTCTTTCATGGCAAGCCGAGTAAAGGCGGAGCTGAGGGGTGTCTAGAAACAGGGTTTGATCAAAGCCAGCGAGAGTTAACCAGCCTCTAGAATGATAAGCAGCTCAGTGCCGAGATAAAGAAATGCCGCATGCCGCAGAGGAACACAAACGCTGTGTAAAAATAAAAGTGCATGCTCAAATGCAAGTGTGCCAGCTCCTTTTTACCCGGAGTTACCCTGCTCACCGCCGTCGCTATTCTGCTCTCACAATAATCAATGCTGCATAAAAATACATAAAGTCACGTCTCCTGACTGGCAAAACTATGGGTTCTTTTAAGTTCTGTCATGACAACTCTCGGAGGGATTGGCATGGTAATGTACAAGACAATGTTAATGTATTTGGTCTTGGCAGAATAGATCTGCTACGCTGCTGCGGCAGAGCAAGTACCGAGACTGATGTACTGCCAATACATCCACAACATGCTGCTGTGAGCATGTAAGAAATATTGCTGCTGCAAATATAACATACATGAAATAACCCCCATATAGCATAAATGAATCACCTCGTAGCAGATCTATACAGGTGGAGCTGGGGAAGGTGGAGGGTTTCTGAAGCAAGCTGCAACTGCTACGGTAAGCCCTAGTCATATATTTGAATGTTGAGCAGCGACTGCTTCATTGCAGCGACATTGGCTACTGCCATGTGATAATGATGTCATTAGGTCAGATTGAGTTAGACCTATCGGACTGCGCCATCTAGAGTTTCATGACAGAACTCTGTATTTCTGAAAAGTAATGATGTCTCTATCCTACATTCTTATGCTTTTTTTATATCAGTATTTTCATAACACTGCAGAAACGTTGTAATGGCATCGTTAGAAAATCTTATTGCAATGTTTTTAGAAATATCGTAGCATCGCAAATAAAAATTGCCATAAATTTCCTTAAAAAGTAAAGTGTTAACTAATTGAATACAATCACTGCAAGAGAAAGTTTTTTTTGAAAGCTTTTCGAAAATACTGAAAATATCGCAATTTTGCAATAAATATACTCCATTAGCACAACTATGCTTTAAAAATGTTTTTCAAAAATCCTGGAAAATATCACAATTTGTTTTAATCCTCAGCCTTGAAAGTTTAAAAAAGTCATAACTTTGCAGAAATGTTGTAATGATGTTGTTAGAAAATCTTCTTGCAACGTTTTATAAACCTTTTAAAGCCCAACCTACTACTACACAATGCTGCTTATTTATTTATTAATTTTTTACTAATTGAAGGCTAATTTTACTAGCAGAACTATGTGATAAAAACGTTTTCCTAAACTCCTGAAAATACCGCGAGAATGTTTTATTTATTTTTAGCCATAATACACTTTTTTTTTTACAAAAACAAACTTTTAATAACATGCATAAACGTTGTAATAAACCTTGTGATGTCTGCTACTTTTTTATCATTAGACTTAATGTATTTAAAAAAAGTCAATGCAGAAATGTTGTAATTGGCTTTGTTAGAAAATGCTACATTTCTATAAATCTCTCGGCATCACAAAATCTTTTTTACCATAAATTTCCTTAAAAGTAAAGTGTTAACTAACTGAAGTAACATACGAGAATGGGATTTTTACAACAATGTTGTAAAAACTTCTTTTTTTTTTTTTTTTAAATCCTGAAAAGATCCCAGTTTTTTAATCCTTAGCCTTGAAAGTTAAAAAAAGTAATATCATTGTAGAAATGTTGTAATAACATTGTTAGAAAATCATCTTGCAATGTTTTATAAACCCTGTGATGTCCAACCTGCTACTACGCAAGGCTATTTTTTTTGCGTATTTCTTTAATAGTGTTTACTAATTTAATTGTTTTTTTTTTACTTTCATAACATTGCAGAAACATTGTAATAATGTTGTAAGCAAATCTCAATGCAAAAACACTGCAGAAACGTTGTAATGATGTTGTCAGAAAATCTTCTTGCAACGTTTTATGAACCTTGTGACGCCCAACCCACTACTACGCAAGGCCAACATTTTTTGGCACATATTTCTTTAAAAGTAAAGTGTTTACTAATTAAATACACATAGCATAAGAGTGAGGGATACTTCATTAGCACAACTACATTGTAAAAACTTTTTTCAAATATATATAATAATATTGCAATAATGTTTTAATCATATATCCGTAATACACTTAAAAAAAATCATAACATTGCAAAAACATTGTAATGACGTTGTTAGAAAGTCTTCTTGCAATGATTATAAACCTTCTGACATCCAAGATGCCACTACGCATCACCAAAATGTTTGCTTATTAGGATATGAATATCCTATTATTATAGGATATTAAGTATTAATTTGTTATGTATCATGTATGTTTTTTTTAAACGTTTGATTTTGGTTGTATAAAATGTACATTTTCTAAATGTTGCATGCTGATTTCTGGTCAACCAAACATGGAAACTGCAAGCCATGTTTAGGATAACTTTTATGGTATTTTATTTTATTAGGTTTGGTGTGGAAAGTTTTGAAAAGTACTGCAGTATAATCTAATGTAACAATCTGCAACATAGTGAAATTACTGCAAGTTATTTGAGTTACAAACATAAAATAATATTTTGACATTGAATATGTTGTTTACCTGAAAAACTTATTTTGGGAAAATACACTAAAAGAGAGACAACGCCAGAAGTGATGGACAAACTGGGGATATAACTGTCCCGTTCTGTCCTATGGAGCCCAAGCTTGTGTCTGTCCTGTAGTGAGATTTATTTGCCTATTCTGGGAAAGAGGAATTAGACTATTTCTGAGGACTGTGCAGGGTACGGCCTTGATCCTGGAACGACAAGATGCCTGCTGCTAAAACTAAGCCGATGCGCCGCGACAGTCCCATCATCCCACCAGCATGGGAGTCGCTAAACCTCTACTAAACCTTGTCCTGTTTATAAACCTCCAATCAAACTAGGTCAGACTAATCGATTTATTTTGCAGAAACCTAGCAGGCTAATAATAGCGATTAGCTTGTATTTTAGCGTAACGAGTGGGTGGGGACGGAAACGAGTGCTGGTGGAGCCATGAGGGTGGATGATTATATCTTCAAAACGAGTGCAGACGTCAGCTGCAGGGCTGTCTCATCCCTAATTCATACTGACACCACATCCTCTGCGCTACATAACAGAGAGATCTGTGCAGTAATTACCAGCGCAGACAAGTATATTCAAGAGAAAACAAGGAGGTGATCGAGAGAGAGAGAATAAGGAAAGCAATAAGGCGGAGGAAGATTTTATTGCTCGAATGTTCTTTTATAGCTCATGAGACATAAGAGTTCTCAGTTATGTTCACTTAAAGTCAACATGAAATTGAAAATTGACTGTTTACAGTCTTTATACATCTTTTACTCACCCTCATGTTGTTCCAGACCTGCACGACTTTCTTACGTGGAGCGTAAAAGAAGATAAGAATGTTTCAACTGTCGGTCACACTTTATTTTAAGGTCCAATTCTCGCTATTAACAAACCATTAACTACGAATTTTGCCTCAATAAACTCCTAATTTGCTGCTTATTATTAGTTAGTAAGGCAGTTGTTAAGTATAGGTATTGGGTAGGATTAGGGATGTAGCATATGGTCATGCAGAACATGTGCTTTATAAGTAATAATAAACAGCCAATATGTTAATAATAGGCATGCTAATAAGCAACTAGCTACTAGTGAGAATTGGTCCTTAAACTAAAGTGTTACCCAACTGTCTTTGTCCAAGCAATGAAAGTCAATGGCATTCAAAACAAAACTGGACTTTTATTGTATGAACAAAAACATGCAGACATTTTTTCAAAATATCTTCTTTTGTGTTCCACAGAAGAAAGCTCATTTTGTCAGTCATCCCTGATTGATAATTGCTAATGCTAGTACTCTATGTGACAGGTAGTATTATGGGGAAGGGCATTCAAATTCTAGAGAGCATTTGATTGAACTAAAACTTGAATACAAGATGATTCATAAGTATTTTTAATCTGTTTTTGATGGCCTCCAAAATCAGTGTTGTAGTACTTCAGGCCAGACTCGAGTCTGAGAGCCATGGACTCAGGAGCATTTGGACTTGATCGTGACTCACTCGACCCTTTTCAGGTGTCTGTCTGGATTTGGACTCGACTCATTTCTGGTCTTAGTCTTGACTCGAAATCAATCTTTTTCTGGTTTCGGTCTTGACTCTGAATCGTCCCTCTTCAGGTCTGTCTTAACTCAGACTCTACCCATTTCTGGTCTTAGTATTGACTAGGAATCGACCCTCTTCTGGTTTCGTTCATGACTCGGAATCGAGCCTCTTCAGGTCTTTGTCTTGATTCGGACTCGACTCGTTTCTGGTCTTAGTCTTGATTTGAAATCAACCTTTTCTGGTTTCAGTCTTGACTCTGATTCGTCCCTCTTCAGGTCTGTCTTAACTCAGACTCCACCCATTTCTGGTCTTAGTATTGACTAGGAATCGACCCTCTTCTGGTTTCGTTCATGACTCGGAATCGACCCTCTTCAGGTCTTTGTCTTGATTTGGACTCGACTCGTTTCTGGTCTTAGTCTTGATTTGAAATCAACCTTTTTCTGGTTTCGGTCTTGACTCTGAATCGTCCCTCTTCAGGTCTGTCTTAACTCAGACTCTACCCATTTCTGGTCTTAGTATTGACTAGGAATCGACCCTCTTCTGGTTTCGTTCATGACTTGGAATCGACCCTCTTCAGGTCTTTGTCTTGATTTGGACTCGACCCATTTCTGGTCTTAGTCTTGACTAGTAATTTACCCTCTTCTGGATTTGGTCTTGACTCAGAATCGACCCTCTTCTGGTTTCGGTCTTGACTTGGACATGACCCGTTTCTGGTCTCGGTCCAGTTTTGGTAACTTAGGCTCAAATGTGCTGGTCTTGACTACAACACTGTCAAAAATGTGTTTTTAAATGTGTTTTGTGCTGTGGAGCAACAATCAAATCCCTGAACTCTACGAGAAGATGGGACAAAGAAAAGCATGATGGAGAGGGAGATAAAGTTGAGCAGTCGGCTGTTTCTTTTACACCGGCTGGATTGAGGTTCACAGTCAGCAATGCTTCAGTCTTGAGTTTTCCACCCAGCAAAGCCCTTTTACTGCTTGGGATTGCAACTGCCACATCTTTGCACTACAAATAAGTCCAGATATTGGCATTTCCAAGAGCTTTTGGAGACGTGCGTGTCACTTCCTGACTCGGTAATTTATGGTAGGCCTCTCTCGCTCTCTTCCTCTCGCTGCTTGAGAGATTTCTGCCCAGTTTTCATTATTGAAAAGGACCACCCTCTTTCCCTCCCTCCCTCCCCATCTCTTTTCTTATTAGATCTGCGATTCCAAGAGCGCATTAGGATATTAAATTCAGGATGGGAATGGATGCTGCCTGCCGACTTGGCAAGACTCCCCATTGCTGTCTCTCCTCGCACCTTCTCCTCCTCCTCACCGGTCTTGGACCAGTCAAATCCAGAGAGAGCGGACATCTCTGGCAGAATGGGTCCCCGCTCGTCGTGTCCTGCCATCTCTGCACCGAGGTTGACGGAGGCACAAAGCAGCCACTTGTGAGGGGGAAGCGATGGCGGGGCCGGCACAGTGGCTGCTCTGTCATCGTATGAATCATTCTGATGTGTTTGAGGATAAAGACGTGCATGCATGCGCCCACACAGCATAACACCCCCCCACCCTCGCGCTGCCT
This sequence comes from Sinocyclocheilus anshuiensis, assembly GCF_001515605.1. Lineage (NCBI taxonomy): Eukaryota > Metazoa > Chordata > Actinopteri > Cypriniformes > Cyprinidae > Sinocyclocheilus > Sinocyclocheilus anshuiensis. The sequence goes on along the minus strand of NW_015542360.1, from coordinate 696,287 downwards.
TGGGAGCATTCCTCATGACATGTGAGCTTCCATTATGGCAGCTCCTTCACCATTGTTATTTATTTGACTTTGGGGATACTGTCTCACAAACAAGGGCGTATTTTTCTCGGTTTCTGGAGAGACATAAAGCGGTTGTTGTCGGGGAAAACACAAAGATGAGCATGCGCCCACACAGCATAACACCCCCCCACCCTCGCGCTGCCTTGGGAGCATTCCTCATGACATGTGAGCTTCCATTATGGCAGCTCCTTCACCATTGTTATTTATTTGACTTAGGGGAAACTGTCTCACAAACAAGGGCGTATTTTTCTCGTTTTCTGGAGAGACATAAGTCGGTTGTTGTCGGGGAAAACACAAAGATGAAAGAAAAAAGAGCTGTACTGTTACACAAATTAACAAAATTGTTGCATTTTCTGTGCAAAACTGCCACTGTGCATTCTGGGTGATTGCTGCATTGTTGCTAGTGTATTCTGGGTGGTTAATAAGTAGTTACTTACTGGCCCAACTCAAAAGTATGATATTCTGGCCCCCAGATATGGATCCAGTTCCTTCTTCAATGCAAATCTATGAGGTTTTTAGTTTGCTTTTTTGTCTGCCAGACGAAAGTCTGATTGTTTAGAAAAATGCACAAACTACTTGATTTGAGGTATCAATCATGTTCATAGCAAGAAATGCTAATTAAGAAATTGGTCCATTTGTATAAAAGGAAGATGGGCATATTAAGCCGTATTAAACACATACAAAAGATATCAAGATATTACCAAGTTTTTTTTTTTTTACATGTTAACATGGTAATACCATATTCTTAGGACATACTATGATATTTGGTACATGGTACACATACAGTACCATGGTATTTACAAATATACTACTGTACTACCATGGTGAATTTCCAAAAAGTACTTTGTTTTTCTAAGTAGTTATCCATGGTATATATTATGCTAATACCATGATATTCTTTGAAGTACCTTGAATAGCCATGTAAATTCTGTGGTATTTGAAAATGAATATATCTTCAAAGAATGCCATAGTATTACTATGGTATTTTTTGACATGGTACCAATAAAATTCCATGTTTTGAACATGGTATTTTAGTATGTATATATATCATTGTACAGTTTTTTTTTTTTTTTGTATTTCATCTGCAAGAAGCTTTCCAGTCCCTGCTGCCCCGCATTTACAGATCTTTCACATCTTTACATATTCCTCCAAAATAATTAAGTTCTAGTTTGACCTCATTCCCAATGCCAACCCTTCCAGCTCATAAGCAAAAAGCTTGACATTTATCGAAGGTTCCCATATCAGGATATGAGATAGGAGACAATGTCCCAGAATTTGTTGCATTCATAAGACACAAACATCTAGTTTCCCTGACGACTACAGATGGGACTCTTGCTTTTGGATTACACAAACAAATCCACCTCATCTAAGCTCAGGAGGTGCAGCAGGGCTCCAGTCTCGGAAACGAGCAGATGATGGGTTTTAAATAATAAAGTACTTGAGTGTGTCTGCAACTTTTTTATGACCAAGTGAACCATTCAGATGCTTGTTCAAGAGCCAAGGCATTGCTTGACATAATTGTGCACCCAAGCATGAGCCGGAGAAGCCGAATAATGCATGGGGGTGGGGGGCTCATTTAAAATAAAAGGCCGACTTGAAGTTTTCTTTCTTTCTTTCGATGAGACGTACTATTTGACCTAGATCTTGCTTAAAAGTTGCGCATTAGATGTGAATTAGTGGAGCATGCTTTTGTACAACTCGATTACGTGGAAGTGCTTCTTCCATGGCTGCTCTAATGCGGCGTCTCGCTTCGGTCGCTCTGTGTAATCCGACCCGGCATTCAAGTTTGCAATGGACAACTGAACAAGAGGACTGCACATTATAAGGAGTAGACTGCCCAAAAAATTAACATTTTGTTTTTTTAATCACACTCATGTAATTCCAAACTTGTATGTGGTTATTATTTTCCTTTAAAGCACAAGGGAAGAAATTTGAAAAATCATCTGCACAATTGTCAATGATGTCTGATGAATATAGATAGATAATGATATAATAAAAACATTATTCTTCCGCCAAACAATGTAGTTCCTCAGAATCGGTTGTGGACTGCTGTTGGGTCAAAGATTAGCAAAAATGATTTGTGAACAAATGAAAAATGAACGCTACAGTTATGATTCAACTATGAATGAATCATGACTTTAGGGAAATATTATATTTATAACCAGTTTCCATGTGTCATCAGACAGCAGTCCGTTTCATCTAAAATCACAGTTTTCGCCTCATAAAATCCTCAAAATATTTATTCATAAAATAGGTTGTGCATTAAAGTCTAATACGTTCTAAATATTTATAATCTACCATTCATTTTATTGTCCTACAAAACATTCTAGACCTAGTTGTTTCAGAGGCAGAACAATGTTGATGAATTTGAAACATTTGGAATCAGACGCTCCAAATCAATCACAATAAGGCCAGAAACGCATTAATAAATAAGGTCAATTTTGAGCCGACGTCCACTTTAACATCCTGCTTTTACAGACAAGAGCTCACTCTTCCCTTCCGCTATATTCTCATGTTTGCAAGACGCAATGTTCACTTAGCTCAAATGCCAAAAAGCGTTCATTCTCCTATCCTATTTCCACAGTCAGTTATTAACCTGTAACCTTTCAGTCTAATGGAGGATTTCAGCTCTTCCCCATGCGCTTAGCCGTCCCTCTGAGGATACAGAGTGCTTTCAAATGAACACTCTTTTTTCCTACTATCAAGACTCCCAACGAGTGGTGGAAAGTCCAGAGGTCCCTCCCCTCCTCATTCTTTTAAGTACTACTTCAGAAAATAGCATTGTACTACAGCGTTCTTCTTGATGTAAAGGCGACGTGCCGTGGCAAGGTGCCCACAATGCTCAGGTACACACGTGCCTTTCTGGAAAGGACATACTTTGTGGCTGTGGGAGGCGGATAGTGCGTCTCATAAATATCGCTTGGGGGGAATCTCTTTCTGCGGAGAGAGGAGATAGATCCGCGTTTGGGTTGCTGGGCTGGAGAAGAGGTGGTGTGTCAAGCACACCATGGCAATTTTCCTGTGGCTGATTAAAATGGAAGGTGGCAGCCATTCTGTTTAGGGAAAACAGGTGTTTGATACACACGTCAGATTGATTATATCCCAAAAATCACCATGGAGAAACTTGGTGGTTGTCAGGAAATCCTCCTGGTTTGGAATTAATTACTCAAGCTTTATTAGAGTATCTCAGAGAGCGTTTTGCATTTCTCTCAGGCAAACGTTTAAATCGATGGCAGCGTCACTAAACCAACAATTTGACTAAATCACTTATTTTACACTCCTTTATTAAGGCATTTAATTCTGTCACAATTGACTATAAAATAGGCACATTAAAATAATACGGATTCACAATATAGCTGTACTATAGCAGTACTCCGGCTGACATTTTTAGTTTATCATTTAATATTAAATTTTACATGCTTTAACATTTAGATTTACTGTTAAAAATGATTTTGTAATAACAGTAAATTAATAATAATTATAATAACATTAATAACAAATATAATTATTACTTGTAGCCTTTAAAATGCTTTTAGTGTTTCTTTTGTTTGTTTGTTTTTATTTTATTTTATTTATTTTTTTGTTTTTTTAGACAAAATAGTTAGGAATATTTCCATTCATCTGTTATCATTATTAGGAAATAAATGATCAGCTTACCAGTATTGGCTAGAATTTGAATATTATTTAAAATAATATGTAGATAATATAATTCAGAAATGACTTTCTCTCTGTAAAACACAAAAGGAGATATTTAGTAGAAAGTTCAGGCTGCTCTTTTCCATTAATAGTGACCATGTCTGTCAAACACCTAATTGTTATTTTATTTTTATTTATATCCTGTTATAGTTTTTATTTTTTAGCTTTTATATTTTACATTTTAGTTTAAAATCTAGTATTTTTATGCTATATACATACATATATAGTTACAACAATTTTAGTACTTCAACTTATTTAAATTTTACTTCAAAAAGTAGGTTTTTCAAGTTTCATCTAATATTTTTATTTTATTTTAGCATGTAACATGTACCAAAAACTATTAACAAAAAATATTAATAGTTTTAGTTTTACTGCTCCAAACAAATCATAATTTAGGTACAGTATAATAGTAATCCATATCACTTATACAACCCAACTCTTCAAAATCTATTTGATAGCCTTTTATTTTAGTCATTTTATTTTATTTTAATTTTAATTCGGTTAGTTTCCAATGAAACATTTAAAGTTTTTCATCTCTCTTTTTTTTCCAGCAGTATTTACATTACCAAAACAATTCGTGGTAGTTTTAACAACACTTCTCCAAAAGTGACAAAAAGGGCCATAAAAGTCTCAAAATAGTGGTTCATGTGAATTTGTGTAATATATTCCAACACTTTGAAAATCATACAATAGCTTTGTGTGAGGAATATACCGAAATTAAGTCAATAGCTGCATCATCTTCCCTCCTGCATCAGGTTTTATATCAATGACACCAAATGATATTGGCTTTGAATATGCAGAAGTGCAAATAAAAGTACGTTTTGAAGCTAAACAGTCCGTGGCCACTGTTTTCATTATAAGGAAAAGAGCAGCATGGACATTCTGCTAAACATCTCCTTATGTGCCCGACAGAAGAAAGAAAGTCAGTTTGTGAACCACACAAGTGAATGTTCATTTGTGCGTGAACAATTCCTTTCATTTATTTTTCTCTTGACTAGCACTAGCTTGCAGCGGAGACAGGAACCCGGTAATTAATTGAAGGACATCGTTAGTTGGAGAGATTCAGGGGAAAATATCTCACACTAATTAACATGTGTCTGTGTTTCAATTAACAATGACCTCAATCTCTCAGAAAGCAGAAAAATAAGGGGAAGCTTGTTCAGAGCAGTGGGCTGCGTTTCGCGCATTCTGCTCGCTAGCGCACATGAAACAATATATGTATTCTTTTTCTATGAAAGGACCGTTCTGTTGGAAATTATTCAGTGGAGGCCTGTATAAATCGTCTGAACAATTACACAATCCTCGCTAACTCTAACAGTCGTTATGAACGACAGTAAGACGCAAATATCAAAACGACAATGTTCTCTCACTTTTCACGAGCAGGTCAAACGTGTCGCGTTTTCCGGAAATCATCTTCAGCTTTTTGATTGCAACCTTGCCAGCTGGCTTTGATACCGATGGGAATGGGAGAGATAGAGAAGAAGCACGTCTTGATCTAAAAATTCTCAGAACTCTAAATTGCAACACCTCTCTTCCAAAGAAATACATCAAAGACGCTCGGAAAAAGTTGGATGCACAACATTGACAGTGGGCGAGGAGGGGTGGGGCTGTTGTGACATTGATGGGAGAAAACTTCGACTGAAGCAGATATGAGTGTCAAACAACATGCACAACGGAGAATCACTTCTAAGTTTAGATGCAGTCTCTAGACAAAAGCAGCAACCTTGACGCTATACGTTAGAAGCTGGCTGAAATAGTGAGATATGATATCCACTTCAAATTAACATTAATTATTTTTGCCCTTTTTTTGTCCAAACTGTTATGTAGTCGGTAGTATTACGAGTAGAAGAATGAAAATGATGAATGCAAAAAATGATGTAGGATTTACTAGCAATTTCTGTGTGAAAATTGTTTCAATGTCACAAAGAAATTAGAATTTTTTTCCATATTGCAGTCCATAGTCACTATCTTTAAAAATAAATTAATAAAAGTAGCAATACTAGTATATACATACATATATATGAAGAGTTCAGATGCAAAAGCCTCTAAGTGCCATCTGAAATTTTCTTCTAAAATTAGCATTTTTATTAGGCTCCTAAATTTATGTTGTTATTTCACTTTAATGGCATAGAAAAGGACCTATACATTGCCATTAAAGTAAAATTACTGAACCTAAACATAGGGGCCTGATAAAAATGCTAATTTTAGAAGAAAATTTCAGATGGCACTTCTGAACTCTTCATATATATATAT
>NW_015542360.1:688494-690197 GCF_001515605.1 Sinocyclocheilus anshuiensis | reverse complement strand
ATATATATTTCCTTCAGACATTGTCACAAGTAAATTTCACAAATAATTTTAAAGAAACAGAAAGTAACACATTAAATTAAATGCACAGTTTTAAAGTAGAAACACTTAAATAGCATTTTTTTGTAATGCCATTATTATGCTTTTTGTATGTATAACACAGGAAATATTTTGAAGAATCTTAATGCAGCTCTTTTCCATATTGCAGTCCATAGTAACTGTCTTTAAACAAACAACATAAATAAATAAATAAATAAATTGATAAATAAAAATCACATTAGCAATACTATTTTGTCTAAAAATATATTAAAAACTTTTATATAAAAAAAACTTTAACACTCAGAAATTGCTAGTAAATTTCTGTAATAATTATGAAGATACTTGAAGTAACAACCTGAATAAATGTGAAATTTTAAAGTAGAATGATTTTATATATTTATATAAATACTACAAATATATGCTTGGAAGATCGAAACAGAAACAGTAATTGAATTAAATGCAAAATTTTAAATTAGAAACAATTAAGTAGCATTTTTTGTTAATGCTGTTATTATGCTTTTATTTTTATTTTTTTTTTTCTGTATAGCGCAAAGGAGATTTTTTGAAGAATCCATATTGCAGTCCATCGTGACTGTCTTTAAATAAACAAACAAACAAATAAATAAATAAAACTCACATTAGCAATACTATTTTGTCTAAAAATATATAACATAATAAAAAACACTCAGAAATTGGTAGTAAATTATATTGTATATATACATACACATACTTCAGTAGTTTGATTTACAAATTATTTAATTAGTTGTTTTATTTACAACTTTGAAAAATCTATTACAGTTTTTCTCAGTCGCTTTGGTGCATTTCTCACATAATGGTGTCAGGACTTTTCATCTTGATGACACTGACACTTTCATTGACATGAATACTTGCTTTTGAGGAATGACCTATCCATTTTGAGCAAGTGACACGCTTTTGCAGGTTATCAACTAGGTTTTGCAGTTTGTACTAATTGTTTTGAGAACTGCATTAACTGTTGTGCAAATGTAAATAGTGATGTGAGAAATGCACCAAAGCGACTGAGAAAAACTGTAATACTGTGCATACAGCAAGATCTAAAATATCAAATAAAGCTTTGTGATGGCAAAAAGAGATACCGATGGACCAGTCTGGAAAACGTTGTCTGTCAAAAATAAAATTCATAGCATTCCCTATAAATGTACCAGACTGGAAAAATATACTCATGTAAGCTGACAAATGTAGCTGGAGGAAGTGCTGTAGGAGGAGAGTCTGTGGGAACAGTTGTTTCAGCTCAAAACACACAGTGACAGCAAGTTTTGTCTCTTTCCGCGAGACTCAATGGATCTAATTTGTTTACCTCATACAACAGACGTTAAGCCATTATTATACTATCAATCTGTCAATACGCTGGTTTCTTTTTACTTAAAGAGGAAGTTCACCCAAAAACGAAAGTTCTGTCATGATTTATTCACCCTCACTTCGTTCCAAACCTTTGTGCTGTGAAACACAAAAGAAGAATTTTTGAAGAACCTTCATGCAGCCCTTTTCCATATGGCAGTCCATGTTAATTTAGATAGATAGACAGACAGACAGATAGATAGACAGATAGATAGACAGACAGACAGACAGACAGACAGACAGATATAGATAGATAGATAGACAGACAGACAGATAGATAGACAGATAGA
>NW_015542360.1:678158-688324 GCF_001515605.1 Sinocyclocheilus anshuiensis | reverse complement strand
GGACGGATGGACGGACGGATAGATAGATAGATAGATAGATAGATAGACAGACAGATAGACAGTCAGATAGACAGACGGACGGACGGACGGATAGACAGACAGACGGATAGATAGATAGATAGATAGATAGATAGACAGACAGATAGACAGTCAGATAGACAGACGGACGGACGGACGGATAGACAGACAGACGGATAGATAGATAGATAGATAGATAGATAGATAGATAGATAGATTATTAAAATATTAAATATATTATTAAAATATTAAAATTCTGTCTGATACTATTAAGTCAATAATTATTTTGAATAATTCATGTTATGGTCGACAATCTATAAATAGCTGTATTTAAATGCAATATTTTGTATTTATATTATATTACATAATATAAATAAAATCTATAAACAAAACATTAAACAAACAAAGGATGCACCAATATTTACATTGTTGTTATGACCAATAATTCATAAATGGCTGATACAAAAATTCAATACTATTTAGTCAAAAATCAATCCATCAATCAATCCCTTATAAACTCTTTTTTATGTTATGACCAATATTTCATAAATGGCTGATACAAAAATTCAATAATATTTTTAAATAAATAAATAAACAAATGAATAAATAAATCCCTTAGAAACTGTTGTATGTTTTGACCAATAATTGATAAATGGCTTATCTTAAAATTCAATACTAATTTGTCAAAAAGTATATTACATACTAAAAGCAAAACATATAAATAAAACGATAAAAATCAATTATCAGTTTTAAATGTAATAAATGAAGTCAGTGCTAGATGATCTAAACATAAAATTAGTCAGGAAGAAGGAAATGCACAATTAAATATCCAAATATTGACCAATATATAGCCAAAGTATGCTGAAACAACATAAAAATGAATAAATACAATAAACATTTAAAAAAAATAATATAATAATATTGGCTGATAAGTGTTTTTATTTTATTTTATTTTTGCATTCATATATAAATCGTGCATCCCTAAAATCTTCCCTTATTTCTTAAAATACTAATAATAGGTAATTGAAAAATGATTTGCAAATTATATGAAAGATTTTAATAATTTAATAAATGAGTGTAGAAAAGGAAAAGTATTTGGTTGGACTGTTAGCTCAAAATTGCCCGGAAATAAATAAAACTGAGCTCGCCTCATTATTATAACAAAAGCTTCAAATAACTGTAAATGGAAACTGTTTCCTTCGTGATTTTTGGGGAAATAATCAATCTTTTTGGGAGTTTGAAAACATGTGTTCACTGCATTGTAGAGGAAAGAGCTGCAGAATCTCTCCTTTCAGGTTCCACGGACAAGAGAAAGTCACATGTGTTTATAATTTTATAAAGAGAATCTTGTGTCTTAAACTCAACTAAAAGCCCCAGTCGTAATTGTTTTGACAGTCACGTTGCAGGCCGAGGGCCACGTTTCTTAATGCCAACGTACTTGCAAGCGGTCAATATCTTCTCCGATCTTTTTTTAAACACAGAATCCATGTACGATCAGCTCTGCCGCCTCGTGACGCACCACGCGCCGCAAAGTCACCCGAAACAAACAAACGGCAGAGACAAGGGAGAATTTGCATGAATCACATGCATGTCATGCAGACAAACTTAGCATCCTCACTCAGCGCCAAGTGAACCTGCACTCTTATCTTAAATGCGGATTCCTCACAGACGCCTGCAGTGTTTTTAGGGGGTTGGGGAAGCGGGGTTGTTTTGCGGGGCTAAAAATAGTGTCGTAGATCAGAATGTTGAGGAGAAAAGGGCCTCGTGCAGATTAAACCGCAGTTAATCGCCTGTCTGTGACGCCGAATGCCATTGTGCGTTAGGTGCTTCAACGAGGAGCTCTGAAGATCTTCCAAGCAAAGCCGCTCTTGGTTTCGGCTTTGTTTTGGAAGGATGTTTACACTTCATCCTCTTTTTTTTTCCCTTCTTAAGTCATTCATCACTTTTTTGGCCTCCTCATTTCCTCAACCAGAGAGGCAATTTGTTTTCTTATAAACTCACTTTTGAGTTGACAAGGGGCTTAATCACAGAACCAAAACTAATGTGCTTTGGTACAGATTTGTCAAAACTTTAATGCCAACAATTACATCGGCGCATCTTATTTCGTAAAAAGACATTTCATAGGAACTGAAGTTTTTTTCCAACTTATTTTGAAGGACATATCACGGTCTTCAACAGGCGATAAGGACCAGCTACGAATACGTCACGTCCCTGTACACCCTATTAATATCCAAAGTTAAAGGGGTCATATGATGTTGCTAAAAAGAACATTATTTTTGTAGTCTACTCTACCAAGATCAGGAAATTTCCTCCATAAAATGTGCTACACACATCTGAATATTTGGGTTGAAGTGTTCTGGAACAATGTTGTAAATACAACTTAACCACTGATTTCTAGTCGTGTCCATTTTTGGAAGGCCAAACAAAGTAGTTTCGCTTTCACAACGAAACACAGCGTGACACACGACGGTCAGAGTGAGCGGCGGCGGCCTAGAGTGAGCAGAGGCCGGGGGCTAGCGTGAGGAACAGCCGGAGGGCTAGAGTGAGCAGAGGCCGGTGTGCTTGAGAAAGGCGCGGCCGGCGAATTCGACGAAGGACCGTCCGGACGGCTTGCGGCAACCACATATGACGACCCCGGGCTGGACTCCACTTCGTCCACGGTGAAAGCCACCAGCAACCAGCACGGATCAGCTCTAGGCATGACGAAGCGATATCGTCCTCTTTTGGAAGGCCAAACAAAGTAGTTTTGCTTTCACAACGAAGCACACAGCGCCTTCACAACATGGCGGCGGCGGCAACTATACTACAGCGAGAATCAAAGTTACGCCTTCTTTCTTTGCGTGAACATTTGGGCGGCGTTATGCAAATCTTCCCAGATAGTGACGTAGATATGTGGGGGCGTGTTAGAACGAGCCGTTTTAGGTAGGCGTGGTTGACTCTTAACTTTTATAAAGAATATCTCTTTGGATTTGAGACTTTAAGTCTTTGCAACTTTACAGATCTTCTTTATGCACCAAGAGCTTGTAACACTCTAAAGAGAAAGGAAAAATTGAAATCGCATCATATGACCCCTTTAACTTCAAAGCTAGTTTGTATGGAGAGGCAAAAGAACAGCAACAAAGATCTCTATTCAGTGATTCGGAGAAGAAGAATTAGCTGCTCACATGGCAAACAGTTTAGCAGAGAAAATGCCATGAGCACAATGAGGTTTTTATTCTACATTACAAGCTCAGCTGGTGCAGTCAAGCTTTTACTTCATTTCTAGGTGATGGAGAGCAATTTAAATCACTGATCAACTCTATTATTCCACAAATGCCTTAATAATATTTAGAAATGTATAATGCAGTAACAGTTATGCATAACAAATGTCAGTAGATCCTTCCTTTAATTGAAATATGATATAAACACTGCGTAATTCAATGTATCTCTTTGCAATTATTTGTGAAATGTAATAAGTGAAAGTGACTGTTTCAAAGTAAATCATACACCATTTTTTCTCAGTGTTATATTAAATTAAATTAAATATTAATTGTATTGAAAATGCATATATAAAAGACTGGTAATGTTTGTTACTGACTTAACGATATAGCAAGAGCTAGATGGATGGATGGATGGATGGATGGATGGATGGATGGATAGATAGATAGATAGATAGATAGACAGATAGATAGATAGATAGATAGATAGATAGATAGATATATCACTGATCAGTGCAAGTTGGAGAACTGCTGCATGTTCTCGACAACAAACAGCCAATGCACTCTCCTGGATCAGTTCAATTACAAAGATGCTCAGTCATTCAGTCACTGACCCAAGCAAATTAGTATTTGCACTAATTGTGGGGGTTCGGCTCCCGGTCAACCTAATCAATTAGAGCATCCGAAATCAAATCAGATGTCCAGAAGGAGTGATCACCCAGACCTCTGGCATCTGGCCACCAATCTATGAACTTCAATCCACACCACAAACCCCACACAGGTTTCAACTGAACCAAAAAAGGTTGATGGAAGACGCTTTAACTGGAAAGAACTTTTTAGGTTTTGTATTAAACCTTTAACGAAACTAGAAACCAATACCTTGATATGCATAAACAACTTATACAAACAACCAAAACGTGGCTTCATAATCTTAAAGTATCTACTGCAAAGAACCAATGAGGAATCTTCAGTTTGAGTCTAAAGAGATTTGAATCCTAAATCACTAGCCAGGGTTGGGTTGGTTCAGCTTTTACTTTGCATTGGCAGATTAATCAGATTAACTAGCAATCTAAATTTACGAGTCAAATTTGGTCTCGTCTTCTACACAAAATACGGACGGTAAATATTGCGCGTTATGCTAATTTAACGGCACGTTCAAACAGCTGCGTGGTAAATTGCTGCATAAATCGTTCACAAATCTGTAAACTTCGCCGTTCCTATTTATATTAGTTGTTAAACTTGTATTAGTAGTGCTGAAACGGACCGGTACGCAACGCGTAACGCTTTTATTCCCATAACAACAACAGCAGCAGCGCTTTCCTACGGGATAACAGCGCGATTCTGAACCATCTCTCACTTCTGACCGGATCAGATTAACAGCGGATGCTTTTACCAAAACATGTACAGATACGAAATGAATACAGGGAAAAGATATCCGGCATAATAATGCCGTTTTACCTGGTAATAATGAAGTTGAATGCGCTGATAACACGATGCGAATTTAGATGATACACTATATATTCCCCGCTGATGTCCACATTGTCAGTGTCAGGCGCTTACTGTAGGAGAGAATATCCCGACGTCAGAGAGAGAGAGAGAGAGAGAGAGAGAGAGAGAGAGAGCGGGGTTGGAGGGGGGGTTAAAGGAGATAGGACCATCCTATCCAATTGCAAAAGACAAACGAGGGTTAAAAAGAGAGGACAAATCGCTCTGCGTTGGTTTCTTCTTTTGAGCCATTGTCCTTTCTCGATTATTTCATAAGAAATTTGGCTGACATTTTCTATTAAAATATCACGCCATAATATTTCACTGTTCTTCGCGCAAGTGGTCTAGTTATTCTGAAGTCATTTGACGGCGAATGAAAGGAGAAAGATTCGATTCCACAGCGCTTGGATGAATTAAAAAAAAAAAAAGATTCGATTCCCTACGAAGATTCGATTTGATTCGACGTAGGCTAGTTGGGAAATAAATCGATCTGAAAACAAAACATTCTCTTACGTTCAAAATAGATTCGATCGTAAGTAAGTGACTGGAAAAAAATACTCGATTTCGTACTTGGATTCTATTTGATAGCGACTGACTGCTGAAAATGTATAAGATTTGGTTTGACTGTGATGGGCTGAAGAATGAATGAATGAATGAGATTTGATTCTGCATGAACGTTGATTTGACAGACATCGACATACAGTTCAAATCGATTCGTCGAAAACTCCTGAAACTCATAAATCAAGAAAGAACAGCAACAGACAAATGTTTTTATTTTTGTTATGGCCATTTGCATTTAGACATGAATTTAGCAGTTTGTAAAACAGTCATTAACACTTCAGTAACTTAATAACTGACTCATTAACAAGCCTCAAATAAGTGTATATGGAACAAATAATATATAGGCCTATGGAAGTTCCAGAACACATGCCTATTTGAATGTACATTAAGCACTCTTTTATAGTGTAATTAATGCTGTATAGCCTATAAAGTGCCATTGATCTACATGTATCTTTTTTTTTTTAATTAATTAATTAAGGATATATGATGGTTAACTTTAGTTTTATGCTAAAACTATGATAATGAGATAAGAGTCTCATCTCATGTTGTGATCAAGTTGATCAACTTTAAAGCTCATTTGTTTGCAGAATAGCTCTGATTTTATAGACATTATAAAATCCATTTGCACAATGAAATCCATTTGGCTATGCGGACGGACTCATCAAACAATCTTCAGGTGCTTAAAATCCAGACCGAAGACTTTCTGCATTATGCATTATATTGATCGGCCAATCACAATGCACTGGGTCAGCTGGCCAATCAGAGCAGACTGCGCTTGTCGGAAGGAGGGACTTTGTAGAAAATGAAGCGTTTGAGAGAGGCGGGGCATATAGGACCTACAATAATGTACAGTATTTGAAAAATAATGTGTTTTTTGAACATTAAAGCATGTCAACACATTCTGTTACACCAAATACACAAAATAATGATCTTTAAAAAAACATCATATGACCCCTTTAAACTTAAAATTCAAATAAAAAACTACTGTAGATAAAACTAATGATACTTTATGTGTTCAATTTATAATTTTATTCTATGCAATGTAAACTGATTTTCTAATATGAATTACTTGTCCAAACTAAAAAAAAAAACTTAAAAAAAAAAAAACATTAATATACATGCAAATAAAATCAATTAGATGTACCTGTATTTTGAACTTGCTTTAGTCACGTCACTTAACTGCACTTTCTCCCCACAGGTGCATGTAAACAGACAGTCTCTCGCTATCTGAAGGTGTTATTGGCAGTCGTTCTCCTTCTCTGGATGTTTTAATAAATTTTCCTTCTGTAAAAAAAATGATATAAAGTCAGCGGGAGCCTGAAGCTGCCTTTCTCAATATTCTGTGGTCTTGTAACGGGCAGCGCAGGGCCACGCAGGGTGGGAGAAATCATTCATTTCAGCCAGTGAGAGATGATTTGAACACTAGACTTGACCTCCTGTTGATTACAAACCATCCCAGAGCTCTGCTGCTCTACATGTGCCGCTAAATTACAAAGAAATTTCTTGCAAACAGTGAATATTTGAGTAGGCCTAAATGTAGCTATACAATAATATATGTCGTTGTGGGACAGAAATTGTCCCACATCATTTATTTATAACTCAAAAAGCTAATCTGTGCTTTGGCCTGTCGTTCCATGGTTCTTTGAATGAATTACAACAGTGTAATTATCTGATTATATTTAACCGGGCTGAAACTGATACACTAGTATTTGAGCTCATGTGGAATGAAGGCAATGGTAAATGTGGTCATGTGACAGTGAAAAATGGGCACAGGTGATCGGGCATCGTATGTCGCCTATTTCCATTGTTGTAGAGCTGTTCAGTGAATTGTTAGACAAAAGAAGCATAAGTTAGACACTCACAATGAATCGCCTACATAAATACATGACTAAAATTCTTTCATCATTTATTCACTCTCATGTTGTTCCAAACATGCCTTGCTTTCTTCTGCAGAACACAAACATGTTAATGAGAATGTTTGCACTGCACTTTAGCATTTTTTTAAACCACTGTATGACAAATGTAGTATATGTAGTAGACTCTAATGATCCAGCTCAACAAACAGTGACTAGTGTAGTCCGACTCCCTTAAAAGAAACCGCTTATTCTTCACAATCATAAATCGCAACCAGTGTTGTCCAATTCTACAATGACTCTACTAAAACGGATTCCTTTTAGTGAATCAAAACAAACAACCCAGCCAGTGTAATCAAACCACTTTCCAAATAAATGACTCTTATGAGCAGGTTAATTTTAGTGAATCAAAAACACACTGCGCGATCCATGTAGTCCGATTCCTGAATAAATGACTCTTACAAGCCAGTTCTTTTTAGTAAATCAAAAGCATAGAGTGCAATACATTTAGTTTAGGAACCAGTTCTAAAAAACATACGACGTGATTTGATGTCCAATTCCTGAAAAAAAGAACTCTTAAGAACCAGCCATTTTTGGTGAATCAAAAACACACGGCACAATCCAAGAAGTCTGATTCTTGAATGAATGAATGACTCTTATGAGCCGGTTCTTTTTAGTAAATCAGAAACTAAAAAGTCCTAAGCAGCTCTTTTTAGTGAACCAAAAACATACAGCACAATCTGTGTAGTCTGATTCCCAAACTAATGAGTCTTATGAAGTGGATCAAAAACATACTGTGCGATCCGTGTAGTTTAGGAACTGGTTCTTTTTAGTGAATCAAAAACATGTGATCTGTGAAGTCTAAAAAATTCCGAACAAATTACTCTGGTTTGTCAGTTGACTACTTTTATGGTGCTTTTTAAAAAATCTTTATTGGTCTTTAGTCACTATATTATAGGTGCCCGTTTCCACCACAGAATAAAAAATATAAAAATGGTAATTGCGACTTTATCTCAGTTCTGACTTATGAACTCAGAAGTGCAAGAAATAAACTCACAATTTTGAAGGATTTGCAAGAAAAAAAGTCTGAATTGTGAAATAAAAAAATGCAGTTACATTTATTTAGTTTGCACAAACAAGCTTCCATATTATATGCTGCCATTGTAAAGCTGCATCAACATTCTGCTAAATGTTGTCTCCTCAGAAGAAAGCCATAAAGGTTTGGAATGACAGTAAATGATGACAGAAGTTTTCTCCACACCCTTTGTGTCTGGGTGCAACAGTTTTTAATACAGTGAAAGGAAAGACTGGGGTGGGGGTCAGTAGATTATGTTTCCTGTTTTAGTATGACTGGCATCTTCTTTTTGACATGAACTTCAATTGACACGAAGATTTGTCTCTGGTAAACAACTATAAATGGTTTTGACAGCTTTTCTGTAGTGATTTATTGTACCTGGCCAGATTATGTTTCCTGTTTTAGTATGACTGGCATCTTCTTTTTGACGTGAACTTCAATTGACACGAACATTTGTCTCTGGTAAACAACTATAAATGGTTTTGACAGCTTTTCTGTAGTGATTTATTGTACCTGGCTCCGGTCATTTATAGCGCACACCTGTATTTGCTTCTCAACGCGTCAATGCCAAAATCCCAGTGCTTTAATAACGATCATAACCGCTGACTTCCCAAAATGCATCTGTTCTTTACTTTCAAGAGTATAGTAGGATATTTTGGTTTAGCCGTGTTATTAAGACTCAAACAGCACTTGAGCGAATGAAATGGAGTCAGATTTGACAGACAGACCAACAGGTGTATCGCGTGCGGACAGCCATGAGAAATACCCGAGATTCGCGGCGCTGATGAGCGAAGCGGAGCGAGTGTAAACGCGGCGGGGGAGCGTGTCGAGGTGTGAAAGGCTTCCAGACAGTACACAAGTGCAACATGACAGGCACGCAGTGGTCTAGAGGTATTCCAGCGACCCAGATATAGTAATGATGACAATTAGGGATTGTAATTGAATTCTCTTTCGTCGATGGAGCAAGTGGCCTTGCTTTTATTGCCGACCGACTCTGTTCGACAGGGTTTGGCTCATTTTGGGTGGTGTAAAGCTGTATACTGAACTTCAAATTCAGATTTTGGTTCATTTAAAGGGTTCTTTTAGAGACTCTTGATCACAGTCTTGCTCAAAAGGTCTGAGGTGGAAACATATCTCCCTCTAGTGGTACTTAATGGTAATACAGTTTTTCTGTTTGCACACATTTCCTTAAACCTTAAGTCAGTGGTTCCCAACCCTGGTCCTGGAGGCACCCCAACACTGCACGTTTTGCATGTCTCCTTAATCAAACACACCTGATTCAGGTAATCACAAGACCTGAAATTGGTGTGCCAGAGAAAGGAGACATGCATAATGTGCAGTGTTGGGGTGCCTCCAGGATCAGGGTTAGGGTAGTAGCCTACCATTTTATTGATTGATTGATTGATTGTAGTACCGTGTGTTTAATGGATTGTACCTTTAAAAAAATAATTTTAGTGATAGTTCACCCAAAAATGAAAATTCTGTCGTCATTTAGGGTAGAGTATTTTTTTTCTGTAAAACTAAGTTTTACATAAGTATGACATAAATTACAAACCAAGTATGAAAAATGTCCAGCGTTTTCATGTACCATGTTTTCCATGTACCAAGGGTGGGGTAAAATGCCCCCCAGTCAAACAAAGCAATTTGCTTTAAACATTTACAGCAAAATCAGAGTACATGAAGTTTTAGCTTAAAATAAAAAGAATATAATCAATAATTATGGATTACAAAATTGCAAAAAAAAATTGCTAGCTGATGCTAACTGGCTAGCTAACTAGCTACCTGATGCTAACTTGAAATAATTTTTAAATATAAAGTCCAAATATTTTGATTCAACCAACTAGTTAGAATACATTTGATGGAAAAACGAAGGATTTGATGTTCAGAACAGAATAACTACAGAAATTGTCCATTGCCCCCTGGTGGCGTTTTACCCCACTGACTATGATTGAAAAAAAAAAAAAAAAAAATTTAATT
>NW_015542360.1:666800-677585 GCF_001515605.1 Sinocyclocheilus anshuiensis | reverse complement strand
AGATTTTTTTGCACCCTCAGATTCCAGATTTTCAAATAGTTGCATCTCGGCCAAATATTGTCCTATCATAACAAACCATACATCAATGGAAAGCTTATTTATTCAGCTTTCATGTGATGTATAAATCTCGATTTCGAAAAACTGACACTTAAGACTGGTTTTGTGCTCCAGGGTCACACATATATATATAACTGTGATGTTCTACAAAACAAGAAGCTTTAAAACTTTTTTTCAAGCTTTTTTTCTTACTGCTGAAAATTAGAAAATTTACTGTGAAATCCGTTTTCTCTCTGGTACATCACCAGTGTAAGCTTCATCATGAAAACTTCTACATCACTCTCGTCAACGTAGTCCATAGTTACAATAAAAATGTATCTAGACTTATATTGTGGTCATTTGGGGAAAAACAGTAGGGGGGCCGTTTTCCCCCACTCACCCTCAAGTTGCTCCAAATCTGTACGAGTTTCTTTCTTCTGTTGAACATAGAAAAATATATTTTGTAGATTGTTGGTAACCAAACAGTTGCTGGCAGCCATTGCCTTCCATGATATTATTATATTGTTGATTGTTCAGCTGTCTTTCTGAACTTTCAGTTGACAAACTTTCAGTAGCCAAAACTGTGTTTGCCACTGTAAAGACTGTACATCTATTCCTCACAGTCTCATTTTCATCCACATGGTTAAATTAAATATACTTTCTAACCTGATTAAGGTCTATTCCAACATGGTCTATTTTTCCACTATACCAATTCAATAATAAGGTATTTGTTTGAGTTTGTTTTATAATGCTGTTTTGCAATTTATTTTGTTCTTTCACTAAAAAGTTGATACATTTTCTGCAAACCTATCTATATCCCATTGGACCTTGGTTTTTGTCGTTTTAAGCAGAAACCACTACATTTTGGTAAGTCTTTATCTCTAAATCTAATTATTAATCTAAATTTTATGTTACAAAATGTTGCTCTCTGAATATCCTAAATGTGTCTTGATGATGTTTAGATATTTTTTATGGAAAATAAGACTAATAATATTATATTTAGATTTAGAATCATTATGACCAGAAATGTCCTAGTTTTCTCTTTTTAGCATGTTATTGTTATTCTGCGTTTTAGCAAGCATTTTGATTGGAAAGGATGGCGAATATGAAAAAAAACCGCATATGAAAATTTCGGACTCGGTGTGCAAGGACCTTCACACATTAAGACATCTACTGGTGCAAGGCTGCACAATGATCACTGAAATGTGTACTATTCCGATCCTATTGTCATTTTCTTGTTTCACCATTAAACTATAAACATTTATTAATAAGTTAAAACGCAATAACCTGCAACAATTGGGTAAAAAATAAATCTAAGATAAAAATACTGATTAAGAACCAGTCATGATTTGCATATGGAGTGAAATATTGTAATTTGATGTGAGGTATATCGTTTTTTCCTCAGTCTTAGTAGTAGTTTTTTCTTTGTTACTGTTTTTCATTAAGCAGTTATTTATATTCATACATCCACCTTGTTGCTTGGGTGTGTTTGTGAGTCTTTTTATTTCACTGGGGTGCAGTGATATCCAGTGTTAC
The DNA here is from genome assembly GCF_001515605.1 of Sinocyclocheilus anshuiensis. Classification (NCBI taxonomy): domain Eukaryota; kingdom Metazoa; phylum Chordata; class Actinopteri; order Cypriniformes; family Cyprinidae; genus Sinocyclocheilus; species Sinocyclocheilus anshuiensis. The sequence goes on along the minus strand of NW_015542360.1, from coordinate 676,013 downwards.
CAGCCGATACGGATAATTAGAGTGACTTTTGCTTCAGATGCATTGTTATTCTGTGTAATTGCAGTATGTGACAAGCTGCTATTAATTATAGGCTTCAAAGTTCAAATAATCTAGCATCCAGCTCTAATAAATTAGTTTTGAACTCAGAAATCCTACTTTCAGAAATCTGCTGGTCACATGGTTTGGATTTCCACCTATTTTCCTGATAACGTTTAAGGCAAGGGCGATTTGAAGTATATTAGCAGAAAAGCGGGCAGATTCAGTCAATAATTAAAGCTGAGGAGTCTCTGTCAGCGCAGCGGCACAGTGCAGGTGTTACAAATAATTGTGCCGCTTTAGAAAGTGAGATCTTATTTAAGCAGATTGTAAGTGAGCAAGTGGAGGTTTTTGAAATATGAATGGGATTCCTCTGAAATTGCTCTGGAGTCTGTGGACAGGTAAAGTATCTGAAAAAAGCACCATTGTGTTTGACGAAAGGCGAAAGGTGTGCAGAATACCCTTACAGTATGGAGATGGTTTAGGTGTGTTTTATGCAAATCTCTAACCTCAGACACGCGTCAATCATTTAGAATGTAGCGTATTAGTGCCCGCCCACTTTTTCAGAAGTGTTAGTTCTTGATTTTTTTGTTTGTTTGTTTTCCCCCCCATTAATTTATACCATAGGGATTTAAAAAAAAAGCCTTCATTAAAGCATTATAGGCACACTCTAAAAAATGCTGGGTTAAATACAACCCAGTGCTGGGTAAAATAGGGACAAACCCAGCAATTGGGCTGTTTTGACCCAGCGGTTGGGTTAAATGTTTAACCCAACCTTCTGGGTAGTAAGCCAACCGCTGGGTCAAAACAACCAAATTGCTGGGTTTGTCCCTATTTTACCCAGCACTGGGTTGTATTTAACCCAGCATTTTTTAGAGTGCATGTATATATAAAATTGTAAAATATAAAAACTGTAGAGACAATATAGCATTTTGAGAGCCTAGGGAGCCCTGCAAGTTCTTTTGGTATGACTCCGATTGGTGGGAATTTTTGCTTGAAAGTACTTTTCACCACAAATTCCACCAATAAATACAATCATTTTAAAAATAAGTTGAAATAATGCAAGAAGATGGCTTTTAAAAAAGCATATACTATTGATTAACCACCTCAGGACTTTAAAGGTTTGTAAGTTATAGTAAAAAAATAAAAAAAATAAAAAAATTTCCAATCAAGGAATTATTTATTTATAAATAATTTGGGTGATGCATACAGGACATTTGTTTGTTTGTTTGTTTCTTCTGACAAGTCATTTCTACCATTTCTACTAAATTTACCTAGATTTTTTTCTTTAATTTTCCAAAAGTCACATCAGTTTTTTTTTTCTTCTCAGTAATAACTGGGATCAGATATATACACAGAGCTGGGTAGATTACTTACAAATTGTAATCCATTAGTGATTCCAAATTACATGACAAAAATTATATTTAGTAACACAATCCGTTACATTACACATTTTAAGTAATATAATGAGACTATTTAAAGGTTTGTAAGTTATAGTAAAAAAATAAAAAAAATAAAAAAATTTCCAATCAAGGAATTATTTATTTATAAATAATTTGGGTGATGCATACAGGACATTTGTTTGTTTGTTTGTTTCTTCTGACAAGTCATTTCTACCATTTCTACTAAATTTACCTAGATTTTTTTCTTTAATTTTCCAAAAGTCACATCAGTTTTTTTTTTCTTCTCAGTAATAACTGGGATCAGATATATACACAGAGCTGGGTAGATTACTTACAAATTGTAATCCATTAGTGATTCCAAATTACATGACAAAAATTATATTTAGTAACACAATCCGTTACATTACACATTTTAAGTAATATAATGAGACTATTTTTAGATTACTTTTGACCTATCTCGTTTATCACATTGATTTAAATAGGACAATTTTGTATCATATTGATAAAAATACAAAGAGTAAGAAAATATATTCCATCCGTTGTTATTAACAACAGGAAGTGCATTAAACATTATATTACATCAAGGTTTCCCAAACTGTGATTTGCGAAGCAACTGCATGGGGTTTATAAGTTCAATGAAAAGCTAATAATTAATTAAATCATAAAATATGTTAAATTGAACTCAATCATTTTAAAATCAATCAAAATAAAACACTTACTAAAAAACAATAAATATTTGTGTATCTGCATGTCATGTGACCTTTAACCAACGTCAGAGAACTGTGAACATGCAAATGTGAAATTTAAGTATTAAAATATTTATTTTAAAACACAGGGGTACTTCAAGTAATTATGTTTGGTGAAAGAGGATGAGATGACAAAAAAGATTGTTGCCTTCCAAAGACATAGAAATACATGGTTAAATAATCTACAGCGTGACAAATCCCCTCATAATACATTAAACACCTTGCTTATACGTTGTAGGTCTGCATCTTAATCCAAACGCTTCACTTTTCCTCTTTTTCTTTTAGAATAAAGTTTAGCCTTCTCTGTGTTGAAAAGAGGAATTCAGCGAAATAGAACTTCAGCTTCGTAATTTACAGAGACAGGAATATTGACAAGAAGAAGGTCCGATTTCACTCGCTCTCGCTCAAATAAACTGTCAGCGAGTAAAACCTGGTCAGCTCTATTTGGGAAACCATGAAAGCGTCATATCAAGAGGAGGCCATTATAGCTTTGTGAGCTTTCTGTGATCTGCCTAAGGGTTTGCGAGAGCCCTGGAATTCAGAAAAAGTCGCCTTCAAATGCTTCTGCTTACTTTAATAAGCCGAAGGATGTATTAGTCTGACACGAAATCAGTAGTCCATTGTTCAAACGCTCTCTCTCGTACCGGTTATAAATGCAGACCATGGTTGAAAATGAGTGTTTTGATTTATGCTGCTTGTTTTCCGTTGAAGTTTGACTGGCGTGTTGCTCATTATGTTTGCACAAGGATCTTAATCCCAAGATTTTGTGGCAGATGTGACAGTTGCGTTGATTCCGGCTGTGGTGGTTTGTGGTGAACGAGAATGTACTTGATAACCATCTTTAATCAGTTATAAATGAACTTCACAAAACTGAAGGAAACCTGCCCGTAACCCTTAGAAATGAGTCATTTATTATTTGACATTTTCTAAAGTAGCTCCAAATGACATAAATTGGCACTCCTGGATAATTTTAGGCAGCGACGAACACGAGCATTAATACAGATGCACAACACAAATAATACAATAATAATAATAATGCAAATAATTTTTGTTAAATAAAAAAAAATCCTTATTTGGATACTTAGTGGTTGTCCATAGTGTAAAAAAAAAAATAAATAAAATAAAATAAATAATAATAAATAAATAACATTAAATAGTAATATATAAAACTATATAAAATTAAATTATATATATATATATATATATATATTACAATATATTTTAATATAATATACAAACCCCAATTATGCATATATCTGTATTTATATATGTATGTGTGTGTGGCTTAAGTGTTTGTAGGTCGAACATCATGAATTTATGAATTTGGCCCCCAAGAAATTCTAAGATGTAATTTACTTCATATCCAGGAGGGGGCGCTTTTATAACACCTTTTAGGGCTAACATACTAATTCTTGGTCTAGGGCTAAAAAGAGTACCAAGATGTAGCCATTTCTATAAAACAATGTATGTTTTTACATGTAGGGAGTCCTTAAAGGCTGCTATTTCGGAGACATCTGTATGAAGTCTATCAGAAAGAAAATAGTATACATTTTGACCTTTACTGTGTAAAAGAAAATGTCACAAAAGGCTATTCTGTGCAAATATATAGTGAGAATATGGCTTAATTTCAGTTATTGCTTCATTAAAGTCAGTCTTTCATCTACTGTAACTTTTTAAGATGAGTGAAAGGCGCTGAAGCTTTTTTTTTAAATTATTATTAATCATAGGAGGACATACTGTACGTAACTGTTGTATACCTTTCCTTTGAAGTTGTATAAGCGATATATAGCTTCACAAGGTGTGCTTTGATGTGCTTAAGCAACCCAGTACTGGATTAATTACAGAGTCAAGTTTTTTTTTGATAAAGCGGCCTTTGAGTGTATGAGCTACAGTATACTCTTCCTTCAGACAATTTCGAATTCTTATCCAGTTTGAAGTTCAAGAATGCATTTTTTATGAAGATTTGAACAAGCAGAAAGCTTAGCCAGGATGAACTTTGCAGAGTCTGCATTTAGCACGCTAATCCACAAACCGTTCCTGCATTTTTGTGAGCTTTTTAGGGTGTATCTTGGTAACACACTCATCTGAGATTTGGTGTCCACATTATAGTTTAAGTGAGAATGATGATGCACCTGGCTTGCCCAGGCCTGTTTTGTGGTACATGTACTCATTATAGGATACAGACAGACAGAAAGCCAGATACCAATTTTAGCGTGTATCGTGTATCTACAGTGGGTACGGAAAGTATTCAGACCCCCTTCAATTTTTTAGTGTATGAGCTACAGTATACTCTTCCTTCAGACAATTTCGAATTCTTATCCAGTTTGAAGTTCAAGAATGCATTTTTTATGAAGATTTGAACAAGCAGAAAGCTTAGCCAGGATGAACTTTGCAGAGTCTGCATTTAGCACGCTAATCCACAAACCGTTCCTGCATTTTTGTGAGCTTTTTAGGGTGCATCTTGGTAACACACTCATCTGAGATTTGGTGTCCACATTATAGTTTAAGTGAGAATGATGATGCACCTGGCTTGCCCAGGCCTGTTTTGTGGTACATGTACTCATGATAGGATACAGACAGACAGAAAGCCAGATACCAATTTTAGCGTGTATCTATTTGTCTTGCAGTTCTTCACACTTGATTCACCTAACTTTGCTGCCACGGTTCAAATTAGTGGGAATTTTGTAGCGCTTTTGTATTTTTATTAAACATATACTGTAGGCTACAATACATTTCATAAATGATTTTAGCAAATGGCTGCAATATAACAAAGAGTGAAAAATTGAAGGGGGTCTGAATACTTTCCGTACCCACTGTATTTGTCTTGCAGTTCTTCACACTTGATTCACCTAACTTTGCTGCCACGGTTCAAATTAGTGGGAATTTTGTAGCGCTTTTGTATTTTTATTAAACATATACTGTAGGCTACAATACATTTCAACAGCTATTTCAAATGTTTTAGTAGCTCGAGAGTTAGCATGCTTTATTCCGAAAGTTAAACAAACACTTTTGAACAGAAATTGCATTTGAGGCGGCAACAAAACAACAGTAGTAGCAATCTCGGTTAAGATTGGTATTAACAAACTATGAAGACAGCTAACTGTTAGCTAACTGTGCTTTTAGCTAACTTTTGCATTTTTTTGGCATCATACTGAAGAATATTGATAAATATAGCTTAATGTGAATACAAATGGATAGTTTTATACAGTGTTTGTGTTCTACTGTATGTATTTTTATGCTTTTTGTTGGGTTTTGTGCTGTTAGCTTAGCATCATGCTAATGGCTGTCTCTACTGAAATCCATTCTACTGAAATACAAGATTGACTTGCATTCGTTCAAAACACGGTAATATTTGCATACTGATTGGCTTTCTTTCTTCTGTCCAATCTAAGCAAATGCTATGTACTTTTAGACACTATAAATTTAGTTCTGTCAGGACCACTATCGTCAAAATGATAGATACATAGCATAAAGTTTGGTTTGGCGGTATGGTTCTGTTCTGGGCAAAAAAACTCCCTGCCCATCCATGCAGCCTGTCATGAATGAGCAGGGAGAGCAGCAATAATAACCCCCCTAGGGTTAACAGAACAGAACAAGGCAGATATCATTAATGTACTTAATGATATTTAAGTGTAACACTTTATTCTAGATAAAGGAGACTGATTAGCAAGGAATATCAGAAAGCCAAGAAGCTGGGGATGGAGGAGGGTAATTTGCTCCGGAGTAAGCTGAAAATCTGCTGAATAATACTGAATAGAGCTTATATAGGAGTGCCGCGATAGGTGTCGTATTCCTATAGGTAGATGTGATCAGCTGAGAATCAGCTGATGCAAGCTTGACTCACGCGTCTAGTAGTCGTTTACCAGACAAAGTAGTAATTTCTTGAATCTTACATTCACAATCATCTTTTGCTGGGGAGACTGTTGACAACCTCCCCATAGTTATTGATGGAACTGCAAATGGAGTTGACATGCCATGAGTGAAAAGAGCTGATACGCTTCCAAATCTGGCACTTCCAAGCAGCGACAGATTTTTACTGAAAAGTTAAACTTCAGAAACATTACAGGAGCCGCCATCTGGACACACCATAAACAGAGTTACTATAATTACTACCATGAGACAGTAATGGGCCCTGCGTTTCCCACAAACCTCCCACAAGAAACTGCTCATCCTTTCCTTCTTCTGAATTTCAAGAAATTACAACATACCCACATGAGATTCAAACAGTTTTATGACCCGCTTTATGGTACACCTACACCACCAGCCCACACTTTTTCTCAGGTCGTCAGAACTTGACGTTTGTTTCTTCTTCCAATTTCGCTTCTAGGTTATAGGTTTACACTGTTCACTTGGTGTTCAGAAATGTCAATAGTTTAAATAGTTATCTTCCATTGAAAATAAGTGTTCCCACACTTATGCAAGAGACCTAGAAAGACAGTGTCCTTACTCTGCCTACTTCGGAGCCCATCAGCTGTAGACAGAGATTGTTTCTGACAACTGCAGGGTCTGTCTGATTTGTGCATGCATTAATGTATATGCTGGCAGACTGCCATTAAAAAAAGCGACATCAGCTGCCAGACAGGGTTTTGTGGATCTTTTGGAAAATACTTTTTGCTGATATTAGGATCGAAGAAGCTAAAAGAAATAAATAAAATGGGACAATCCCAAAGAGGTCATCCAAATTTAATACGCAGCCATTTTTTTGGATCTTTCAAGACGGAGAGCCTGAATCAGCACTGGAGAGCGAGTGTGATGTATCATCTCACGGTCCCAATGAGGTTTTGGATAGGACATAGTGATTGGCCGGCGGCCAAACAAACTGCAGATCCCAACGGGCCACGGGTCAGGCACAATGCATGCCCGACTTGGACGTGAATCTCAACTTGGTCCCAAACAAAGCCGTTTACAGGATAGATGGGATCTTGTGGGCCTGTATTATGGATAAGGGAGCTATTTTTTAACCTCCAACTGAGATTTATCCACAACTTGTGGTGGGTTGAATTGCTCAGGCAAGAGCCTTGGTCTCTCAGGGCTGATGGGTAATGTGGGCTTGTGCCAGTTAAACAGATAGACAATTTTTAAGAGGCACAAGCATTAAGTAATGGCAATCCTACTGCTTTGATATATATTTGTATGTATCAGTGGTGTTCAGTCCATATAAGCTGCGAATGCTCCGCATACCCAGGCCATTTGACAGAATAAGTTATAGGGATAATTAATATAAACATGATTATAAGTTGATCCCTTGTCATTTGAAATGTAACTTAAAGCTTAAAGAGTTAGGAATAAGTATGTAAAATGATTTATTTGCCAATCGGCAGTAATTTTCTGTAAATCTACGTCAGTTGCGGTTGCTTCCGGGTGAGTGGATTCTCCGCAGCTTTCTCGCCTCCGCTCTGTTGCTATGACTCGTCAGGATTGTAGCGCGTTCTCATTGGTTTGCTGGTCTGCGGCTGATTGCATGCGCGAGGTAAGCTGTCCGCGAAGCGCTCGCCCAAGCGGAAAAATGCGCAGTTGCTGTCAGATCTCGATTGCCGAAAATCACATTGTGTTTGATGCAAAGCCAACTCAACTAAATCAAAAGGAACAAACATGCTGTAACTGTATTTTTATGTTTTCTCAAGCAAATCAAATTTTACAAGTCCACTGAAAACATATCTTCTTACATTTTTGGTTATAGACAACGTATGCATGTTGAAGATATAGCCTATGTTATTGTCAACATGCCTAATTGGTAAATAAAAAAACAATGTGTATAAAAACGTGGGCTATATAAAATTTTAATAATAAAAAACATCAGGAAAAGAAAGAAACATGAATCTTAATTAATCTTATCACTGAGCATACCCGGTTAAAAAAGTCACCGCTCGCCACTGCAGGGTAACAGGGATGACAGGACACACATTCTTCAGCACACTGCAGATATTTGTTTACATTACTGTAAAGTTTTACCATTTTAAAGTGCATTATGAGCATACCCGGTTAAAAAAGTCACCGCTCGCCACTGCAGGGTAACAGGGATGACAGGACACACATTCTTCAGCACACTGCAGATATTTGTTTACATTACTGTAAAGTTTTACCATTTTAAATTGCATTATATTGTTTTGCAAGTACTTAGTATATAGTTGTATGACACTAGTATATAGTCAATTTTTCAGTTAAAGTCAGTTCATTGTTGATTTAGCACATTACATTTCTAAGAGATCTAATGTTTTATGGATATTGTAATTAGATAGTGCGTCCATCTGTTTGTCTGTGTACCCTCACAGAACTTCAAATATACTGATCTGGTTCAATTATTAGGCAAGGAAGATGATCAGATCTGTGATCATCTGAAACCAGACCAAGATCTTGACTTTCTTTAACATTGCAAGACTGGGGTGAAGGTCTGCAGTCACCTTAATGATCTTGTTTGTAATTTAATTTACATGGATGCATTATTGACAATGAGTTATGGAAAAAAAAAAAAAAAAAGTTTTATTGAGACTGATCATCCTATCCTGCCCCATTGAAAAAAAAAACAGCATATGCTGGTTAGGTATGTTTTGAAGCATGGCTGCCGGTTTGAGCTGGTTTAAGCTGGTCCTTAGCTGGTCATGTGCTGGTCCTAAGCAACTAGTTCCTGCTCAGGACCAGCTTAAACCAGCTCATGACCAGCACTTTACCAGCTTAAACCAGCTCAAACCAGCAGCCATGCTTAAACCAGCATATATGCTGGTTACAGGTTGACAGTAACAGATTTGACGGTTTCAAACAAATTAGCTAATTGCTAGCTAATAGTCAAGTTCACAAATTTCACAGATTTAGCATAGGGTGATGAAATACATGATGAAAAACAGGATCATATTAAAAATGTTCTTGCGTAGGTGTTCCAGAAAGCCCATACATCAAACACCTCACCTCTGGCTAATTTATTACCATCAAACCTCTGAAGCTTCTTGATATGAGACACCTTTTTTTCTCTATAGTTTTCCAAAATTATGACTATTCTATTCTATTCTATTCTATTCTATTCTATTCTATTC
>NW_015542360.1:665345-666348 GCF_001515605.1 Sinocyclocheilus anshuiensis | reverse complement strand
AGCAGGAGTCCATTGCCCTTGTGTGGTGATGCTAAAAGAGATTGAGCCCTCCTACACTAGAGTCTTTTGTTTAGGCTGCTGTAAAAGTTCTCTTACTTTGTCATATCTTCTAATTATGGACTGCGGGTATTAATTGCTTTTTATCGGTAATGTCCACCCACTCCCTTTTTGTGCCTGTAGGGGTGTAGGGAACTTGCTGAACGCTGGAACAAAGAGGGGTAGTAGACACATTTAGTCTCGGCGCACACCTGCAAGAACATGACCTTCTGTCATTCCTTCTCTATTGTTCCTGTCTGCTCAGAAGCTGTAAAAGGCTAAGACGAGGGTTATTATATTCCAGAATCTCATTATCAAGCCTTTAAATTCCAAGATACAATCTGTTTTACAGTTTGGCATCAATGTGTTCTGCATGTAGAGTGGTTGACGCATTGACTGCCACGTCAAAACGTGTAAAGTTGTATACATTGAAGTGTAATTTGTTGTTATTGGTGTTGTTCTTTTCATCATTCACTGTAGCAATGATTTCCAAGTTCTTTTCAAAATGTGTCGTGCTTCTGCAAAACAGTAACTCATGCGGTCAAGTGTCCTCTCTGGAGAGACATACTTGTGTTATTCTAAACTCTGCCAGACACAACGAGCCCACACAGAACGAGATTAATAAATGATGTTCTTTGAAACTACTGCATGCATACCTCGCTTTGAATGCAGTAGACAGTCCAAATACTTCAGCTGATAGTGCTGCAGTTACCATCTCATCAGTAGACAATAACCATAATTTAAATTTTTATTTCCTGAACAGTAGGCCCGTTTCTGGAGAGAAAAGACATCCCACGCACTGATGTTCTTGCATAACTTCATGCACCGTGTAGAAATGAGGTCCAATATTATAAAAAATAACTCTAGTTATTTTTCTAGTTTTCACAGTAGTAGAAAATGTCAGCTGTGTTTGACCATGCAAAACGTCTCAGGTTACTTATGTAACCATGGTTCCCTGAGTAGGGAA
>NW_015542360.1:657861-664457 GCF_001515605.1 Sinocyclocheilus anshuiensis | reverse complement strand
CACGATGAGTCGTTCCCCCATAGCGACCCCTAGAGGACGCAGTTCGAAGTTCCCATGAAAGGGAACTCCCTGCCATCATGCTAGGATGCTGCCAGAACGTTGCTTTGTGGTTGCTGTGTACCGTGGGGTTTCAGTCAGGGCCTTCAGTAAGCAACTGTAAACTACATACCCACATCTTACACATCTCTGTAACAGCTAACGCAGCCATATGCATATAATATTAAAAAGTAAACACGGCCAACAAAATAACTTGTTGTGCTCGGTGCTAGCTGTTAGCCACTCATAGCACTCATAGTTGCAATCTTTGAAATGGCACACAAAACCTTCATTAGCCTTTGTTAGCGAATTCAGTTTAGGTGTAGGTCTTCCTTTCTCATTTATTTCTCTTTTGTCTGCAAAACAGCACCTTGAAAAAGGCGTTTTAGTAGATCGGCAACAAGATCTGGGGTAGGCGCCGGCGATTGCGGCTGTCATTTTCCTTTCTTTGAATTTCACTTTCATACCTTGGAAATTCCCAACTAAATGCTGGGGGTAGCACTGGGCACGTCACTAGACTCAGAGGGCGTGCTGTCATTGAACATCAAAATTTGATTGGCTGATGATTCTGTCACTAATGCTCGTTACAAATCAGATGTGATGTCTTTCAACAAAAGGGTAGCACTATCTGTAGTGCTGGCTGCAGACTTTTTTTATGTAGGATATTTAGTGGTGTCAAACGATTAACCGCGATTAATCGCATCCAAAATAAAAGTTTTTGTTTGCATAATATATGTGTGCATACTGTGTACATTTAGTATGTATATATAAAAGAACACACATACAGTATATTTTTTGAAAATATTTACATGTATATATTTATATTCATATAATTTATATTATATATAAATATATTTAATATATAAACATTACATATTTTTCTTAAATATATACATGCATGTGTTTGTATTTATATATACATAATAAATATACACAGTACACACACATATATTATGTGAACAAAGACTTTTATTTTGGATGCGATTAATCGCGATTAATCGGTTGACACCACTAAGGATATTCCAGTTCAACCTCAACGAAACTAATCATAGGCAACTTTGTGGACATTACACAAATGAAAATGATACCTAAATAATCAATAAAAACATTTTTCACACAATTAAATTTTTTATAGGGCCAACAGAGAAGGCCCTGATGGCCCTGACGGCCCACCACTGTATTTAAACAATTGTTTAAAGGCCAGATATGAACTGGCTATAGAATATTTACAATAATGTGATTGTTAAATAAATATAATAATTGTTGGTTAGAGTCCATCCACTGGATGTTTGTCAGTTGTCTTTATTGGTAGACCTGAGCTTTGTGACTATATTTGAGGAATAGTGTTTTATAATAGATTTAAAACCCAACAGGTGGTATATTTAATATATAAACATTACATATTTTTCTTAAATATATACATGCATGTGTTTGTATTTATATATACATAATAAATATACACAGTACACACACATATATTATGTGAACAAAGACTTTTATTTTGGATGCGATTAATCGCGATTAATCGGTTGACACCACTAAGGATATTCCAGTTCAACCTCAACGAAACTAATCATAGGCAACTTTGTGGACATTACACAAATGAAAATGATACCTAAATAATAATAATAATAATAACATTTTTTCACACAATTTTATTTTTTATAGGGCCAGCAGAGAAGGCCCTGCTGACCCTGACGGCCCACCACTGGTTGTAGGTGGTCTTAATCTTATCACTCAGCATACTAAAAAAAAGTCACCGCTCGCCACTGGTATATGGGAATGTGGATGGTTGCCAGGGAGTTGCTATGCCATTGCTAAGATTTCTCTATGTGGTTGCTAGTGTGTTGTGTGTGGTTCTTGTGAGTGTTTCTGTCTGATTGGTATGGGGTTGTGGATGGTTGCCAGCATGTTTATATGTAGTTGCTATGCGTTGTGTGTGGTTGTCAGAGTGTTTCTATCTGATTGATATACTGTATGGGAGTGTGGGTGGTTGCCAGAGAGTTGCTATGTGGTTGCTAGGGTTTTTTTTATGTGGTTGCGGATGGTTGCCAGGGTGTTTATATATGGTTCTAGTGTGTTGTGTGGGGTTGCCAGAGTGTTTCTATCTGACTGATATATGGGAATGTGGGTTGTCGCTACCTTTTTTTCTGTGCAGTTGCTAGGGTTTTTCTGTATGGTGGCTATAGGTTTTTGGGTGCTTGCCAAGATGTTTATATGTAGATGCTACTGAGCTTTGCGTACTTGCCAGAGTGTGTCTGTCTGATTGCTGGGAATGTGGGTGGTTGCCAGGGAGTTTCTATGCAGTTGCTAGGTGTTTTATATGTGGATTGTGGGTGGTTGCCTGGGTCTGTATATGTGGTTGCTGTGGGGTTTTGGGTTGTTTACAGGTTGTTTATATCCGGTTGCTCTAAGATTGTGTTTGGCTGCCAGGGTGTTTCTATTGGGTTATGACTGATTGCCAAAGTATTTCTATCTGATTGATATGGGAATGTGGGTGGTTGCCAGGGAGTTGCTATGCGGGTTCTAGGGTGTTGTGAGTGACTGCCAGAGGGTTATGGCTGGTCGCCAGGACATTGCTATGCGGCTGCTATGGGTTTGCGGGTGGTTTCCATTTTTTTTGTCTATCTAGTTGATATGGGGGTGTGGGTGGTTGCCAGGTAGTTGCTATGCAGTTGCAAGGGGGTTATGAGTGTCTGCCAGGGTGTTTCTTTATGGTAGCTATATGGCTGTAGGTGATTGCCAGGGCATTACTATGGCATTATGGGTGGTTGTCTGAGTGTTTATATTTAGTTTCTATGTGGTTGTGGTTAATTGCTAGGGTGTTTATATGTAGTTGCTAGCTAGTTGTGGGTGGTTTCTAGAGTGTTCCTCTTTGGCCACATTTACACTGCAGGTCTTGATGCCCAATTCCGATCTGTTGTTTATATCCGAATTTTTTGACGAGCAGTTTACATCTTCTGTTAAAAGGAAAGAACATGTCAACTGCTCTTCAGTAATGGTATTGAAGGTAGACGAGAGCAGTGGTCATTCACTCCCCACAACTACAATCCCTGCCTGTGCCAAGACTCGAACCTGCAACCTTTGGGTTACAAGTCCGACTCTCTAACCCAGTGGTTCTCAACCCGCGGCCCGCGGGCCGCATGCAGCCCGTCACGAATTCAAATGCGGCCCACCATGCTGAACACAATTTAAAAAAATTACTTTCAGTTTTACAATTCATTTTAGTTTTTACATTAATTTAAAAATGTACTAAATAAATATAAGCTATAGCCTAATGTTTTTATGTAAAATAATTTTGTTTTTCATATACTATTTTCAGACATGAGCAGTACTCACATAGCCTAATTAACGTTACGCATTTAAAGTAACGACCAAGTGGCCAGCGGCAGACAGTGAGCATATGCTTGATCAATTTAGCCTTCTCAAATCATCACAACTTGACTAAAATAAAATCTGTAGATATAAAACAGTTCAAGCATATAACAATGTTTAGACGTTAAACCTAGGTCACAGACATGATAAATATATCTATTGAAAACTTTAAATTACTACTTAACGAAATAAAACAAATCGAAAAAAAAAACTCTTTCATTATAATCATAATCCGTAAAGATGCACTTCTCTCTAAAGACGCATAGGAGATGGCGAGTCAGGATCGACAACTTCATCCTTGTGACACCGACTCAGAAAACACTAGTTTATTAGTAAATAATTCAAATATATCCTTACTGTTTTCCCCCTGACGCATTTATGGTAATTAATTTTGCCGATGCTTTGCGGCAAACTAAGCCTATTGCATGCATTTCAACGCAGAACTCTTCAGCTGTGCTGACGGCACGCACTATACATGCTGCTGCTGCTGCTGCGGGACACTAAACACCGTCGAGGCGCTCTTGACAGTCACGGTAGCACGGTCTCGTGTTGTTTCCACCAGCGCAGCAATCTTTTTTCATCACTAATTGATGGATGTCTAAAATATAAAAATAAGGAGAAGCCTAAAACAGGGCCGAGGCCCGGCCCCCGTCTGAACTATGACGTGAAAATTGTCTGCGGCCCGCGAGACTTGCACTTGGACCATAGTGCGGCCCGGTGGAAAAAAAGGTTGAGAACCACTGCTCTAACCATTAGGCCATATATACATTTGGTGAACCAACCCAAGGTAGATGTACTGACACAGAAACAGGGTTGCCAGGTCTGAACAAAACCAAACCAACAAAACCAACCCAATTGCTAATCAAAACTAGCATTTTGAGTTTTGAGTTTCAAAACTAGCACGTCATAACTCGACTCTCTCCTGAACGCACATACAGCAGTTGCCAGAAGCCAGTGATGGTAGTTTTTCGCTTCGCTTCAGAAGGCATTCATTAACCTATCGGAGTCATAGGGATTACTTTTATGATGGATGGATGCGCTTTTTGGTGCTTCAAAAACTTAGGCACCATTCACTGCCATTACAAAGCTGGGAAGAGTCAGGATATTATGTAATTTCCGCTCAAACGGAAGGAAACGTTGATTTGTCGGATCAATATTTCAATGCATGTTTTACAGACACGGCTGAGTTTCTTCAATGCAAAATCGTTAGACTCAATGTTCCTTTTTAGGTTACAATGCGAGATGTGGCGCCACAGGGCCCAGTGATCTTCTCGCTCATACGAGAAACCCGTTTTCACCTGGGGCAGTGAGGTCTGTTTAGAAGCGATTCATTTCCTCACTCATTAGCGTAATGGAAGAATGCCCTGCTGTGAAGACCTACAAAGGCAGATAGGTAGATGCATAGCACTTGGGGAGAATATTCCACTTCATTTGAGACGAATAGTTCAACTCACACAAAAACACACACACACACGTATGCTCCAAGATCATAATTAAACCCCAAGACCTGAAACGGTACTCTCAGCCTTTTGAAAGCAGAGTCTAATTAGCAGTATTAATGTTGCTATGAGTTGCCAGGTTTGATCTATTCATACGTTCGTGTTTGTGTGCTCGTGTGTGTGTGCTTATGATGTATGGCTGCTTTTAATGTCTGATAAGCCCTTTCATATAGGCAATTAAAAGTACTCCTGTGCCGCCTTATTTTTCATATTTAAATCCGTTGAGTCCAGAAACACAGAGCAGAGGATATATCTATAAGCATTTTTTAATTATCAACAGCACCCTGTGCCCTGACAGTGTAATTATGAACTCTCTTTAGCAAAGTAGGGGCTTGAATGGAAAGATAATCTCCCTCATTATTTTTATTTCTGTTTTCAACGCACAGATGTTCTCCGACAATGAATTCAGCAATGTGCAGGTGGCTTACAAATGCTCCCCTAAAGCTCCTTTTTCAGTTAAGCGCTCCATATATCCAGATGCAATTACGAGCCGATAACAAACATCTTAATAATTGCACTCTGAGGGTGAATCTTTTCTCAGGTTGGTCTGTATTATCAATTGTACAATAGTAAGTTCCTGTCTTTGAACTGGATTGGTTGAGAGCGCTGATATTCAGCACTGGGATTTGCTAATATTCTCATCAAGTTGTGAACTGTTATTTCGAAATGTTTTCTCAATGTTCAAAATGTCTTTTTTTTTCTTGGTTTTTGTGAGCGTTAGATAAAAGGCCATTTAGGCCAAACATTATGTGAATGTTACTTTTAACATGAACTTTTAACTGTGAAAGTTAAACAAGCAGTAAGTTGTAATGTGTATATACATTAGACGATTGTCCAACTAAAATATTGTAGAAAAATTATCCTCAAATGATTTAGAAATAACGTTTACAGAACATTATTAAAGACAAAAATTCTATATTCGTTACTGGAATGTTTATTCATACTTTTTGAGAGCTTTGAAAACCTTTTCTGTTTGTATCACTCTGCTTGTCTGTTTCCATCAGTGACTGTGCATTAGTAGTGATGATTTTCTAGGTTATATAGTTACGCCAGTAGGTGGCGACAAGTGATTAATAACATATTTTCTATACATTTTTCCAGCTTGTAAGGAAATTATTTTTTTAATAAGTATTCACTAAACATCTTAAGGCTAAAAGTAGCTCATAACTCACCAATTTACGAGAAAATCTTAAAGGGGTCATTTGATGCGATTTCAATTTTTCCTTTCTCTTTGGAGTGTTACAAACTCTTGGTGCATAAAGAAGATCTGTAAAGTTGCAAAGACTAAAGTCTCAAATCCAAAGAGATATTTCAACCATGAGTTGAAACGATGAGTCAACCAAGCCTACCTAAAACGGCTCGTTCTAACACGCCCCCACACGTCTACGTCACGATGTGGGAAGATTTGCATAACGCTGCCAAAATATTCACGCAAAGAAAGAAGGCGTAGCTTTTATTCTCACTGTAGAATTGTTGACGCCGCCGCCATGTCGTGAAGGCGCTGTGTTTCGGTGTGAAAGCGAAACTACTTTGTTTGGTCTTCCAAAAGAGGACAATATCCGCTTCGTCATGCCTAGAGCTGATCCGTGCTGGTTGCTGAGGAAATAATACAACTTTGCATTGTCGATCGCCGGATCGGCTTTCACCGTGGACGAAGCGGAGTCCAGCCCGGGGTCGTCACATGTG
>NW_015542360.1:650211-657761 GCF_001515605.1 Sinocyclocheilus anshuiensis | reverse complement strand
AGTGAAGAGGACTCCTAAGTCACTAAGACCAAGCCACAAACTATCCTCCCTTCTGAAAAAAAAACAAACAATACAAACCATCACAGAAATTCTAATAGTTTCCACTACAAATACCATTACAAACCATCAACTTTTAACCATTAAAACCATTAAAAATGGCAAGCCAACAATAGAAGGTGACCAATCACCAGTAGAGACCAACAGGCACCATTACAGTTACCATTAAAACCAATACAATTCCCATTATAACCAGTAAAACCAATAAAAATTCTGTGATGGCTTCTATTGTTTTTTTTCCGCAGGGCTAAAATAGCTGTTGCTGGCAATCTGCCTCGGAACATAAACATTTTAGAAACACGCTGCATTTATTTGCACACACACATTTTCCCATTCATCTTTTTTTGGTTTTGGAGGTTATCCCAACTCCAAATGTCCCTTTGATTATATCCTTGTTTTCATTAACCAGTTGGGAAAGAAGTAACAGCTGTTCTTGCGTCCAGTTTAGTTTTCTTTTACGTTTGCATGTCTTACTGTCATTCATGATTATTCTACTCTGTTATTTAAAAGGCTGTTTATATGCATATCTGCTAATTGTTTATGAGATGCACACATGTAAGAGGCTGACAATTAGCTGAACATATACTTGTTTAATTATTGACTCTTAATCTGCATTTTAAAATCTTTATTTGAATGTGGCAATTAACACTTTTATTTTTAAATCTTTATTTGAATATAGTAACATGATATCGCGCTCTACAATATTTCCATGAATAAATCTCTGACAGAGACAATCAGCCAATCACTGTGTGCATAGTTAGTAAGCACGCTGACATCATCCATAACAACAAGGTCAACCCCGCCCCCTTACTCTTAGCTTAAGACTTCTCTCTATTCCTTAGTAAAAGTTTGTCTCAGCAGCTCTGTGAATAGGTTTTAAGAGAAAACTCTTAGCTATAAACTTTTACTGTTATTTAGTGCGCACCTTGTCAGGAAATCACCCGCAGAATTTCCCCCTCCCATCTGCGCTTTTATAGAATTGTGCTCTAACGCCAATTTGCCCTGTTTAGTAAATCTGGCCCTATAAGTGTCATTGAATCATTTACTTAACGATTTTGTTTACAAAGACAGATTCGGGGACCTCTAATTAATGTTGCTTTGAAAAATGCAATAGTTGTGGCTTTATCAATATTCTGTCTAAAAAGTAAATTGTGCAAAATTTTATTTATTTATTTATTTCACTTTGCAATTTACATTTAATTATTGCACGTGGACATTTTAAATATTTTATATTTTAATTAATTTGTTTTTTTTTGTGTGCCTTTTTGCTTTTTTGTTTGTTTTTCCTCCCTTTGATTTGCTTTTTGTTGTGTTTTGCTGTTGTTTTATTTTGTCTTTTGCTTTGCTTTTTGCTTGTGTGTGTGTGTGTGTGTGTGTGTTTTGTTTGGTTTTGGTTTACTTTTAAGGATTTGAAGGAGCATATTGATTCCTAAAATGTTGTTAGTTGATATTTTAGATCTGGGAAAGAAAAGAGAAGTAGAAGAAGAAAATCTTTAATTGAATATGCTTGATCTAAAATAATGAGAAGGTTCATATATATATAACTAATACTGTAAGGGACAATAAAAAATAGATCTCTTTTGTGGGAAGATGCAATGCTCATTGTTCCCACTTTACAAATAGATCGGCACATTTCTGGCCATTCTCCTGTCACAAATAGATACAGCTCAGGTATGATTTCTGTCTGCTTCATAATGCAAAAGCATTGATGTACAAAATCAGCTTCATCTCTGCTGCAAAACGCATTTTAGGCAACACAATAATATTTCATATCGAATCAACAACCTCTGTATATTCTCTTTTTTCATCTGGTGTGGGCATGATGGGAAAATCACAGACTTTATTTGAATCAGTGCTCTTTAAATAATGGGTGACAGATCTGTTCTGATAGCATCATGGATAACGGGTACATTAGTATGTAATTATACTATTTGAATACAAATAACAAAATGCAGCTAACCGTATCACTTTCCTATTCAATCAGCTGTGTTCTTTTGAATCATTTTATTTTACTTAATTTTTTGCCATATTGCTTTATAGCCATTTTGATATTTTGTTGGGTCGCCACATGACATTCAGAGTAAAACCGAATGAGAACGGCTGCTCTGCATGTCCATGCCATGAGGTTTTATATTAAAAATCACTCTTTGTAATTCTTTGTAAGTGATTTCTTGTCTTTTTGATAGCTGGTTGTATTTAATTTATTGCATATTACATTCTGGCGCAGCACTGCCTCATTTCTCAAGGCGTTTAACATGCTGCTACACATTCAGCTCTTTTACAGTACAGTGTGGCTTTCTGCTGTGCCCTTCCCAGTTCCACCGCGCTCTGTGCTTTCAATAATTCACTGTTTTCTTAATCTAAGGCGTTAAATAGTTAATTAGAAGGAGGGCTGGGGTCCTCTGTGTCTCCTCTTGGTCCACTGCTCTTAAAGCCTGGTTGGCAGCTCTGAAAACCATCCGTTCACCGTCATGACATTTTCCAGCCCCAGCATTTGAAGCGAAACCCTTCTGCAGAACTAACCATGTTGCTGCCTGCCCAATGACCTGCTTTATATCCGAGTCAAAGACACTGGCTCTTCAGAAGCTGATGCTAAATCCAGACAGACAGAGAGAGTGATGCAAAAGGATTGTGCATTACTAAACCGTCTCTTAGAGGAGCAATGCGAATTGCAGCCGGAACACAATGACAAGATTTTGGAAACTGACGTCGCCGACATTTCGATTTTGAAATGATCACTAAAATGTCCTTAGCAGTAATGCACAATGCTTTGCACTATGCTTTTAATTGATAATTCACAGGCAGAGGACGATAGCATCCAAACAGCACGAAACATGTGCAATACCTGACAAAGACAAGAACAGAGAGGAGAACAAGTAGGGTGACTAATGAGGGATTAACTAATAAAGACACAATAAAGGCAAATAAACTACACAGGTACGAAGACAAAAACTGAAATAAGCACAAACAAACATCTTCATCCTGAAGGTAACTTCTCCACTGAAGTGGATCAAAAAAGTTAATCAAAGTTGTGCTTAGACAAGAACGCATTTTGGTTTTAGGTTTTAGGACAACTTAACGTACTCTACGATTAGCTCAGTGAATAATTAAAAAAAAACATAGACCCGGCTAGCACAAGCGGAGTGATACAAAATTGTGAAAGGGCGTTCCTGTAGCGATACCAGTACAATATCTCACGGGTCTCAACCAATCAGATTTGAGAACCAGTACGAACTGTTGTATAAATATATATATAATAATAATAATAATTATTATTATTATTATTTTATATGTTCTGTCCATCTCCCAAATTGTTTACACTTTTGTTTTCTTTTGGTTTTGTCATGCCCATGGACTATCCTGTCTGTGTTTTTCTCCCCACATGCTCGCCGTGACCCAGTTTCTCCCATGTGTGATTGTCTCATTTGGTTCAGATGTGTCTCGTTAATTACCTAGTTTAGTCCTGCATTTAAAGTGTTGTCTGCCCTATGTTCCTTTGTCCGGTGTTAAACGTCTTGATGTGCTACGTGTGTCTCCAGCCTGCCCTGTGTTTCCCTGCGTTTGGATTATTAAAGAGTGTTGTTTATGATTATCCCTCGTCTCCGCATTCGTTGCTCCTCTCTGTTGCAATTGTGACAGGTTTTTGTTTCGTTTCCTTTTCCTTTTTTTGTTTGTTTTGCATTGTTTTTGTTTTGTTTCAGTTCTTGTTTTCTTTTGTATTTTTTTTGTTTGTTTGTTTTACATTGTTTTGTTTCAGTTTTTGTTGTATATTTTCTTTTTCTTTTGTATTGTTTTGCTTTATTTTGTATTTTTATGTTTTTTTGTTGTTGTTTTGTTTTATTTCAGTTCTTGTTGTATATTTTTTATTTTAGTTTTGTTTTTCATTTCCTTTTTGTTTTGTTTCTGTTTTTGCTTTGTTGTTGTTTTATATATGTTTTGTTTTTGTTTGACTATTGTATTTTTTGTTTTATTTTCTTTGTTTTGTATTTTTCTTTTCTTTTCTTCAATTTCATACTCAAAACATATCTAATTACTATTGCCACCAGAAAAATAAAATAGCAAAATATTATTTGATCAATACCACCAGCTGTAAACGTCATCCGATTTTCTGCCTAAAACCGGTTTGAAACCATCCTGTATTCTCATGGCTGTTATAAATTAACTAATTTCTAATGTCTAGTAGACACATCCAAATAATTGCAGACATACATGGTGGTGTTATATCACCTGTCTTTTTTGAAGGAAGTATTTCGGTATACATTTCACGTAGAGATGAAGTGGAATATAAGAATATCAAGGAAATTTAGATTAAGAGGGTTACAGTCTCCCCATAACAATATGGCTAGCCTTTTAATGGATGTTTCCTGGAGGCCAATTCACCATGGATACTTATTCATAGAAAACCAATTCCAGACAATACAAAGCAGTGTAATAGGCCGTCGGTTTCCATGCCACATACAAGGTTGAGAGGGGTATTACTCTGTCTGCTCCCAGATTTTATTAGATATTTCCAGCTTTACAATGCAAACATTAAACTTAACAAAGCAATAAAAAGATGCCATTGACCTCATGAGAGCATCACTTCGGTGGAAAGCTTGTCATGGATGTTTATGAGCCAGATTCGACCTGAGAAAACTTTAACGCTTCCTTTGCATCAGTGAATCAAGGTTGCGCTTTATTGAAGCGCTTAGTGTCAGCGTTGATAGCCAGCCGGTGAGTTAAGATCATTTCAACATTCAACATCCACAGCCTTTCTGCATAGTGCTACAATTACAATGAGTAAAAACCGGTCATTAATAATAAATAACAAGTAAGAGAATTGAGATGAATATTTTACATGTGGTAGCACCTCAAAGTGGTTAAAATAAATAAATATTGTGGTAAAAAGTTCTCTTGATACGTATTCTCAAGCGCAGCTGACTGCAAATATATATGCTTATTTAATACATGAAAGATACAGTTCATACATAAAGTAACATTAATTTACCTCTTCTGTGATTAACAATTTTAAAATCAGGATTTAAAATAATTTTGATTTTTAAACAACAACAATGATAATAATACTAATACTACTAATAATAATAATATCAAACATGAATCATGCGCAATCATACAAAATCAAACATAAAAGATTTAAAAACAAACAAAATTAATCATTGATATTTTCAGTGTTTTCAGATGTTATAGTAATTATAGAAATTGTAGTTAGACAAGTTATTATTATTTTAATATTTCCTTTTCATTTTAGGCCAATAGGATAACATTAATTAATTATCTGCATATAATTATTTATTTAATAATTAATAATTATTTTATTTAATTAATACATTTTCCACCTAATAATTTTTTTTTCATAGATATAGATATATTCAAAGTAATTTTTTTTTTTTTTGTGGCTGTTTCACAACAAAATACACTGTATTTTCATTATGTTAATATTAAGTTATTAATGTCTTAACATTTGGATCCCATTCCCTCTTTGTTTTAAGCCAAAAAAATGTATTAATTAATTTATTTATTTAAAAGTTTTTAAAGCCATATGAAACTAACATTTGAAAAAACTTTCCACCAAGTTATTGTAATAATTGTTATAATTATTAGCATAAAATATAATTTTTTCCAAACAACATTTTTAAGATATATTTTTTTATTATATTAATAATAATTTATTAATATTTTAACACTTGGACCCCATTTCCTTTTCATTTTAGGCCAAAATTACAACAAGAAAGATTTATTTATTTATTTATTCATATTCATTCAGTATAAATATTTTTAAAGCAATATGAAAGTAACATTCATATATTTTGGCACATTATTATTATTATTATTATTATTATTAGGTCATTCTTATTTTTAAGACACTCTTTGTCGCTTTGAGTAAATATGTCAGGAAGCAGGTTTGCTTAGCACATTTCCATGCTCTTTAGCGATAGAGGATTTGGGGGAGATGAAGCAGGGGTCATCTGTAGCCTATATATTGATCCATAAATGAGAGCAGGGAATTGTTTGGTCGTCCCTCTTGTTCCAGAAAGCCTGTTGGGTTTATATAGCCGGTCCTCAAGTCTATCTGTCAGCTCGACGCTCAGTAATCAGGCAAAGTCTGAGCTCTGGGTTTCAAATTTAGCCTTTGTAGCGAAATTAATGTCTGTCTTCCATTTTGTAATAAAACCGCGAGGAAGGCTGCTTAGCGAGATTGTGATTATGCACTGACAAGACTGCTTAGAGCTTTTCTATGGCACAGAAAGAGAAGGAGGGGGCGATGGATTTATGGATTTATTTCCACAATTCCCGTCCGCTCCTCTAGGGAGAGCTATACTATCGACAAAACGGATAGGCTTACCTGTGGAAAAAAATAATTACATGAAATTCTTCCTGAGGATTTTTCACTTCCTTCGTTTGCTTGCCTTTTGTTATATCAAAATGTCTTTTTTATTGGAAAGGAGGACAGATAAACGAAACGGCCCTGAAGTGTTTAACAGTGAACGAGGCGTGCTGCAAACAGAGATCTGCTCTTAAAGGAGCTTCTCTGTTATTTCCGCAGTCTGTGTTTACTGTGTTTTTGGCATCTGTGCAGGCAGATTTCAGTCCCCCATCGAGAGTAATTTGTCAAATGAGAGGAACCGGAATTAGTTCTGATGTAAGATCGATATTCTGCTTGAGAATCTGTATAATTGATTAGTTAAAAGCACAGCTCAAGCAAAAAAAAAAAAAAAGTCTGTCATTTATATCGTTCCAAACCGTATACTTCATTCATTCATTCAATAATTACCTCACCGGCATTTATACATATATACAGACATCATGGCTGCTTATTTCCTCGTTGTTATTATTATTATTATTATTACTACTACTATTATTATTATTTGTTATAATTTGGTTGTTTGTTTAAAATATTTTAGTATTTTAAAAACAATATAATTACCTCACTTGCATTTCTATACAGATAGTTTAAATAATGTCCTGCTCTTTTCCATTAAGTTTGTTTATTTATTTATTCAGTTATTTAAAAATAAATACAGTATATATTACAGTTAATTCTCCTTCATTTATACATTTATATACATATATTTTGAACAATGTCCTAGCTGCTCTTTTCCATGAAGTTTGTTTGTTTGTATGATTATATATTATAATTACTTCACATGCATATTTCTGTACATATATTTAGAATAATGTCCTTGCTGCTCTTTACCGGTAAGTTTTATTTATTTATTTATTAATTTGTTCTTTCTTTTTTATTTATTCAAAAATATAAAGAGCATATATTATAATTATTTCACCTGTATTTATACATTTATAATACAGATATTTTGAATAATATCCTAGCTTCTCTTTTCCATGCAGTGTATTTATTTATTTATTTATAGTTTATTAAAATAACTATATATAGTAAATATTATAATTACCTCATCTTTATACATTTATATACAGATATTCTGAATAATGGCCATATATATATATATATATATATATATATATATATATATATA
>NW_015542360.1:643719-650201 GCF_001515605.1 Sinocyclocheilus anshuiensis | reverse complement strand
ATTTTTTAAATTATATATAGTAATAGTAATTATATATGGTAATTGTCTCACCTGCGTTTATCCATTAAGATACAGATATTATGAAAAAAAAAACATTCTGACTGCTGTTTCCCACACTGTTAAAAAGGACACAGGGTGAAGATGTTTAAATAATAGTCAAATGTTAGTTTCGGCTGAACTGTTCCTCTTCCGGTGGGTTTGGTGTCTTTGTGTTGACTCTGTGAGGCACGTGTCATTCTGAGTCCCGGGAGAACATGAGTAAGTAAAGTAAGTTAAGTAAACAAGTAAGTAAAGTAAGTTAAGTAAAGTAAGTAAACAAGTAAGTTAAGTAAAGTAAGTAAACAAGTAAGTAAACAAGTAAGTAAAGTAAGTAAAGTAAGTTAAGTAAGTAAACAAGTAAGTAAAGTAAGTTAAGTAAACAAGTAAACAAGTAAGTAAAGTTAAGTAAGTAAAGTAAGTAAACAAGTAAGTAAAGTAAGTAAAGTAAGTTAAGTAAGTGAAGTAAGTAAACAAGTAAGTAAAGTAAGTTAAGTAAACAATGAAGTAAAGTAAGTAAACAAGTAAGTAAAGTAAGTTAAGTAAACAAGTAAGTAAAGTAAGTTAAGTAAAGTAAACAAGTAAAGTAAGTTAAGTAAAGTAAGTGCAGACAGGGAACTTGGGACTGGGAACACTATTTATACACACAGGAGGAGGGGATGACGAGACACACCTGGGAGCAATGAAACATCAAGTAATCAGGGGAGGAACAGGAAACTAACCAAATAAGGGCATGGGAAGGCACATGGGGAGCAGGACACACACAAAACATGGAACAGAGTCTGACACATTTATTAATTCATCCATTCTCCATATTTTGCTATATTATATTAGTTTTATGTTCTAGAACCCATTTCCAATTAATTTAAAAAAGGTTTTGTTGTTTTTTTTTATTATAATTACCTCACCTGCACCTGTTTATATTCATTTATTTATTGATTTATTTGTTTAAAATATTTATTATTTTAATATATTATAATTACCTCACCTTTATTTATCTGACTGTAAACCTGTAACATACAGTTTCCAAACACTTGATTTTTCTCACAGTGAAATCCCCTCGATGACGCTTGATGTGCCTGTTTCTTTGTAATTTCAAACAAATTTCAATTTATCATCAGCACGTTTGTTCCTCTGCTCCAGCGTTTCTGAGATATGGAAAAAGCACGAGAAGCACCGAGTAGATGAAATGAAGAAGAAGAAGAAGAAGAAGAAGAAAAAAAGAGACACAATTATTCCTGCAGCTCTTATTTTAATGAAATGCAAGCATAATTCCCCAGTGAAAGAGGCAGTAATTGCCCAAACAGTGTTATAATGTGACAATCGTGGTAGAACAAAGTATGAAATTGCAGGGGATTTTAATCACGGCTAATTCTGGCAAGAAGCTTGACAAGTTTAGATAATTAAAACCCCCCCAAAAAAATAATAATAAAAAAACAAGTATGAAATTGCAGGGGATTTTAATCACGGCTAATTCTGGCAAGAAGCTTGACAAGTTTAGATAATTAAAACTAAAAATAATAATAAAAAAAACCCATCTAAAATATAGGGTTTGTTAGCATGTCAGGGATCGTGTTCCTTCTTTGAATCCTTAGGGTTTCATAGCGACATTTAACAGGCAATAAACTGGAGGAAATTTAGAACGACTCGTTTTAATCCGTACTTTATTCACTGTAGAGAAACCAGAAATGCTACATGCAAATAATTCTGAATCATATGGATTGAAAGCCAAGGAATATTATTCCCAAGGATGGGGATGAAATTGGTTCATCAGCGTTTTACAAAAGTGGCCAAACTTTTTTCAGCAGGAGTCAAACTTCCTTTTAAACCCTCATATTTTGAACACTTCCACTAAATCGCACAGCTGACTGGTCCCGCTGTGAGTGTGGCGGAGGAAAACTTTGAGACGGCCAATTAAAACGGTTGTTTAGTGCCAGTGGACCATTTGGCATTTTGGTGCCTGCAACATATGCAACATAAAATATTCAACTAAAAAGTTATAGAAGGCGAATTTCATCGGATTCGCCATGAGTATCGCTCTCTTCCAACCCACGATAAAAAACAGTGGTTATATAGCATAAAAACAATCATTAAACGCAGTCGTTAAACTGAACTCAATTTCCACTCAGTCCACATGAGCTGCAGCAGACAGAGCATATGCCAAACAACAATACAGCTAGAGATGGCTACAAAGCCTAAGCCTAGTTTAACATTTGAATATGTACTACAATAATAAAATGCACAGTGATGGTGGAAATTGTTACAGAGGCTTCGTTCTGAGTTGATCGAGTGTTAGCTAAACTTGTTTGACAATAATATAATTATCCCACCTCCAGCATTTATTTATTTGTTTGTTTGTTTGTTTGAAAAAATGTGGATTATTGTGATGTTTTTATCAGCTGTTTGGTCTCTCATTCTGACGGCACCCATTCACTGCAGAGCATCCATTGGTGAGCAAGTGATGTAATGCTACATTAACAAGCTCATCTACATCTTGAATGGCCTGAGGGGGAGCCACTGCTTTTCAAGAGTGGGTATTCTATTGTTTGTCAACTAAAAGGACGTCACAAGTCAGCTCTTTCACTGATGTACTTACAAAATTACTTAAAATCCAGTTTATCATGAAAAAAAACTATCTTTTGTAACAAGTTGTGTTGAAACACTAAATATATTGAAATTACAAGGGGAAATCTACCCAAGTGCCAAGACGTTGGACAGCCAATCATCGGCATTAACACTGGAAAAAAAGTGTAATGGAAGCTTTACAGATGCATACAATGGTAAATAATGTTTTATGTGTTTTTGTTTCTTAAAATAAAGTTAACTTTGGCTGCATGTCACATCTTTTTAAAAAAATTATTATTAACAGAGCAAAGAGATGTTAAAGCCGGAGATTCCCGCTGCAGTCCATTCAGCATGCTTCTGTTTTTCAAATAAAACTAAATAATTCTCACATAAGATGAAGTCAACAGATGTATGAGTATCTTGGATGAAGCTTATTTGAATTTAGTGCGCAGATGTTCAGTCTGACTGAACTAAACCAAATATCCTGCTCAGTTTTTCTGACTTTGAACACACAGCTGTCATATGGCTTTAGTAGACTTGGAATATAGTGAAGACATCATATGAACCACTTTTACGATGCTTTTGCATCCTTTTTGAAGCTTTCATGTAAAACAGTGACCAGCGCATTCTTCAAAATTTCTCCTTTCATGTTCCAGTCAAGAAATAAAGTCCATATTTGTTTTCAAAAACATAAGGGTGAGTAAATGATGACAAAATTTCTATTTTTGGGGGGGGGGTTAAATCCTTTAAAACATCTATGGATTTGTTTGGAGGAAGATACTGTAGCATTTGAAAAGCAGTGGGAGGGTGTTTATATAATATGTGATGGTTGTCGCATTGCTTAAAATAATAGAGGAAATACATCAGCCGTTCTAAAAATAGTGTTGTCGCAATATGGCACGCTAAAGGGACACAGCTTAGCCTGTCTAAGTGAGTTTGACTGTGGAAAATTATCTCAAGAAAGAGACCAAGCTACTTTTAAACACTCATAATTGAATCTGTTAGGAGCGTCAAACTGTCCTTTGACTTGCGGTTTTATTTGCATGTCAGAATGCATTTTTGGTGAAGGCCATCCGTCTGGGCTAAGAAGTGGTGGAATCATTTCATTCTAAAGCAATAGATCACCAGAAACTGTCATTGTTTACTCACTCCCTTCTGTTTTAAGTCTTCTATAAGTCATACGAAAACTTTGCAAATTGAAATCTCAAACTGTAGAAGCGGATCAGCTGATTCAAAAACAAATTGTTCTTATAAGCTTGTTCTTTTCACTGAATTGGCTAATAAAGTTCACAACACCATGGAAGCTAGTTTTCACATCAGAATTAAAACAAGAGTTGGTTACATATAAACATATAAAGTCACCATAACGAAAAATAAAGAATGTAGCATTTTTGAGAAATAGTCACATCTGTGAGATTTAAAATCACTGTTGTGAGTTATTGTCGCAATTATGAACAATAGTTGCAGTTGAGAAATGAATTCAGTAGCGACTTTTCATTTCTCACAATTGTGATAAGTAATTGCAGTTGCGAGAGTCATAACTGAGATATAAAGTCGCAATTATGTTTTGTAATTGTGACTCTCACAAATGCAACTATACTCACAATTGCAACATTATATCCCACAATTGTAACTTCTTGTAATTGTGACTTTAAGATGCAATTATGAACAATACAGTTTTAGTTCTGAGAAATAGTTAAAATCGTGAGCTAAGTTGTTATTATTCTGATAAATAAATGATATATTGTTAGCTATAAAGTCACAATTACAAGAAAAAAGGCAAAAACATTGAGAAATAAAGTTACGAAAACGTACCATCACAAAAAAAATAAAGTATGTAGCATTTGAAAGAAATAGTCGCATTTGTGAGATATAAAGTTGAAATTGTGAGAAATAGTCACAGTTATGAGAAATTAATTAAATTGACTCGACTTCTCGCAATTGCAGCTTCATTTCTTACAAATACAACTTTCTTACAACTACAAATTTTGACTGTTGCTCATAATTGCATAATTGTTATCTAGAGTTTATATCTCACAATTGTGACTTCATTTCTCATAATTAATTTTTCGTAATTAATTTCGTACTTCATTTCTTGTAATTGCCAGTTCATTTCCCACAAATGCGACTTAATTTCTCACATCTGTGACTATTGCTCATAATTGCGACTTTGAATCTCAATTGCAAGTTTGTATCTTATAGTTGCGACTTCATTTCTCGTAATTGCTATTTCATTTCTCACAAATGTAACTGCATTTGTCTCAGTTACAACTGTGGCTCTTAATTGCAACTATTCCTCACAAGTATGACTTTTCGTGATTGCGACTATCTCAACTGTGGCTATTGCTTATAATTGCAAATTTATATCTCACTTGTGAGTTTTTATCTCACAGTTGTTACTTCATTTCACATAACTGCCACTTCATTTCTCAGAAATGTGACTTCATTTCTCTCAATTGCAACTATTGCTTATAGTTGCGACTTTAAATCTCAGTTGTAATTTTATATTGTACAGTTGCGACTGAATTTCTTGTAATTGCCATTTCATATCTCACAAATTTGACTGTATTTCTCTCAATTGTGACTGCTGCTTGTAACTGCGACTATTTCTCACAAGTATGACTTTTCGTGATTGTTACTATCTCACAGCTTATACACAACATTGCTTATAATTGCGATGTTATATCTCAATTGTGAGTTTATTTCTTACAATTTGACTTCATTTCACATAATTGCCACTTCATTGCTCAGAAATGGGACTTCTTTTCTCCTTTTCTCCCAACTGTGACTGTTGCTCATAATTACAACTGAATCTCACAATGGCATTGTTATATCCCACGATTCTTGTGTGAATTCTCGTAATTGCGATTTTATGACAGTTATGAACAATAGTCTCAATTGTGAGATACAGAGTAGTTCATTTATTTTTTACTTTTTTTCTTTCTGAAGAAAAGGCAGTCATACAGGTGCAGAACAACACTAGGGTGAGTAAATTATCTGCCTGAACTATCCTTTAAAATTCACCTCCCAGTCTCCTCCAATTCCCTTTTAAGCACTCACAACAGAGTGTATTTGGAGCATCAAGCCACACTTTGACTGGCTGTTTTATTTGCATGTCAGAATGCATTTTCAGTGAAGGCCGTCCTTGGGGTTAGGCTAAGGTCTGGGCTGGGCCAAGAAGGGGTGGAATCATTTCACTTTAAACTCACTTCCCAGACCCCTCCAGCTCTTAATTAAAATTGAACGGCTCAAGACAGTTTTATTAATTCTCTGTGACACGTCCTCTCAGATATGCTTCTGAAGGACTTTACGTGTCACTGTTTGCGGAGGTCCTCAGCTCAACAGTTTTGTCCCTGCAGAGTGATATATTTAAAGTTCAGCCTATTTCTCCCTTTAGCTATTGTGCTCTGAGCGTCATCCTCCATCACCTTTATTTTTAAAGAGGAATGCAGTGGGAGGGTGTAATACAATGGGCTGCAATGGTTTATGGGGATTTTCGCGGCTTTCAGCATTGTAAATTTGACACCCCCCCCAAGTGTCCAAGGCCCTGTCTCCAGCTGCCACGTTTGAAGGCTGCCAACTGCATCAACCTAAATATCGATCTCCTTTTCTCTTTCTCCATCTTTCTTTAACATCAGACGTTCATAAGTCATGCGCTCTTTTATGGCTTAAAGGAGCAAGACCTGGCTCCCTCCCAGGAGTGGCCGGTCTGTCCTCGGTCCACGCCGTGCTTGAAGAGCCTAAAGAGCAACAGGGGTTCTGTTTCACTTCTCTAATGTTCCCCAACCGGCAAAAATATGGATGGCAATAAACTTAAGTGGCAGCGCAGTGTACGATTGATACTTTCAATGCTTCCTCGGCCTCCAGCTGAATGCAGCTTC
>NW_015542360.1:629091-643365 GCF_001515605.1 Sinocyclocheilus anshuiensis | reverse complement strand
GAAACACTAAATATATTGAAATTACAAGGGGAAATCTACCCAAGTGCCAAGACGTTGGACAGCCAATCATCGGCATTAACACTGGAAAAAAAGTGTAATGGAAGCTTTACAGATGCATACAATGGTAAATAATGTTTTATGTGTTTTTGTTTCTTAAAATAAAGTTAACTTTGGCTGCATGTCACATCTTTTTAAAAAAATTATTATTAACAGAGCAAAGAGATGTTAAAGCCGGAGATTCCCGCTGCGGTCCATTCAGCATGCTTCTGTTTTTCAAATAAAACTAAATAATTCTCACATAAGATGAAGTCAACAGATGTATGAGTATCTTGGATGAAGCTTATTTGAATTTAGTGCGCAGATGTTCAGTCTGACTGAACTAAACCAAATATCCTGCTCAGTTTTTCTGACTTTGAACACACAGCTGTCATATGGCTTTAGTAGACTTGGAATATAGTGAAGACATCATATGAACCACTTTTACGATGCTTTTGCATCCTTTTTGAAGCTTTCATGTAAAACAGTGACCAGCGCATTCTTCAAAATTTCTCCTTTCATGTTCCAGTCAAGAAATAAAGTCCATATTTGTTTTCAAAAACATAAGGGTGAGTAAATGATGACAAAATTTCTATTTTTGGGGGGGGGGTTAAATCCTTTAAAACATCTATGGATTTGTTTGGAGGAAGATACTGTAGCATTTGAAAAGCAGTGGGAGGGTGTTTATATAATATGTGATGGTTGTCGCATTGCTTAAAATAATAGAGGAAATACATCAGCCGTTCTAAAAATAGTGTTGTCGCAATATGGCACGCTAAAGGGACACAGCTTAGCCTGTCTAAGTGAGTTTGACTGTGGAAAATTATCTCAAGAAAGAGACCAAGCTACTTTTAAACACTCATAATTGAATCTGTTAGGAGCGTCAAACTGTCCTTTGACTTGCGGTTTTATTTGCATGTCAGAATGCATTTTTGGTGAAGGCCATCCGTCTGGGCTAAGAAGTGGTGGAATCATTTCATTCTAAAGCAATAGATCACCAGAAACTGTCATTGTTTACTCACTCCCTTCTGTTTTAAGTCTTCTATAAGTCATACGAAAACTTTGCAAATTGAAATCTCAAACTGTAGAAGCGGATCAGCTGATTCAAAAACAAATTGTTCTTATAAGCTTGTTCTTTTCACTGAATTGGCTAATAAAGTTCACAACACCATGGAAGCTAGTTTTCACATCAGAATTAAAACAAGAGTTGGTTACATATAAACATATAAAGTCACCATAACGAAAAATAAAGAATGTAGCATTTTTGAGAAATAGTCACATCTGTGAGATTTAAAATCACTGTTGTGAGTTATTGTCGCAATTATGAACAATAGTTGCAGTTGAGAAATGAATTCAGTAGCGACTTTTCATTTCTCACAATTGTGATAAGTAATTGCAGTTGCGAGAGTCATAACTGAGATATAAAGTCGCAATTATGTTTTGTAATTGTGACTCTCACAAATGCAACTATACTCACAATTGCAACATTATATCCCACAATTGTAACTTCTTGTAATTGTGACTTTAAGATGCAATTATGAACAATACAGTTTTAATTCTGAGAAATAGTTAAAATCGTGAGCTAAGTTGTTGTTATTCTGATAAATAAATGATATATTGTTAGCTATAAAGTCACAATTACAAGAAAAAAGGCAAAAACATTGAGAAATAAAGTTACGAAAACGTACCATCACAAAAAAAATAAAGTATGTAGCATTTGAAAGAAATAGTCGCATTTGTGAGATATAAAGTTGAAATTGTGAGAAATAGTCACAGTTATGAGAAATTAATTAAATTGACTCGACTTCTCGCAATTGCAGCTTCATTTCTTACAAATACAACTTTCTTACAACTACAAATTTTGACTGTTGCTCATAATTGCATAATTGTTATCTAGAGTTTATATCTCACAATTGTGACTTAATTTCTCATAATTAATTTTTCGTAATTAATTTCGTACTTCATTTCTTGTAATTGCCAGTTCATTTCCCACAAATGCGACTTAATTTCTCACATCTGTGACTATTGCTCATAATTGCGACTTTGAATCTCAATTGCAAGTTTGTATCTTATAGTTGCGACTTCATTTCTCGTAATTGCTATTTCATTTCTCACAAATGTAACTGCATTTGTCTCAGTTACAACTGTGGCTCTTAATTGCAACTATTCCTCACAAGTATGACTTTTCGTGATTGCGACTATCTCAACTGTGGCTATTGCTTATAATTGCAAATTTATATCTCACTTGTGAGTTTTTATCTCACAGTTGTTACTTCATTTCACATAACTGCCACTTCATTTCTCAGAAATGTGACTTCATTTCTCTCAATTGCAACTATTGCTTATAGTTGCGACTTTAAATCTCAGTTGTAATTTTATATTGTACAGTTGCGACTGAATTTCTTGTAATTGCCATTTCATATCTCACAAATTTGACTGTATTTCTCTCAATTGTGACTGCTGCTTGTAACTGCGACTATTTCTCACAAGTATGACTTTTCGTGATTGTTACTATCTCACAGCTTATACACAACATTGCTTATAATTGCGATGTTATATCTCAATTGTGAGTTTATTTCTTACAATTTGACTTCATTTCACATAATTGCCACTTCATTGCTCAGAAATGGGACTTCTTTTCTCCTTTTCTCCCAACTGTGACTGTTGCTCATAATTACAACTGAATCTCACAATGGCATTGTTATATCCCACGATTCTTGTGTGAATTCTCGTAATTGCGATTTTATGACAGTTATGAACAATAGTCTCAATTGTGAGATACAGAGTAGTTCATTTATTTTTTACTTTTTTTCTTTCTGAAGAAAAGGCAGTCATACAGGTGCAGAACAACACTAGGGTGAGTAAATTATCTGCCTGAACTATCCTTTAAAATTCACCTCCCAGTCTCCTCCAATTCCCTTTTAAGCACTCACAACAGAGTGTATTTGGAGCATCAAGCCACACTTTGACTGGCTGTTTTATTTGCATGTCAGAATGCATTTTCAGTGAAGGCCGTCCTTGGGGTTAGGCTAAGGTCTGGGCTGGGCCAAGAAGGGGTGGAATCATTTCACTTTAAACTCACTTCCCAGACCCCTCCAGCTCTTAATTAAAATTGAACGGCTCAAGACAATTTTATTAATTCTCTGTGACACGTCCTCTCAGATATGCTTCTGAAGGACTTTACGTGTCACTGTTTGCGGAGGTCCTCAGCTCAACAGTTTTGTCCCTGCAGAGTGATATATTTAAAGCTCAGCCTATTTCTCCCTTTAGCTATTGTGCTCTGAGCGTCATCCTCCATCACCTTTATTTTTAAAGAGGAATGCAGTGGGAGGGTGTAATACAATGGGCTGCAATGGTTTATGGGGATTTTCGCGGCTTTCAGCATTGTAACCACCCCCCACCCCCCAAGTGTCCAAGGCCCTGTCTCCAGCTGCCACGTTTGAAGGCTGCCAACTGCTAAATATCGAATATCGATCTCCTTTTCTCTTTCTCCATCTTTCTTTAACATCAGACGTTCATAAGTCATGCGCTCTTTTATGGCTTAAAGGAGCAAGACCTGGCTCCCTCCCAGGAGTGGCCGGTCTGTCCTCGGTCCACGCCGTGCTTGAAGAGCCTAAAGAGCAACAGGGGTTCTGTTTCACTTCTCTAATGTTCCCCAACCGGCAAAAATATGGATGGCAATAAACTTAAGTGGCAGCGCAGTGTACGATTGATACTTTCAATGCTTCCTCGGCCTCCAGCTGAATGCAGCTTCACTGTGCTTGTGTTCTGGTGCCCGCATGCTTAAGTAGGCTCTCAAGATAAATCAAAGCCTATGTAGCTCTCTCTGTCGCAGGGGCGTATTTTTCTCAAAGTCGCCCACGCTTGTTTTGGTGGGTGACCGCTTTCCCTGATGAGCTGCGCTGCATTGCCCAATGTGGGTATGGATGAACACCCCCTTAGTGAAGCCAAATCTTAAGGTGTGCTTTCAACTTCAATGCTTCCTCGGCCTCCAGCTGAATGCAGCTTCACTGTGCTTGTGTTCTGGTGCCCGTATGCTTAAGTAGGCTCTCAAGATAAATCAAAGCCTATGTAGCTCTCTCTGTCGCAGGGGCGTATTTTTCTCAAAGTCGCCCATGCTTGTTTTGGTGGGTGACCCCTTTTCCTGATGAGCTGCGCTGCATTGCCCAATGTGGGTATGGATGAACACCCCCTTAGTGAAGTCAAATCTTAAGGTGTGCTTTCAACTTTGTGGTCCATGGTGCAATTAGTGGTGTTTTGAATTAATCTTTTGAATCACAAATGAGTGTTTTGGAAAGTTTTATGTGAATGACTGTGCAAATGTTCACTGACATTTTGCATAAGAATGGCAAAATGACTTTTATAAAGTTGAAATGGTGCAATTCTGAAGTATTATGTCATACTGTACCTAAATTTGCAATTGTGAGTCATGCTACAAAAACGTCACCGTTGCGAGAGTGTTATACTGAGAAATTAAGTGACAATGATGAGAAATAAAGTTGAAATTATCAGTCGCAAATGCAAGAAAAAAAAACGCAGTTTTTATAAAGTTGAAATGGTGCAATTCTGAAGTATTATGTCATACTGTACCTAAATTTGCAATTGTGAGTCATGCTACAAAAACGTCACAGTTGCGAGAGTGTTATACTGAGAAATTAAGTTGAAATTATCAGTCGCAAATGCAAGAAAAAAAAACGCAGTTATAATATAGAAACCTACACTGTTATACAATTACAAGAAATAGTCAGAATTGTGAAATTCAAAGTTGTAATTACAAGTAAAAACAAAGTTGAGATAGAAAATCTAAAAATATGAAAAGTAACAATAATGAGAAAAGCCATATTGTGACGTACAGTAGTTACAATTATTATTATTTTTAATTTTTTTTTTTCAGAAAAATCAATTCATACAGTGAAAAGTGACATAAGGAGAGGTGTGGATTCAATTATGAAAGGCATACTTGTATGGTGGCAATTTTGAAAAAAGTCACAGGTGTGTGATATTGTTACTTTACGAGAAATAGTTGCAGTTGTGAGAGTCATACTGTAAGATATAAAGTGACAGTAGTATGAAGTAAAGTGACAATAAAAATATTAATTATAATAAATAGACCCATATTGTTAGATACAGTCACAATTACAAGAAATAGTCAGAACTGTGAAATACAAAATTTTACTTACAAGAAAAAAAAGAGATTGGTGGTCACAAAAAAGTTGCAATAATTGGAAATAAAGCCATATTGTGAGCAATGAAATCACAATTACAAGAAATAGTCACAATTGTGAGATACAAAGTGAAAAGCTGCAATAATGAGATATAAAGCCATATTGTGACCAATAATCTTATTCATTTATTTATTTAGACATCCATACAGTGTAGAGCGACATAGGGAAAGGAGTGGATAAAAAGTTAAAAAGCCATATTGTATAAATGCAATGGTGAAATACGTTACATGAAATAGTTGTAGTTGTGAGAGAGAGAGATAGTTATATTTTGAGATATAAAGTGACAATAATGAGAAAAAGTTAGAGTTATCAGTTGCAATTGCAAGAAAAAAGCTGTAATTATAAGATATGAACCCATATTATGAGATATAAACACAATTACAAGAAACGGTCAAAATTACAAAAACATATATTTTTAGAAACATTACAGAAAAAAGTTGACAAGATAAAAGTCACATATATGAAAAAATATTTTTCCAGAAAAAGACATTCATATAGTGTAGAGTGACGGAAAGGAGTGGATAAATTGTCATATTGTTTGATCACAATGGTGAAAGACGTTACATGTAATAGTTGTAGTTGCGAGGGAGAGAGTCATATTATGAGATATAAAGTGAAAATAATGAGAAATAAAGTTGAAATGATCAGTTTCAAAAGCAAAAAGAAAATTACAAATATAAGATATAAACCCATATTGTGAGATATAAACACTCAATTACAAGAAATTGTCAAAATTACAAGAAAAAGTTGAATTATAATATAAAGGTCACAAGTTGCCATAATGAGATATAAAGCCATATTGTGAGAAATAAAGTCATGATTACAAGAAATAGTCACAATTGTGAGATACTAAGTTGTACTTACAATAAATAAAGTTGTAACTGATTTCAAACCAGAGAAAGAATCTAAAGAAACTTTTGGTGAGCTAATTCAAAAGATTTGAATCAGTGAGATGAGTCAAAATCCCCACCACTAATAGTAAGAAAGAATATGACCTGAACCTCCCTGAACATCTTTGGGATGTATTGAGAACCAGACCATGAGTCAGTCCTCACTGTTCCTCATATTTGCGTTATTTGTTCGGCATTGTGTAGGAAGTCAACAGGGGGCTCCGTCTTATACCATTCAGTCAGAGCTTACGATAGCATATGTCACAGGGTGACATGGCTACACAAGCAGCTGCTTTCCTGGATCGAGCCTGTGAATGTGTATATATGTGTGTGTCCTGTCAGAGACAGTGTGTTGGACGAGTCGGAGCTGACCTCTCCGAGGTCCCCGGCATCGTGTTCGCTGTCATTTCCTGCTCACTCAGACGAGATCCTGAGGAGATTCGGCAGTCGGCGCAAAACAGCCGCCCAGTGGTGTTTGCCTACCCACAAAGCCCAGTGCTACAGTGGGTCGCAGTGACATTTAGATTGGGGACTTCATAAAAAGAACCCTGTGTTTTGCTGTGTCGTGCTCTTTTATCCAATAATCCAGCAGGTAGAGAAAGAGAGGGTGAAAGAAAGAGAAAAGGAAATGGAGAGACATACATGCTCACAAGGGAAATTAAGTTGTCTTATTCAACTCCTTTTAGATGTTATTTTACACTAATCTTGGACCAGTGTTCTTGCCACAACTACAAATCGTAACCTTTGTAAGAGAGAGAAAGAAAAAAAGAAGAAGTCACAGATCTGCATGGATGGGCAGTTGCGACAAAAGCCTGCTGTTTAAGAGCCTGCTGTTTCAGGCAGTGAAAATACATTAAATATTTACTATTTATTTATTATATATTTACAACTTATATATTTAACATCTACAAATATTTAACTTTGATTAAATATATATTGAATTGTGTGGCTATTTTTAAGAGACATTTATTATATTTTTTGTGCTTTTTATTTTTAATTTGACTCATGTCCGATTAACACTAATGAATGCTTTCCCTCAGCAAAATAAGACAAGAAAATCTGAAACAAAGCAGCACAATTTGGAATAATTGGCCTGAGCTTGAGGTGTTGAGGGATAATTGGAGACAGATGAGGAGAGTTCTGCGTATAATTACTTGTCAGTTCTTGTTGTTTCAGACCATTTCTTGACAGCGTAGGTTAAAAAAAGCCCAAAAGGAGAGAAACAACAACAAAACCCAGCGAGAACAGAGATTTCGCTTTACTCCAGAACCACTTGGAAAAGAAGTATGAGGACATAATATGCTGAACATAGTGACGGGCATGTAATCACAAACTTAGTGGTTAAATCAGGTGTCAAAACATTATTTTAAGAATTAATGAATGAATGAGGTATTTATATAGCGCTTTATTGTGTATTGCTGTACACGCAAAGCGCTTTACAATCATATGGGGGGTCGCTCCTCGACCACCACCAGTGTGCAGCATCCTACACCCCTACTCTTTACGAGAAGTGCCATGGGATTTTTAATGACCACAGAGAGTCAGGACCTCCAGACTCATGCTATGTTTGAACAAGTACATTTATGATGCAAAGTGCCTTATTGTGATTAATAAAATATTAAGTCCACAAAATATGATTTACATCTGTATTATTTTACAGTTTTGATGACTTTTTGAGATTGTAGACAAGCATGGATGAGCTCAAGTCAATCCCAAGCGCATCTCCAGAGACCTTAATGTTCCTGTTTCCATCGTACGTAATGTTATCAAGATATTTAAGGCCCATGGAACAGTAGGTAGCCTTAC
Organism: Sinocyclocheilus anshuiensis; assembly: GCF_001515605.1. Lineage (NCBI taxonomy): Eukaryota > Metazoa > Chordata > Actinopteri > Cypriniformes > Cyprinidae > Sinocyclocheilus > Sinocyclocheilus anshuiensis. The sequence goes on along the minus strand of NW_015542360.1, from coordinate 635,408 downwards.
TGGATGTGGCAGCAAGACAAAACTTGAAGTAAGACTGCAGAACATTTTTCAGATGGTGGAGAATGTGGGCACAAGGTATGACACAAGGTTTTAACTCGCAATATCATGTGTTTCATCCATTTCTACAAAATGAATATATCTACTCTTTACGAGAAGTGCCATGGGATTTTTAATGACCACAGAGAGTCAGGACCTCCAGACTGCTATGTTTGAACAAGTACATTTATGATGCAAAGTGCCTTATTGTGATTAATAAAATATTAAGTCCACAAAATGTGATTTACATCTGTATTATTTTACAGTTTTGATGACTTTTTGAGATTGTAGACAAGCATGGATGAGCTCAAGTCAATCCCAAGCGCATCTCCAGAGACCTTAATGTTCCTGTTTCCATCGTACGTAATGTTATCAAGATATTTAAGGCCCATGGAACAGTAGGTAGCCTTACTGGATGTGGCAGCAAGACAAAACTTGAAGTAAGACTGCAGAACATTTTTCAGATGGTGGAGAATGTGGGCACAAGGTATGACACAAGGTTTTAACTCGCAATATCATGTGTTTCATCCATTTCTACAAAATGAATATATCAGCAAACATGACGTAGATGTATCCAGGTAGATAATTTATTAACCGTTTCCACAATAAAACAGTTTATTCAGTGTGCTGAGGCATCTTCTCCATTGACTTGCATTTAAACAGACTTCCATGTTAACTACAGAGTGCTGCAGGGATGATATATTTTTGTCAGCCAAAACTGGAAACAAGTTAGCATTTTAACACTTCTGGATCCATCATCCTAAAGTCAAAGGGGCTCATTCATGAAACATGAGCAGAACTAATTTTTGTGTAAATCGTCCGTAAACCCGTTCTGACGTAAACTTTCAAATTCATGAAAATGTTCATATTTTCAAAATGTTGGTGCGAAAGAAATGTACACCTGAGCCCTACCATGGGTAAATGATGTGTAAAATGTTCTGTGTTCTTTTTGGCAAGCTGATGACACGTAATTATTATGGCATGCATCAAAATTCAAAGTACATTTGCCCTTGCCCTCTTTTTTTTTTGCTAACTGTAAAACGCAGCACTCGTCACTGTCACTATTTACCCAGACGTCTAATCAATGGAGGAGGGGTGGGACAAATACCGACCAACCATCCTACTTGTACAACGACTGCCTACATCAATGGAGAAGTCAATATTACTGGTTACTAATTTTTTATATTTAGTACAATTCTTAAAAATTAGATACTAGTAATACGTTGCCACCATGGATATTCCAAATCATAGCAACCAAAGCGTCTCAGCTGGAAAAACGCTGTGCCACATTTTTTTGGGAAAGTCTGTTTTACACGCAAATTGTAAAAAGCAAATTACATGCAAGTTTCATGAATGAGGTTTAATGGGTTCATTGAATGGGTTTTTGGCTAAATGCCTGAAAAAAATAAATGTAGTGAACACAAACTCAAGATATTTTCATGTTTTATTCTACTAAATAAAACACGTCATTTATTATTTTTTTAATTGTCTTGAAATAGGTAGTTGCTAACAGGTGGCTAAACGGGACTACAGAGGTTGTGGGAAACATTAAAGGGATAGTTCACCCAAAAATGAAAATTCTGTCATTAATTACTCACCCTCATGTCATTCCAAACCCATAAGACCTTCGTTCATCTTTTTTCTTTTTTTTTTTTTTTTTTTGGTGTTTGTTGAATGATTTGTCTGGCTGTTTCATTTCTAAGAAAGTAATATTGCGTTCCCAATCTTAACAATAAATGTTCCAAAAGGGGGTTTTCATAGTGATGCCACAGAATAACCATTTTTGGGTTCCCAAAATAATCTTTCAGTTAACTGTTCTTAAAAGAACCTTTTTTTCCCCATTAGTTTGAAGAATATTCTAAAGAATATTCTAAAGATTTTTTTCCACTATAAAGAACCATTTATGAAACCATAGATGCCAATAAAGAACCTTTATTTTAGTTTAGTTTTGTACAGAGCCCCAGACATGAAATGCGGAAAAAAATATTTATATTGTGGCTACGAATTAACAATGAATTCCCACAACTTACTAATTTGTCACATCTGTTTAGGTACATTGTGCGCACGATTTACTAATCTGGGGTGCATTTCCCAAAACCATCATTAGCTAACTATGGCCATTAGTTCCATTGAACTCATATTAGTAACGACAGAATTTGCGACCATAGCTGCTTTTGGGAAACACACCCATTCTGTTTGTTGAATGATTTGTGAATAGCCAATTCTACCCTCTTTGTAAACAGGCTACATCCCTGTTACAGTCTTTTCATACTTTATTCATATTAGCAGAAATAGAGGTATTTTCTTACCATGCAGGCGTTAGTAAAACTTAACCACGATTTTACTAAAATGAGATAATGAATTAGTAAAACGTGCTCTCGATTTACTTAAAACGAGTTAACAAATTATTACATTGTGTGCACAATTTACTTAAAATGAGGGAATGAATTAGTAAATCATGCTGATGTATTAGTAAGCCGTGTTAATCCCCACATGTAATGTCTGGGCTTCCGTAGTTTTTAGAGTATTTTTAAATGTAATAATTTGCACTTTCTTTGAAAGTTCCCTTCCACCGACAAAACCATGCATTCTGCTGGATAATGTTAACCTATAGCCAAATATAATTTAGACTTTGCTTATAGCAAACTTGCTTCTGGCGTGAATCCATTTTGAAGCGTAACGTCCACTTTTCACAATCCAATTATTATCAAATTAATCATTTAATTTTAGCGTCGTGGTACTCTCATGAACGTGTGTCAAAGACTAAACTTTCTTTGAAAGTTCCCTTCCACCGACAAAACCATGCATTCTGCTGGATAATGTTAACCTATAGCCAAATATAATTTAGACTTTGCTTATAGCAAACTTGCTTCTGGCGTGAATCCATTTTGAAGCGTAACGTCCACTTTTCACAATCCAATTATTATCAAATTAATAATTTAATTTTAGCGTCGTGGTACTCTCATGAACGTGTGTCAAAGACTAAACACGGAAGAAAAGAAATTGTTGAAAAAAGTCATTATTTTTGTTTTATTTGCACACAAAAAGTATTCTTGTAGCTTCATAACATTACAGTTGAACCACTGATGTCACATGGAGTATTTTAACGATGTCCTTACTACCTTTCTGGGCCTTGAACGTGTCAATTGCATTGCTGTCTATGCAGGGTCAGAAAACTCTCGGTTTTCATAAAAAATATCATAATTTGTTCTCTGAATATGAATGAAGGTCTTGAGGCCTTTTCACACTGAACGCGATGCGAAAAAGCGAGGCGAATCACCGACGAACGGTGCTTTCACACCATGCGCGAAATGATTGATCGCCTTCTGCTAATTCACGCCTGCATGCTAGGTGGCGCCGACTAGCAATGCATTTTTCCTTAGATATGTATCTCGCATATGGATTTAACATCGTCCGCTGCTCAATATACAGCATGAAGTTAAGATAAATAAAGTTTGGTTCTACACCACAAACACAAACTATCTATAATGCTTACAAGAATACATCATAAAATATAAATAGAGGTACAATTAGCATCAAGCTACACTTGAAAATGTATGCAATTATTAATGCATTTGCTTAAAACCCACTTTAAACCATCATAGAGTGCTTGTAATAACTCCCGATTGTGATCTATCTTTGACTATAGATAGGCATTCTATAACAGGCAGACATCCACTCTTTAAATGTTTCACTCGATTTTTTTAATACGGAAGATCTAAAGAGTGAACGCGCTCTGACTCTGAAACTCCTCTACTTCTGTGTTTTTACGCTTGTGCTCACAGTCTTCACTGAGCTTTTAGCGCCACCACGTCGAGCTTTTGGGTAACAGCAGTTGCTCTGGCCACGTGATGTAATTCTCAAATCTTATTGGACGGCCCATGTTTTCGCTTTGCGAAACTGAAAATATTCATCGGACTGGTTGGAAAAAAAACCATTCGGATTTTCGGTGCTCGAATGTTCACGGTATATGTGGAAGCATCCATAGGGATCTGTTGCTTTATTCCAGCGCGTCATCGCGTCCGATATTCATTTCACTTTTTCGCGCTCAGTGTGGAAAGGCCTTTATGGGTTTGGAAAAACATATGAGGGTGAGTAAGTAATCACAGAATTTGCATTTTTAGGTGAACTATCCCTTTAAGTACATCCAATAAGTGATACACTTTTAAGATTTGAAGTACACTAAGTGCACATTCAATACAATTAAGTGTACTTCTTTTTCAAAACAATTACTGTATCACAAATGAGTATTTAGATATTAATTTATTCTCTTGAGCAGCTTTCGTTCTCGACTCCAATTGATCTTCACGAAGTTACCGCAGTTGAATGTTTCACGTCGGCCATCAAAACACGATAATCACCTCATTGCTTTTGCATTTAAGGCTGTGAGAAATGTAGTCCCTCCCTGACAGTTTCACCTTAATTAAATGTACCTCGCCAGTGAGTTCATGAGAGACAATGACTCTTCGGAGTCTCGGTAAATCACGAACTGGTTCGCGCAAACAACCGATTGCTCAGGAGCTGAATACATCTGTTCCTCCGGCCTCTTCAACATGGACAATATTTGTCTATTCTCTTGGCAGTCTTTCATGTGAGGCTGAGATTTATATGGCCACACTTCATTATTTGCGCGGCTGGTATTTATGTTCATTAGTCCCAGTGATGGGTTTTCTGCGTAATATATCGCCGGCGTTTATGTGCATTGTGAGTGAGCAATTGGAATGCCCATTGATTTCTGAAGTGATTTAATGCTGATTTTCAACAAGCGTGGAAAATGGCTTTGCCTCTGCTCAAGAGATCGGTTCACTTTAGTGGGTGAATTCGGTCGGGGGAGGTTAATTATTAATTGCGTTGTTTGTTTATAGACTACAATATGCTTTACGAGTTGTTTGGAAAGTGCTAAAGTAATCAGCAGCGTCTCGGCCAATAGAATCTTCATCCCTCAGCAGATCCGGAGCGTCTTCTCTGTTTCCCCTGGAAGCTGTTTGTGTCGGATACATCCAGGAATTTGATTGCAGATTTTCACCGTATTATAAACACACAAACACTCACATATATTGATACAGTAATTATACAATAGTACAAATGACCTTCATAAGGGAAAATAATAAAAAAAAAAATTTCAGCAAACATGTCATTTATTTTAAAAGCATAAAGCTAAATATTGCGTGGGTGCATTCATTACAATGAATTATACTCAAAACCATTATTAAAAATAATTATCAGTCTGGCACTTGTTAACTGCAGACTTCTCATTTTAGACTTGCTAATGACCCTTAATATTTGCAGATATTTACACATTTAAACAACCACATTTCCATGTGTAAATCATTGCCATGCAAAGTGCAATGAACGTTTGCATTGTTTCTTTTAGACAGTGATAAAATTTGCTACTATTGTATGATTTCAGAAGCAATACATATAAAAATTTTTATTTTAAATTTTGTTTTGTTTTGTTTTATTAAGCTTCATAGGTCCTGGTTACTGTTTGAGTTCATTGTATGGAGCAGCTTGAACACTGTTCAAAATATCTCCTTTTGCGTTCTACAGAAAATATATTTCCTAAAAGTTCAGAAAGACACGATGTTCATTTTGAGATAACTTTTCCATGACGTAAACTCATGCGATATATATTTTACCTTTTCAAAGGTCAATCTGCAGTGTGTTTTCTTGTTAACTTCTCAGATCCACCCTGTTGAGATGCTCAATGAGTTCAGCGAGAGCTGTACCACATCAACACATATACAGAGAGCAAATGTAGCGCTTTAATCTGAAAAGAGTACGAGAAAGAAGCGAGGAAAAGAGAGGGACAGGATGAAGAACAGGTGTTATTGGAGAATCCCTGCGGCTTTCTTATACAAGGCCGTAATGGATTTTTACTAACAGTGCAGAATGACACGCTCAGGGTCTGTCAGGACGAGGAGTGTCAGGTGCTGTTGATTGTGTCTGCAGGCGTTCTGTTTGATCTTCACACACACAGATTGTTTTACCCTAATGTTTCTTCACTTTCATATACTCTTAGACATATAGGCACATATACACACTTCCAGTTTAAAACACTCTGTATCCGTATTTATATTACGTTTTTCTCACACCGCTAACATGAAAGGATGGGTATTTTTGGACAGGTATTGTGGTAAAACCATTTTTGTTTAGACTTGTTACTGTGATATATCATGTATAAATCTGGTACTTGTTGTATTTTTGGGCATGGTGCTATGCTAATACCAGAGTTTGCGGGTGGATACCATGGTAGGCAAGGCAAGGCAAGTTTATTTATA
>NW_015542360.1:592652-625969 GCF_001515605.1 Sinocyclocheilus anshuiensis | reverse complement strand
AACCAGACTGAAAATTTTCCAGGTTTCCATTTGAGTTTAAGTATTTGTTCAGCTGATTAAAGACTACCTTTTCAATAATCTTTCCTATAAAAGGAAGATTTGATATTGGTCTGTAGTTGCTCAATATGGTGTTATCAAGATTGCTATTTTTCAGAAGGGGTTTAACAACTGCAGTTTTCAGGGAGTTTGAAAAAGTCACAGAAATAAGTGAGGCATTCACCACTTCTAAGAGATCTGCTTCTAAACAGTTAAGCGCCCTTTTGAAAAAATATGTGGGAAGTGTGTCAAGATAGCAGGTTGACGATTTAAGGTGCTGTACTATTTCTTCCAAAATTTTGCTATCAATCTCTTCAAAAGCAGACATAGTATTTTCTTTTTGATATTGCGGTCGAATCTGTCTGACCTCTGCATAATTTGGGGATGTGCTAATCGCCTTCCTGATATTATTGATCTTCTCAGAAAAGAAGGAAGCAAACTCATTGCATTTGCTGTCGGAGAGCATTTCACTGGCAATCTGACTTGGGGGGTTTGTCAGTCTCTCAACAGTAGCAAAACAAGTGCGAGTGTTGTTTAAGTTACTGTTTATAAGGTTAAACCAAAATAGTTTGAAGCAAGGCATCAAGTTCACACTGTAATTTTTGGGTATGCACTACTATGGTAACACTATATTTTTGGACATGGTACCCTGGTAATACCAAGTTTTTGATGTGCCATGAAAAATGAAAAATGTTTTGGACATTTACTTTGATACGTCTTTGGTATTATTTGTAGTATATATCTGAATACTATGTAAATACCACAGTTTCTGGCGTATATATCATGGCAAAACTATGGTTTTGGGCAAGGTACCTTGTTTGTCCCATAGTTTTGGGGCTTGTACCATGATAATACTATGTTTTTGGACCGTGGTATTTATAAAAAATACACCCAGGTAATACACACTGTTAAATTCTTTTTGGGAAAAAAAAAACACATGGTAATACCAAGTTTTTTTTTTTTTGGACAAGTACCATGGTAATACTGCGGTACTTTACCATGGTACGTTTACCGTGGTATCACCATAGAATATCATGTAAATACTTTAGTATATGAATAGGGTAATCATTCAGTATTATGGTATATATCAAAATACCATAGTGTTACCATCTTATATCCTTTGTGTTTTATGATTTATAATAATTTATAAATCTACATTTATACTGTTTATTAAAATCTATTTATTTTCATACACTTGTATTTACAGTATCTCACAGAAGTGAGTACACCCCTCACATTTTTGTAAATACACTACTTTACATTGTAGCAAAGTGTCATTTCTTCAGTGTTGTCACATGAAAAGATATAATAAAATATTTACAAAAATGTGAGGGGTGTACTCACTTCTGTGAGATACTGTATACAGGATTGTATTTACAATAAAGTATAATATATTATACTATAATAGCATGACATGCTTTGAATTATTACCATGAAAACTAATGTTAAATACCATAGTAATATTGTCTGATATGCTGCATTTTATGATTTATAATAATTTATAAAGATATATATTTATATATATTCATAATGATTTCTGAATATAAATGTACAGTATTTAAAAAAAAGTATAATATTTCTGCACTTTCCATATGCTCATTATTATTATTATTATTATTATTGTTCTTTTCTTCAATCCAAACTATTTATTTATTTATTTATTAAAAATACTAGCAGTATAAAAACAACATAGTGATAATGGTATTATATTATCATATTATAATTATGGTATTTCTGACAATATATTATGGTACTATTTTTTTGTTTGTTTGTTTTGTTTTGTATGATCTCTCATTTCACTGTGTCCAGCAGCACACCGTGTTTGCGCTGCATGCTGCTTCTCACAGTCGCACATTGTTTATTCCGTGTTCGTTCGCTTCTAGTCAACTCCACAAAATAGAGGAGTGTATTTGCAGGTTTGGACGGCAAACGTGTTGTGAAAGGTCAACCAGCGCCTCATATTGAGCGCAGACTGTTAGTGAAATCTTTAAAAACACTCGTTATTTCAAAAGGGAAACCTGCTCCTGCATGGGCCTGCATTGTTGTCAAAATGGCTCTCAAAGGTCAGCTATTTGACTGTCTGTATTTGTTCCTGTGCGCATCGCTGTGACCCGCTGCACCTTTATGCACCTCTATTGATTCCCTGAGTGCGAACCAGACAAAGATGTCACAGGAACCCGCAAAACACATTACAGACTTTTTAAAGGGAGGCAGGGAAAAAAAGTGATAATCAGATATAAAGGCTGAATGTGAATGAAAAGAATACTGTAAAGAGATAGAACTGTATTCTGGGAAGATGAATGCCTGGCTAACAGTATTTTCTGCCATTAGGTGTCAGAGCAACAGAAACAAAAAAACATCCTAATTTTGGAAGATTTTCAATTTGTAGTCTTAGAAACATCAGCTCATACACTTCCTTTCTCAGTATTTTGTTGATATACTGGCTGCATTCCAGTCCATTTTTTTATGCCCTTCACTCTCAAACTTCCCTCCGTCTCGTTTACTCGGATGCACATCATTGATTACGTTGCATGAGTGCCCACTACTGGAGGAGCCCTTGCAATGGGCTGAACTGGAACGTCCTAAACCCTTGATCACTTAGAATCCGCTATGGAGTTGGTTTATCGTTTACATTTTCCCCTGCACAAATTTGTTTGGTGAAGCATTCTATATGTATATAGGTATGTTTGGGCTGTTATAAATATATAAAAAAGTATCATTTATTTATTATAGAGTTGTTTGGGGTGGGGATAAATTAATAATAATTTTATCAGTGTTTATTTCATAAAGTAAAAATAGAATATTAGGAATATATAATACTGGTAGGATATATGGATGGATATATTTTTGTCTTTAAAGTCTCAATTCTTTCATTCATTCATTCATTCATTCATTTTCAATGTTTATTTGATAGACAAAAAAAGAATATTATATAAATTAATAAATTAATATATAATGATATGAATCTTTCGTGGTATAAAATATGGATGCAAATATTTTTGTCTTTAAAGTCTCAGTTTATTTATTTATTTACTTTCAATGTTTATGTGATAGACTAAAATTTATTATTATTAATATATCATACTGGTTTAATATAATATATATATATCCAATGGGGAGCATTGCATCAGTGTTCTCGTGGCTCTTCCTGTCAACTCCGACCTGGTTTCTAGCCAGGACCCGAAGTTGCAATGATCCAACCAGCAGACCGAATTCCAGTATTGAATTCTGGTCACGTGCCACAATCATCACCTCATCACATGCCAATGTGCATTGGCTCATTTAGTTTACACTCGAAGTGGATTGGTCTCTCTAAGTGAGATTCCAATTCGTCGGTCACCGACGTGACTCGGAGTGACCGACTGAAAGGGAACTAATTATTTTTTGTTTAGCAGTTATAAAAACTATATTTGTGAACAGTATTAATAATAAACATGGTCTAAACATTCTTAGACTCGTAGCATTCATCATGTTACAGTGTACACTCATATTACTTTTATATAGGCTATTGTTTTATGTTATATAGAGCATTAAAACATAATCACGCCATAAGAAATTTTAATACAATGAATTGTCTATCATATTCAAAATGTTTCATTCATTTCAAAGGGGCTTCAAGGGGAGCATTGGATCAGCGTTCTCGTCGCGCTCCGTCAACTCCGACCTGGTTTCTAGCCAGGACCCGAAGTTGCAATGATCCAACCAGCAGACCGAATTCCAGTATTGAATTCTGGTCACGTGCCACAATCATCACCAGATCCCGACGAGCCAGTGTGCAGTGACTTTCAAGCCATTGAACCGGCACTTAGAGTTGTACAACTTAACGTCGAGGGTCTATCTGCAGCCAAACAAACACTCATCAGCACCATAGCCCGCCGTCACAGCGTTGATGTCATCTGTCTTCAGGAGACACACGTAGCAGACCAGTCAGTGGGGTCTACACCATTGGAGGATTTGACCTTATCTCGTCAACACCAGATGCCAGATTCGGCCGGGCAACATATGTCCACAGTGATGTCGCTGATGCCTCCCCAGTCTCTTCATCACACTTCTGTGACATCATTCAGGTTGGAGGATTCAGTCGCCAGTGTCTACAAACCTCCCAGTCAGCACTGGGATCAAGGTGTGCTTCTAGCTCTTGTGCATCCCGCAGCATACGTAGGCGACTTTAACAGCCATCACCCTGAGTGGGGCTATTCAGAACCTGACGAGGATGGAGAGGCCTTGGTGGAATAAGCATCCAACAGTGATCTCGCTCTGACCCATGATGCCAAGCAATGTGGTACATTCTATTCGGTAAGATGGCAAAAGGACTACTCACCAGACTTGTGTTGGATCACATCGATTGGTGACCACCCCCAGCCAGCTAGCCAGACGGTGTTGGGAGACTTCCCTCATAGTCAGCACAGACCTTTGCTCATCCACATAGGACTCCAATTGCCCATCATCCACAGCTCATCCAAGAAGTGCTGGAACTTCTGTAAAGCCGACTGGGACTTGTATAGTAGCAAGCTGGAGAGGAGTGTTGTTACCATCCCTTCTCGCTGCATCCCAATCAAGGAGGCTTACCAACGCTTCCAAGGAGCAATTTTAAGTGCTGCTACTACAGCCATCCCCCGTGACTGTAGGCCAGTCTACACGCCGTGCTTGGATGTCGAATACCAAGCTCTCCTTGAGAAGTACGAAGGGTCTGGAAACCCCGACATTGCCGACCACCTAATTGAATCCCTGGATGCTGCCAGACGTAGCTGATGGGAAGAATCAGTGGAAAAACTCAACTTCACCCACTCCAGCCGAAAGAGTTGGAGCCTGATTCGTCGACTGGGTGCCTCCCAACGACCACCAGGACAGTCTAGACCAGCCATCAGTCCAAACGCCGTTGCCAGCCACCTTCTCCAGGTGGCAAAAGCTCAACTGTCAAAACCACACCGTCAATCTGTGCGCAACGAGTGGCGGCAGTATTGTTGCTTGAAAACAGTCAGACTGGAGGGTCACTGCCTGGAAGAATTCACAGAGTTAGAACTGGAGGCGGTGCTCCGTACGGTGAAGGATGGCTCCGCCGCAGGATTTGACAACATCCTGCCAGAATTCTTAAACATCTTGAACCCAAGGCTAAATCATGGCTCGCTTCATTCTACATGCGGACAATTTGAGAAAAAAAGATGCCACGAGCCTGGTGCCAGGCAAAAGTCATCGCCATCCCGAAACCCGGCAAGGACCCAAATCTCGCGGCTAGCTACCGCCCAATATCCTTGCTACCCGTGTGTTTCAAGATACTCGAACGTTTGATCCTTCACCGACTCAGCCCAATCCTGGACAAAACTATCACAGATGAGCAGGCAGGGTTCAGGCAAGGACGTAGCACCGGTGACCAAGTCCTTGCCCTGATGACATACATTGAAAACGGATTCCAGAAAAATCAGAAAACTGGGACCGTCTTCCTTGACCTAACTGCGGCTTATGACACGGTCTGGCAAGCTGGTCTCCTGTTGAAACTATCCAAAGTTTTACCGAGTTGGGTAGTAGATGACAGACGTTTTCGAGTAGACATGGTAGACAAAAATAGCTCTTGGAGAAGACAAGCAAACGGACTCCCGCAGGGGTCTGTCCTGTCTCCAAGTCTCTTCAACATCTATATTAATGATCTTCCAGCAACACAGTCCCGCAAATTCATCTATGCCGATGATATCTGCATTGGGACCCAACATCGGACATTTGACGAGGTCGAGTACATACTGAACAAGGACATGGATCTGATGGTGGACTTCCTCAGTAGGTGGCGACTCCAACCCAGTGCAACGAAGACGGTATCCAGTATCTTCCATCTCCACAATGCACAAGCCAAATGGGAGCTCAATATCTTCCTCAAGGGCCATTGAATTAAACATGACCCAAATCCGACGTACCTCGGCGTTACCCTGGACCGTTCATTAACATATTATGATAATTTGAAGAAGACAGCAGCTAAAATCAGCTCTTGAAATAATCTACTCGGTAAACTGGCCGGCACAAGCTGGGGTGCAAGGGCCCAGACACTAAAGACCACTGCACTTGCTCTGTGTTATTCAACAGCAGAGTACTGTGCACCAGTCTGGTCCAGATCATCCCACACCAAGCTAGTAGACGTTCAGTTAAACACGTCTATGCGCACAGTCACTGGAACTCTATGTTCTACTCCTCTGCCATGGCTGCCTGTTCTCAGCAGCATACAACCACCACATCTCCGACAACAGGAGGCCACTGCCAAGCTGCTGACTAAAGTCCAAGCAAATGACAAGTTGCCACTCAATACGGACATTACAGTGCATCCAGCAGCCCGCCTGTCATCGAGAAAACCTGTCTGGCTGGACCCGCCGCCAGAGGATATGACAGCCAATTCGGCATGGAGCGATGAGTGAGCAGCAACTGATGTTGTGAACCACTCCCTCGTAGCTGAGCCATCGGTCTGTCCTCCTGGCTTCGACCTTCCTCGACGACACTGGTCAATGCTGAACCAGTTTCGGATGGGACAAGGTCGATGTGCAGTCAACCTTGTCCGGTGGGGCCAAGCCACTAATCCGAACTGCAGCTGCGGGGTACCTGAAACCATGCAGCACATTGTCAACGAGTGTCCGCTGACTTATTTCAACGGCGGACTCGAGGCTCTACATCTGGCTGAACAAGATGCTGTTCTGTGGCTGGGCACGCAATGCAAACGCTAAGAAGAAGAAGAAGATGATATCAATATATCATATAACCAGTGTTGGGTAAGTTACTTTCAAAAAGTAATTAATTATTATTACTAATTACATAATCAATATTGCATTTAAATTAATTTACTAATTACTCTGAAAAGTAATTTAGTTACTCAATAAGTAACTTAATTATTCAAATCACTAATTAGGCTACATCTTAAAATCCCTATAAATCTTAAAGCATAGACAACATAAATTAAACTCTTTATTCTTTCAATTTGAGTCAAACATGGAATAGTTTAGCCTTTTAGCTTTAAATTAACTATAATACTTAAACATTTTTATAAAAAATGTAACCTTCTTTGGTTAACAAATAGAAATACTGCTAGGCAAAATATCTGAATAGCAAAAAAGCTTAAGAAAAGTTAAACAATATATTTCAGTTTGGCAAGGTGTTCAGGAAAAGCCCAACTAGTAAAATCCGTACAGGTTTATGTAAAAATAACACGTTAACTAATGTAAGAATACATTACAGAAATGATCTCCTCCGCTGAATAAAGCTGTGTCAGACTGCGCTGTTCTTCTGAGGTAAATTCCGCCTTATTCCTCATAGCAGGTCTTCTTTCAAAAACAATGAAAATTAGATTAATCTTGATTTTTTTTTAATCAATTTTTTGTATCTAGATGAGGGCAATTGTGCGCAGGTGACTGCATATAATGAGCACAGATATGGGAAAGATTGTACCTCGCTTTAGTTTTATACGGATTACATAATCAGAGAATGTTCTCGTTAACATTTTCAAAAGTAACTGTAATTTAATTACACACTTTTTCTTAGTAACTGTAACTGATTACAGTTCATATTTGTGATACATAGAAAGTTGCTCACGGAGACCGAGACTGCAGAAAGCGCACCCTGTTTGTTTTGTTTATTTTACAAAAGCACAATGTTTTGTTGTTATTGTCAGTGTACACAAATAAAAGTAGGCCCTTTTTAGATTCGATTGATTTTAGTCTTATCTTTATCCGAGTATTTAAGGTTTCTCTGTGAATCAGGAAAAACTGAAAGTGAACGCGTCGGCGCGCAGAGGGTTAAAGACGCTGCATTCAATTTTATCTTTAGACTGTAAATTTAGATTTCAAATTCAATATTGATTTTACAACTGTTGAAATTATTTACAGTATGTAACGCTAGTACTTTATAAGTAACTGTAATTAAATTACCTAAAAATGAACAGTAATACCATACTTAACTTTTAAATAAAGTATAAGTAATTTAATTACAGTAACACGTTACTTAGTAACGCGTTACACCCAACACTGCATATAACATGGATGCAAATATTTTTGTCTTTAAAGTCTCAATTTCTTTCCTTCTTTCTTTCCTTTCTTCCTTCCTTCTTTCTTTTGTTCTTACCATTTCATTTGTTTGTTCATTTGTTCATCTGTTTATTTATTTATATATTTACAGCTCACCTATCCCATGTAATTACAGTGTATTTTTTTGTTACTGTAGAATTTCTATATATATTCCTCAGCCAAATCTTAGCTAAAATGAACTGTTTGTTTGTTAAAAATAAATAAAGTAAAATATATCTAAAATCACAATGCTTTCTGACATTTTGAACATTGTAATTATATTAAAATCATATTTGAACATGTATAAAATGTGAATAGAAATATTTGACTGTTAATTGTTTTTCCCGACATTATATCAACATAATATGACTTAAATAATTATACGCAGTCACAACCCTTTGGATAAAAGCTAATGTGAACTTATTTATTTTACATTAACATTAGCTGGCATTAAATTACTGCAATAACTACTTTTAGAAAGGCTGAATTACCTTCAACAGTAGTTAAAAACATTGATTCAACAGCAAACATTCTCGCCCAGGCAGCCTAGTAAGCCATTACAAGTTATTACATTTTGATGAAATATAATGAGGACAAGCAGTTTCTTTCTTTGAATTCACTTTGGACCGATGAATTGTTCAAAATAAGACCAGAAACGTTTTTTAAGAAGGAACATAAGGGGCAATTTTCTGAACTAGCACTGGATTCACATGCTTCACTCCTTTAATCGAAACTAATCAATTCTCAGTATGTTATTTCAGTCAGCAATGCGTTGTTTTTGCTTTACTACAGAGAACAATAGTGTTTTCATCTACACTTATTACCTTCTTTGATTTTTCTTTCTTCATAGCTTTTTCTTGACTTGTTGTTTTGGCATCCCCATTCGATGACTAACCCATTTTTGTTAACATGGCAAACCAAGGAGCGTTTTACAAGATCTTCAACTATTGATTTGATTCATGGGGTAAAATAAGAAAAAATAGAAGGTGTGAAATTAATAAGAAATTGTAAAAACCCATTGCAGTATATGCAACATGTGCCTCGCCTATATCTGTCTGTCTGTCGTTCTCTGTTGTTCTGTCATTCTGTCTGTCTGACTGTCTGACTTTCTGTTTTTATTGCTTTCTGTCATTTTATCTATTGTCCTGTCTATCTATATATTGCTTTGTCTTTTTATCTATTGTTTTATCTATTTGTCCGTCCATCTGTCTGCCTCTCTGTCATTCCATCTGCCTACAGTTGCAGAAACTGTTTTTCTGTCTGTCATTCTCTGCTGTTCTGTCATTCTATATATCAGTCTGTCTGTGTGTTGTTCTTGCTGTCAGACATTCTATCTGTTGTTCCATCTGCCTATAGACCCTTTTTCTGTTAGTAAACATTGTGACGTTTTTCTGTGGGCGGAGCTTAGGTGGAGGCAGAAAGATTCTCCTGACCGCTTCACTAACGCTAGCTATGAAGTTTGTTAGCTTGTTTTTTTTAGCAATGACTGGAGAAAATCCGATTTTACCTGCATATGTCACTCAGGTCACTCACTGTCCGTGACCGCGATTGTTATTTGAAAACGTTAACTTTAGCGGACGAAACCAGATCGGCCGGGTCGGAGTACACGCTCACTTAAAGCTTGGACCATCTGACAGGATTCCCTTCGGTTGAGTGACTCACATCTAATGCATATAGTAAAGACAAACTCACCGTGTCTATCTAGTCATAAAGATGTATATACATTTCAATTTCAGCAGACAACTATTTTACATCTACATTATTATTCCAGCCCCATTTAATCACAACAATGTATATACAATTACAAATGATTAAACATAAATCGTCAGTTTGTTGTTTTACACACATGCACACAGACATTATTTCATACACGACATAGTCGTGAGCTGCATAAGAAATCTTTAGATGCACCCATAACAACAAAAGATAATACTTTATTGAACCTTTTCTGATAAGTAGTGTGCGCTGCAAACGTGAGCATTTTTGACAATCGTGTACAGTCCGCTCGTTTTATCGCATTTAACCACAGCTGTCGATGTTTTTTTTGTCTGGCAGTGGCAGCAGGTATGCGATAAAATTTCAAATTTGAGGCTGTATTACGTCGATTCTGGCACCCAACATCACAACAAGATGATATTTTAAACTCCTTATGTAGCCGAATCTGCGCTGGTTTGAATTGGCCGCCTCCAGTTTTGTCTTTGTTTTGCCTTCAGCTAGCGCTGTGATGTAATCGTGACGTCGGCCCTTAAAGGGTCTATTGATCTGTTGTTCTGTCTGTCTGTCTCTGTTGTTCTGTCTGTCTTTCTGTTGTTCTTTGTCTGTCTCTCTGTTGTTCTATCTGTCTGTTTGTCCCTTTTTGTTTGGTGTTCTCTCCATCTGTTGTTCTTTGTCTGTTGTTCTATTGGTCTGTTTGTTTGGTGTTCTCTCCGTCTGTTGTTTTGTCTCTGTTTGTCTGTCTGTCTCTGTTTTTTTGTTCTGTCTGTCTGTTTTTCTTTGTCTATCTGTTTGTCTGTTGTTCGTTCTGTCTCTTTGTCTGTCTTTGTCTGTTGTTCTTTGTCTGTTTTTCTCTCTCTCTCTGTTTGTCTTTTGTTCTATCTGTCTGTCTCTGTCCATTGTTCTCTGTTTCTGTCTATCTGTCTGGTGCTCTTTGTTTGTTTGTCCCTGTCTGTTGTTCTGTCTTTCTGTTAATCTTTGACTGTCTGTTGTTCTGTCTGTCTTTCCGTCTGTCTGTCTGTTGTTCTTTGTTTGTTTGTCTGCTGTTCTCTCATTCTGTTAATCTTTGATTGGCTGTTGTTCTTTGTCTGTCTCTGTTTGTCTGTTGTTCTTTGTTTGATTGTCTGATGTTCTTTCTATCTGTCTGTTGACATTTGTTTGTCTGTCTATTGGCCTGTTTCTCATTCTGTCTGTCATTCTACAGTATCTGTCTGTTGTTATTTTTGTCTGTCTGTTAATCTTTGACTGTTTGTTGTTCTTTGTCTGTCTGTTTGTCTATTGTTCTGTCTGTCTTTCCATCTGTCTGTCTTTTGTTCTGTTTGTCTTTTGATCTGTCTGTATGTTTTTGTTCTTTGTTTGTTTGTCTTTGTCAGTTGTTCTTTCTGTCTGTCTGTTGTTCCTTGTTTGTCTGTTGCTCTATCTTTCTGTCTGTCTGTTAATCTTTGACTGTCTGTTGTTCTTTATCTGTCTCTGTTTGTCTGTTGACCAGTAAACATTGTGACGTTTTTCTGTGGGCGGAGCTTAGGTGGAGGCAGAAAGATTCTCCTGACCGCTTCACTAACGCTAGCTATGAAGTTTGTTAACTTGTTTTTTTTAGCAATGACTGGAGAAAATCCGATTTTAACTGCATATGTCACTCAGGTCACTCACTGTCCGTGACCGCGATTGTTATTTGAAAACGTTAACTTTAGCGGACGAAACCAGATCGGCCGGGTCGGAGTACACGCTCACTTAAAGCTTGGACCATCTGACAGGATTCCCTTCGGTTGAGTGACTCACATCTAATGCATATAGTAAAGACAAACTCACCGTGTCTATCTAGTCATAAAGATGTATATACATTTCAATTTCAGCAGACAACTATTTTACATCTACATTATTATTCCAGCCCCATTTAATCACAACAATGTATATACAATTACAAATGATTAAACATAAATCGTCAGTTTGTTGTTTTACACACATGCACACAGACATTATTTCATACACGACATAGTCGTGAGCTGCATAAGAAATCTTTAGATGCACCCATAACAACAAAAGATAATACTTTATTGAACCTTTTCTGATAAGTAGTGTGCGCTGCAAACGTGAGCATTTTTGACAATCGTGTACAGTCCGCTCGTTTTATCGCATTTAACCACAGCTGTCGATGTTTTTTTTGTCTGGCAGTGGCAGCAGGTATGCGATAAAATTTCGAATTTGAGGCTGTATTACGTCGATTCTGGCACCCAACATCACAACAAGATGATATTTTAAACTCCTTATGTAGCCGAATCTGCGCTGGTTTGAATTGGCCGCCTCCAGTTTTGTCTTTGTTTTGCCTTCAGCTAGCGCTGTGATGTAATCGTGACGTCGGCCCTTAAAGGGTCTATTGATCTGTTGTTCTGTCTGTCTGTCTCTGTTGTTCTGTCTGTCTTTCTGTTGTTCTTTGTCTGTCTCTCTGTTGTTCTGTCTGTCTTTCTGTTGTTCTTTGTCTGTCTCTCTGTTGTTCTATCTGTCTGTTTGTCCCTTTTTGTTTGGTGTTCTCTCCATCTGTTGTTCTTTGTCTGTTGTTCTATTGGTCTGTTTGTTTGGTGTTCTCTCCGTCTGTTGTTTTGTCTCTGTTTGTCCGTCTGTCTCTGTTTTTTTGTTCTGTCTGTCTGTTTTTCTTTGTCTATCTGTTTGTCTGTTGTTCGTTCTGTCTCTTTGTCTGTCTTTGTCTGTTGTTCTTTGTCTGTTTTTCTCTCTCTCTCTGTTTGTCTTTTGTTCTATCTGTCTGTCTCTGTCCATTGTTCTCTGTTTCTGTCTATCTGTCTGGTGCTCTTTGTTTGTTTGTCCCTGTCTGTTGTTCTGTCTTTCTGTTAATCTTTGACTGTCTGTTGTTCTGTCTGTCTTTCCGTCTGTCTGTCTGTTGTTCTTTGTTTGTTTGTCTGCTGTTCTCTCATTCTGTTAATCTTTGACTGTCTGTTGTTCTGTCTGTCTTTCCGTCTGTCTGTCTGTTGTTCTTTGTTTGTTTGTCTGCTGTTCTCTCATTCTGTTAATCTTTGATTGGCTGTTGTTCTTTGTCTGTCTCTGTTTGTCTGTTGTTCTTTGTTTGATTGTCTGATGTTCTTTCTATCTGTCTGTTGACATTTGTTTGTCTGTCTATTGGCCTGTTTCTCATTCTGTCTGTCATTCTACAGTATCTGTCTGTTGTTATTTTTGTCTGTCTGTTAATCTTTGACTGTTTGTTGTTCTTTGTCTGTCTGTTTGTCTATTGTTCTGTCTGTCTTTCCATCTGTCTGTCTTTTGTTCTGTTTGTCTTTTGATCTGTCTGTATGTTTTTGTTCTTTGTTTGTTTGTCTTTGTCAGTTGTTCTTTCTGTCTGTCTGTTGTTCCTTGTTTGTCTGTTGCTCTATCTTTCTGTCTGTCTGTTAATCTTTGACTGTCTGTTGTTCTTTATCTGTCTCTGTTTGTCTGTTGACCATTATCTGTCAGTCTATCAGCCTGTTTCTCATTCTGTCTGTCATTCTACTGTATCTATCTGTCAGTTTTTCTGTCTGTCTGTTGTATGTCTATCATTCTCTGTCTTTCTTTCTGTAGTTCTAACTATCTGTCTGTCTATCTGCCTGCCTATACAGTATTCTGTAAAAGTGAACTTGGCAGACTTGAAGTAGAAACACAACCCTTCATGACAGAATGCGAGGAATCACTCATTGCCAAACTGCTGGCAGCTTTGGGAAACAATCCAAACCAATTTCACAGCATTTGATCTGTGATTTATATAGAATTGATGTCGATAAAGTGAAGTAATTTCATATGCCTGGGCGATGTGATCTCAGTGTGGTCTTGAGGGACTTATCACATAAACGTGGGCCAATTATCATTACCTTTGCTTTGAAGCATTTGTAATTTTGTATTAGTGTATTCTTCATATATTTATTTATCTGTGGTGAGAGGGCATTGAGGAGGATCACGCATTGATCTTTGGATACCCATGAATTAACAACCCAACAAGCACTTAATTTGAAAAGCTTTGATCAAAATAAATCTTGTAAAGAGATCTTTGAGATCAAATGTTTAATATGAGATCAGAGAATTCTGACCTGAAGATAATTCCCAGCATGTATATAGGTTACAGCACACTTCAAAGGGTATGTTCCATTTCAGCAAAACACAATCTACGGATGGCAGTCGTGAAAGAGAGTTTTGTTGTGATGCTCTGCAAATGGGCTTCTAGAAGCAGAGCGCATGATACGAATCAGTCTGGTTCTTCAGACTGTTCTGGGCTCGTTCGTCTGTGAGCTTCGCTTGGGTTTCTTCCCACGGGCACTTGGGCTCAAGTTTAGCTAATGACTTGTTTTGAGAAGGATTCAATGACCCCCTCTTTCCTCTGGTGTTCATATCAAGCCTGAGAGGCTGAACATCTGCTAGTATAGTCCAGGAAGTGGACACAAGTGAGCAAATCATGTTTTCCCAGCACTGGAAACCAAATCTCCCAAATTATTCCAAACATGCATTTCAGTGCTTCAAGCTTTCAAAGTGGGATTTCAACTTAATAATGCTTAAATAACAGAGATTAAGGTCTTCAATTAGATCAGGGAGTTAAATAATGAGAACCCTCCTTGAATCGCATATCATTCAGTTGGAAAGTTTCAGATGTGTGAAATAATTTTTTATATACAATTAAATTATTTTTAAAATAGAAAATAAAATATAAAAATAATATAAAACAAATAAAATATAATTATGTTCTGTCTGTCTTTCCATCTGTCTGTCTTTTGTTCTGTCTGTCTTTTGATCTGTCTGTATGTTTTTGTTCTTTGTTTGTTTGTCTTTGTCAGTTGTTCTTTCTGTCTGTCTGTTGTTCCTTGTTTGTCTGTTGCTCTATCTTTCTGTCTGTCTGTTAATCTTTGACTGTCTGTTGTTCTTTATCTGTCTCTGTTTGTCTGTTGACCATTATCTGTCAGTCTATCAGCCTGTTTCTCATTCTGTCTGTCATTCTACTGTATCTATCTGTCAGTTTTTCTGTCTGTCTGTTGTATGTCTATCATTCTCTGTCTTTCTTTCTGTAGTTCTAACTATCTGTCTGTCTATCTGCCTGCCTATACAGTATTCTGTAAAAGTGAACTTGGCAGACTTGAAGTAGAAACACAACCCTTCATGACAGAATGCGAGGAATCACTCATTGCCAAACTGCTGGCAGCTTTGGGAAACAATCCAAACCAATTTCACAGCATTTGATCTGTGATTTATATAGAATTGATGTCGATAAAGTGAAGTAATTTCATATGCCTGGGCGATGTGATCTCAGTGTGGTCTTGAGGGACTTATCACATAAACGTGGGCCAATTATCATTACCTTTGCTTTGAAGCATTTGTAATTTTGTATTAGTGTATTCTTCATATATTTATTTATCTGTGGTGAGAGGGCATTGAGGAGGATCACGCATTGATCTTTGGATACCCATGAATTAACAACCCAACAAGCACTTAATTTGAAAAGCTTTGATCAAAATAAATCTTGTAAAGAGATCTTTGAGATCAAATGTTTAATATGAGATCAGAGAATTCTGACCTGAAGATAATTCCCAGCATGTATATAGGTTACAGCACACTTCAAAGGGTATGTTCCATTTCAGCAAAACACAATCTACGGATGGCAGTCGTGAAAGAGAGTTTTGTTGTGATGCTCTGCAAATGGGCTTCTAGAAGCAGAGCGCATGATACGAATCAGTCTGGTTCTTCAGACTGTTCTGGGCTCGTTCGTCTGTGAGCTTCGCTTGGGTTTCTTCCCACGGGCACTTGGGCTCAAGTTTAGCTAATGACTTGTTTTGAGAAGGATTCAATGACCCCCTCTTTCCTCTGGTGTTCATATCAAGCCTGAGAGGCTGAACATCTGCTAGTATAGTCCAGGAAGTGGACACAAGTGAGCAAATCATGTTTTCCCAGCACTGGAAACCAAATCTCCCAAATTATTCCAAACATGCATTTCAGTGCTTCAAGCTTTCAAAGTGGGATTTCAACTTAATAATGCTTAAATAACAGAGATTAAGGTCTTCAATTAGATCAGGGAGTTAAATAATGAGAACCCTCCTTGAATCGCATATCATTCAGTTGGAAAGTTTCAGATGTGTGAAATAATTTTTTATATACAATTAAATTATTTTTAAAATAGAAAATAAAATATAAAAATAATATAAAACAAATAAAATATAATTATTTATTATTTATTGTATTTATATAAATACAAGAAATAATAAATTTCGATAGACATATATTTTAGCATCAAAGAAAATCTAATAGTTTTTATTTATATTTTGTATTTTTTTCTTATTTTATTTTGATTTTAATTAAAGGTTTAGTAATTTTGTTGTGTTTCGTCTTGTAGTATTTTTTTTTCAGTGCCTATATAGTTTTTTATTATTATTATTATTATTTTTTCAGTTTTATCTATTTTAGTAACTTTGTTAAACTAAATTAAAATAGAAAGTGTTGCTTTGGCAACTAGCTGAAATGAAAAAAGTTTCAGTTTGTTTATTTATTTATTTTATAATGTTTTAGTTTTAGTTAACTACAATAACCTTGTAACTAGTACAATTAAAATACTAGTTTACATTTCAAAATCTATATTTTATTATGGGACGTTTGGAAAGCAGCTGATGTTTTCACAATGTTTATGACTTGGAAAATATCAAAATTTGCTCTTTTGTGATGTTTGTACACATGATACTTAAAATACAATGTGATTCTTTCCAGATAATGCACCGCTTGTAAATCATAATTGAACTGTATGCATTTTATTTAAATGTGTATTTATTATAATATACCTGTTTTTGTCCTTGATTTTTCTCCCCAGTAAACGGTTTCAGAAAATCCTGTCTCCTAAAATCTTTTAAATTGTTTACCATCACATCACAGCACTAAACTGACTCAAATGTGTGCTACCGAGAAGAATTACTGAGCGTGTGATGTCCAAATGTGTGATGGAAACCTGTTTTACAGGGTTTATGTAAAACACGCAACCTGCATACAATCCCGTCGCTAATAGGTCCGTTTAGATGCATGTGTTCTGAATCCATCAAACCGTTTCCTGTGCTGTTCAAAACACAATGCAACCTCTGGAGAGAAAAAGGCTATGTTTGGAATCACATACTAACATACCAGCTAATATTTCTGCCCTGTGTAATGTGCAGTGTATGCACATTTTCTGTATGTAGAACAGTGTTATTTTAGTACTGATACACTATTGGAGTTTTTGTTAATTGTTTAGATATTGTTATATTGTCTGTTTCATTATAATTGTATTTAGTTTTAGTAATTATTATTATTATTTATATATATATATATATTTATATATTACATATATTAACTGTTTCTTTGTATAGTTATTCCGAGTATGGGTCACCATACTTGGCCACATGTCACGTCACGTCACGTATACTGTAAATAGTTTTATTTGTTGTGACATCATGAAGCAATTCATTATTACAATAACTGGAGGATACTAAGTTGGATCTTTTTCTATTTTCATCATCTTCATGTCAGGGTTTTCAGCCAGGGGTCCAAAGCCCATAAAGGCACTCAAGCAGGCCTTAAAAAAGAAAAAAAAACAAAAAAAAAAATATATATATATATAAATAAATAACATAATTGCACTTTTTTATCTCACATTTCAGACTATTTCCCTAGCAATTCTAAGGAAAAAAGTCTGATATAGCGAGATCTAAAGTCAGAATTTTCATATATAAACAGGTTTGCGAAATATAAACTTAAGATTTCACAACTTTTTTTTCTTCGAAATGTGAGATATAAATTCACATTTCTTCGGAAAAAAATGGAATTGTGGGACAAAAAGTCTTTTTTATAAAAAAATAAAAAATTTGTTTATTTCATGACGAAAAACTGAATTGCAAGATGTAAACTCAAAAATGAAAGTTAATATCACAAGAACGGTCTCTTTAATGTTTTTTTATAATCGAAATATTTTTAAATATAATTTTTTATCATTATATGTACAAAAATTTAATTAGATTAAATTAATAACACCCCAAGTTTTTTTTTATTTGAGTATTTCTGGGTTCCTCTCATAACCGTAATTAGATCATATGGCAAATAATGTAGCACAGTTATCACAGAATAACTTATAAAATAAAAAAGCAATAATAATAGTCAGTTGAAACAGATTATACCATGCAGTATTGAGTATGCAGTAAACTAGCTTTCCTTTTCAAGCACATATATTCAATGCTGAGATTTACAGGCCGCGGGACGTCACCACTGATGCAGGAACCCTTGATCTTGTCATCCCGCACCTCCTTTAGTCTTATATTTCCAAAAACCTGGACAAAATCAGATTCCAAAACAGTTTACGATAATCCAGCGATGACGACAACGGCCGATCTGAGATTGTTGTTTAGGGCCCAATCTCACACCGTCGACCTTTGTTTTTACCCACGACGGTTATTACAATAATGGAAAGTAATGGTGGAGAGAGAATGGAGAAGAGAGAGAAGCGTGCAGGCGAGATTAGTGTCACTGTGATGCTATGCTAGCTGACTAGCGTGTGTGTGAGTGATAGTGGATCTCCGAGGCTGTTAATGCGGAAGCATGCGGAGGCATTAATAGAGCTCTGATGTGAAAATAACGAATAACCCTGAGCACAGCTCTGAGATGGGGCCATTAGCCTGAGGCTGTCGCGTTGGCCAGAGAGTCACACAACACATCACATGCTGCCATTAACATGAGTCTACAGTAAAACTAGCAGGTACTGTTCAGAGTGGTGCTTAAAGCAGCAAACTGGCTTTTTAGCAGTGATTTAAAGTGCAATATTGTGCATTTTGGTAAAATTTCTGGTTTTCATTTTCATTACAAGTGCATTGTGCGTCTTACGCTTCAATAAAATCTAATTTAGGTTTACTTGACCATTTTCTACTGAAATGGCTGTTGTATCTTCTAAAGCCCGAGACACACTGCACGATTTTAGCAATCCTATACGATCATTGCATGTCACACTGTGCGACATGGATCTAATAAACTTGGCTATGACATGTGTGTAGACTGTACGATGATGATACCTATTGACTTGTACAATACGACACACGTTACTGTAGAAGAATAAACGTCATCAGCATGCGTTAGTGGTAAA
The DNA here is from genome assembly GCF_001515605.1 of Sinocyclocheilus anshuiensis. Taxonomy (NCBI): domain Eukaryota; kingdom Metazoa; phylum Chordata; class Actinopteri; order Cypriniformes; family Cyprinidae; genus Sinocyclocheilus; species Sinocyclocheilus anshuiensis. Next base: position 607,078 of record NW_015542360.1, on the reverse strand, counting down.
CAAAAAGAGCACGATAAATCACACTTTAGCAGTTGTATTTTTTATGTGTGCTGAAAAAAAGTGGAAGCGGCGAAAGAGGAAAGGATAAGAGCTTGGGGTAAGCAGTTTTATGTTTTAGCGCCATTTCTCGTTGATTTCATGTCACATTTTTATTGGTTGGTCAGTAAACGTGGATCGTAGCAGCAAACACACTGTGCGATGATCATGTTGTATCGTAGGCTATCTTTGGTCGCAAGACCGTGAAAACGGCCGTCTTTGAACCTCTATCACTGTACGACACAGGACCACCGATTAGGAGCCACGATCACAGAAATTGACACAATTGTTTAAATAAATGAAAAAATTAATCTAAAATGATTTTAATGTCCTTTTGTATATCATATAACAGTTTTGCTATTATTAATTTTATTTGTTCTTATTTTTTTTATTTTCATCAGGTTTTAATCATCTTTTTCACAATCACTAATTCATTTTAAATGGTTATGCAGTGTGAGAAAATAATAATAATAATAATAATAATAATAATAATAATAATTATTATTATTATTATTATTATTATTATAGTACTCAATAGTCCCTCATTTAATATGATCTCATAAAAGCTGCATAGATAATAATTGTAGTTAGTAAAAATAAGCAATATTTAAAATTAGTCCTGATTGGCAAACCTTCAATTTTTAGAATTATTCGCACTGTAAATTGTCCATACCTCAACAATTTATAAATGATCTACTTCTGCTCACTAATCTTTGTTTTTACTTGATTTTTAACATTTTCTAATGGTGTCCAAAATTACCGTCAGGTTCAAGAGTGTTGCAGTTGCTAGGGTGATCTAGATGGTTGCTAGTGTGATCTGGGTGGTTTACAAGTTCAAATCAAAAGAACCCATTTCCTTTATGATATTCTGGTCTCTATATATGGCTCAGCGTCTTCCTTTTAGTGTGCGTTACATTAGCAAAATTTTGCAGTCAAAAAGGTTGATGGTCAAGTCAAGTCACCATTATTTATATAGCGCTTTTTACAATGCAGATTGTGTCAAAGCAGATTTACAGTATTAAACAGGGAAATAGTGTATTGAAATAGTGTCGGAAGTGTAGCTATGTATGAAGCACAGCACACGCACAAATCACTTTCAAACCAAGTAACTTTCAGTTGGTCAACACGGCGAATCTGCGCAACCAACTTGAACCCACTGTGAAATCTGCATGGGAAACTTTTTGCCAATTTGTGTGGATTCCTATTGAAATGACTGGATTTCGGCCACAAACCTCACTGAACATCGATAAATGTGCACACCTTAAGTCTATGGGACTCTTTTTGTTGCCAGTTTATTTTCCAAAAGGCAAGAATTGTACGTTTATTTGCTTGGAAAAGTAATAGCATACCATTCAGAACCATCATTCATGTTTGTGGCGCAACGGGGCGAGTTCCACACCTCGTTTAATTCTTAGGGTTAAGGGTTTATTCGATAAATGTAATGTCATATTTCCATTTGTTGAGACTAGAAATAAAGCACCGTTCAGCTCCAGTTTTTCATTTCTGAGGTATCTGTCTTCTCGACATGTTCCGTCGTTTATCATCTTAACGCATTGCTACACCTTGAGATTACCACATCTTCCCTCAGGAGTCCTTCTCCATTCGAAAGATCCAGAATTCTTGGGGCAAAGGTGCGTTTGGCCCGATGAGACTTCCAGGAACGCGACTCAAACAGATGTGCAACCACATTCTGAAGCCGTCAGCAGCTCTTAGGCCGTAACATCCATCACTCAGGCCGGGGAAGGTCAGGCACCACCTCTGATGTATGTCACAAAGCCCCAACCCTTCACTTCCCCTCTGGGCAGCACACCTGCTTTTAAAATTCATGAAATCATCGCTCCTAAGGTGCTCGTTTGTCACCTCCACACTCTTTAACTCCCTTTTTCTGTCTTTCGTTCTATTGTCAGGAAACACAATAGGGGAACTTTAGCTGCCGTTGTGGTGGTGGGTAACATGAGTGCAATTTGGCTGTAGGGGTTCATCCTGGGACAACGAGGACTTATAGCGAGCCACCGATGTTTTAACATATGTAGATGTAATCAAGACACGTGAAAACTTCAAATTGAATTAATAACAATTGCTCAAGGCCAGGCGAAAGCGAAGTTTATCGTACAGTATTTAGCATTACCAAAAACGAGTACACTTCATGCGGATCCCCCGGCGTGTCAGGAGCGCATGAAGATAAATTTGCTTCTCCAGAGAGCGCACATGGTCACTAGAGGCTTCATTAGCCAGTTTAATGAAAGAAGGCAATAGAGTGCATGTAGAGCAACTCTCCTCTCATTTTCTTCTCTCCAGCTAGACGCTCCTCAATAACGTGTGATGGTCCCGCTGGTGTTGACTCTGCTCCAAAACCTAGTTATGCTTGGATGTTTTGACTGGGAATTGAAACAAATTCACTCATTAAGAAACATTTGCAGGTTTTTTCGTTTTTGTTTCTGATGCACTTTTATTTCATATCTGTTAATGTATTCATAAATGTATAAAAAAAAAAAAACAAGTTATATATAATGACTTGAATACACTTTTTTTTATGTTGAACATGCTTTAAATTTCTGAATCCAAATACATTTTGATAGTTTGTCAGCGTGGTAGGAAGACGATAAAAGTAGTTTTGCATAAACTAAATAATTTCTTAGGGGAAAAAAAAGTAAATCCGTTTTTTTTCCTTTTTTTCTGGCAAATAAAAGTCATGTGGTGCAACCAACATGCAGAACCATGCATTAAAAGAAAGAGAGAGTCCCCTAACAGACCCTTAAAAAAGTCTCCTAAAATATCAGATTATTTTACTTTTGACATGCGGTGTGTCAAAATGTCATGCGGTACAACCACACAGATATTCAAATTTTATTAATAAATGTTAAAGGGATAGTTCACCCAAAAATGACAATTTGATGTTTATCTGCTTAGCCCCAGGGCATCCAAGATGTAGGTGACTTTGTTTCTTCAGTAGAACACAAATGAAGATTTTTAACTCAAACCGTTGCAGTCTGTCAGTCATATAATGTAAGTGAATAGGAATCATGGCTTTGAGATTCAAAAAAACATACACAAACAAAAACAAATTAAACCCTGCGGCTCGTGACGATACATTGATGTGTAAAGACACGAAACGATCGGTCTGTGCAAGAAACTTAGCAGTATTTATATCGTTTTTTACCTCTGATTCACCGCAATGTCTTAACTGTCCTGAGCGCATTCGCGTCTTCTTCTTCAGCCGGCACGTGATGCGTCTTCTTCTTCTTGCTTTACGGCAGATCGCAGACTTATAAGTGCATTACCGCCACCTATCTCTCAAATGGACCATTGACACTCCTAATTGAGATTGTAGATAGTGTCAATGGACCATTTGAGAGATAGGTGGCGTATACTGCTAAAAATGCTAATGCTATCCTGCTGGCAAAATCATCTTAAATCACTCTAAGTTGGTCTCCCAGCCTAACCAGCTGTCAAGTGCACAAAAGAAGACCAGGTAAACTCAACTGGAATGAGTTGTGGTTGTATTGCCAAATTAATCAATTGTCAAGAGAGTCGTCTTGCTGTTATTGAGTTGTTGCCTATGCAGAGTGTTTCAAACCAGTCATTTATGTGGTTAGCATGCTTCATTTGAAGGTACTAGAGCATAGCAGTTCACTAAATGAATGCAATGCCTTCCTAGTTGAACCATCCTTCACATATGAATAGAGAGTCTTCTGAGAGTAGATGCACTGTAGCCTTAAGTGTGTGTGTTGCATTCAATAGCCTCCATTTTGTGATTCATTTCACCCACAATGCAGTCAAGCACCTGCTTCTCGTGATTAGCACTATTATTAAGACGCTGGGTAAGCACCGTACATTATGCAGAAACATTTATAAATACACATATCCTCTCTCCCCGCCTCTTTGTTTACCTGGTTGAATTCCCATGTACAAGAGGCAAAACCTGCCCCATCTTGCATTTTTCAGTACTGCTTGTTTGTTTCCTATAAACCAAACAAAGCATGTTAAAGGTGACTTGTGTCATTTCTGACTAGCGTCACCAAATGTATTGGCTGAAATAATGATTGTTTTGTTACCTGCTGTGTTAGGTTGTTTTATTTATTCAGCTTCTATCTTCAGTGAAATTTCTTTCTTGATTTCTTTTGGGTTTTTCTTGCCTTCAAAGATTATAGTATGCTATACGTCAGGCCGTGCAAAAGAATATCATTGACTGAAGAATCCTGCTGAGCAAATACGCCCCTATACTGCTTGATTATGTGGACTGAGTCAGAACAAATGCTGTGATGAAAAGATAAATGAATCAGTAATCACTAATCTGAATCATATGTAGTTGGTGTTTTGAGTCTAAATGAATGCTGAGATGATGCGCTAAACGAATCAGTGAATGAATCTGATCCATTTATATATATTGGTGGTGTTTTTGAGTCTAAACGTTTCTTCCTTTTGCTTTTGCAGTTTCCCAGACCTTGTGAGGCTAGCGTCCTCAATACATAATTAGTCAACTTGATCATTTTCTTTGCCAGTGCTTGCTTGGAATTTCTTAGAAGAAATCTGTCCCTAGCCTTTTCCGTTGAGACCAATGGTAATAGCATTTCCTGCATTTATATGCTTTGACATAAAATCCATGTCAGTTCTTCTTGTCGTGCATAGATTTAATTTATTTATGTATTTTTTTGCTGAAAATTGCTTTTCACTTTTTTTCATGTGCATCTTTCAATTGCAGTCCTCTGTATACGATGGGCTTTTTCTAAATATAGGGTCACGTGACAAAAACGGTGCCCAGCTTTCTAGATTAATATGACACAGTTCACCCACTGACACATTTTGCCCCACTTTCCAAGCATATAAATAGGTCCAAACAAAATCTGCACACTACACATAATTTTTTTCCCACTGATTGTAGGTGAAAATCTGCTGAATGGCTATAAATGCGCTAATGGATATAAATATGTTTAATAAATGAACAGTGCAAAGGAAGCAAAGAACTTCAATGACTGCTGTTGGAAATTTGCATAACTTTCCAGGCGATTCATGTGTCTTCAATGCAGGCCTGCTTATGAGGAATAGCACGGCAGGATCCAGATGAACGGGCAATGTCAGTGTGTCTGAAGACTATTACAGGCAGAGGAGTCTGTGCCACTCCGCAGCTCATAGCAGAAGACCAAATCACCTCTCCCGAGCCAAACCCGACTACACTTCCTCAAATGGGACAAGACAGGTGGGGAGAATTGCTTCCCTCTCTTTGCAGTTTCTCCCTGCCTGGCAATTCTCCATCTCACTGGATGTGTATAAGACACACAACTGACAGCAATATCACCCAGTGGTTAAGAGCGGCCATTTGGCCGTCATAAGAAACTAAAACTCTTTATTTTGTTTATTCGTTTGATATGGCCGTCTGTGTTCATGTCGGCCCAGATTTTTCGCTCTGCCATGGCAGATCAAAGCAGAATCACTGGCACGCTGCATCATGTTGAGACTGATGCTTTTGAAAAGACGCTTGCAATGGTAGGCATGGTAATGTTTGGGTTTGAATCGAGCCATATGAGGCCAAGCAAGGACCACATGAAAAAGAAAATCTGAATAGCCATGAAATAACATAGATTCACTGTGTTAATTATTATTATTATTACTAATACTTTTACTAAGAACATTTTTAGCTGAAACTGTGGATGTTGGTGATTGATAAACTGCAAATCAGTGGCTACCACCACTTTGGGAGTCAAAAAGCATATCAAGGAACATAAAATGAAAACCAGTGACTCCTGACAATTTATTGAGGTCTTATGAAGCGAAACAATCGGTCTGTGCAAGAAACTGAACATTATTTACAACATTATTACCTGTAATCCAGAGCCTCAGGCAAATGGTCTGGAGTGAGGTCCAGTTTGCGAACGAATCATTGTTTTGAACCGGTTCATTTTGATGAACTTTACCAAATCGGACTGAACCATCTGAAACAGTTCACAGCTTAAATGGTTAGTTCACCCAAAAATGAAAACTCTGTCATTAATTACTCACCCTCATGTCGTTCCAAACCCGTAAGACCTTTGTTCATCTTCGGAACACAAATTAAGATATTTTTGATGAAATCCGAGAGCTCTCGGACCCTCCATAGACAGCAACACAACTGCAATGTTCCCAGGTCCAGAAATGTAGTAAGGACATTGGTAAAATTGTCCATGTGACATCACGGGTTCATCCGTAATTTTACGAAGCTACGAGAATAACGAAAACAAAAATAATGACTTTATTCAACAATTTGATGTCCTTACTACGTTTCTGGACCTGGGAACATTGCAGTTGTGTTGCTGTCTATGCAGGGTCTGAGAGCTCTCGTATTTATTCAAAAATGTCTTAATTTGTGTTCTGAAGATGAACGAAGGTCATGAGGGTGAGTAATTAATGACATAATTTTAATTTTTGGGTAAACTATCAATTTAAGCAGCACAGATCTACAAGTTACTCAATCAAAACTCACTTTCAGATGTCTGGCAGTCACTCTGACGGCATATATGATCCTGTGATGCCAGTTTTTGTCAACTTATTTAGAACTCCAGTTCCTCCAACAGTCACTGAACTGAGGAAACAGTTCCAACTCTGACAGAAGACCGATGAGCCACTGATATGCATAGTAAAATTGTCCATGTGACATCACGGGTTCATCCGTAATTTTACGAAGCTACGAGAATAACGAAAACAAAAATAATGACTTTATTCAACAATTCTTCTCCTCCTCATCCCGTCTTTCCACAATGGCGCCACTGCAGACGGTACGATAAAGTCGTTGTTTGTCATGAGGGTGAGTAATTAATGACATAATTTTAATTTTTGGGTAAACTATCAATTTAAGCAGCACAGATCTACAAGTTACTCAATCAAAACTCACTTTCAGATGTCTGGCAGTCACTCTGACGGCATATATGATCCTGTGATGCCAGTTTTTGTCAACTTATTTAGAACTCCAGTTCCTCCAACAGTCACTGAACTGAGGAAACAGTTCCAACTCTGACAGAAGACCGATGAGCCACTGATATGCACATGCTTGAATGAAGGTGCAAAATGAAGATTTTTATGGTTTACGATGGTTTTTTGTTAAATTATGAGTTGATTAAGACTAGTTTATTTAGTTTATATGCTTTAGTCATGTGAAACATCCACGTTGCACATCATTATTTAAGAATATGATATAATTGTGTATACGTGCCGTCATAGTGTGGTTACATAAATGAATGGGTTAATCATTTTTTTAACCAGTTCATTAAAAAGAAATATCTTAAAGAACCAGAAAATAATCAAATTTCCTGTTGCCTGCAGCTATGGATTACAGGTAATAATGTTGTAAATAATGTTCAGTTTCTTGCACAGACCGATCGTTTCTTTTCATTAGGGCTGAAACGATTGTCGACAAATTTTTTATTTTTTTTGTCGAGTAGTCATTTCATAATAACAATAATACGGTTTGACCAGTGTGGTGCTGTAGCGCAATACTGTAATTCAGCCCTCCTGGATGCAATTCAAGAGAAGAAGACACAGTGCTCCAGAGCAAATGTAGCCGAACCTGAAGCTGCTGATTGGCGTTTGGATGAAAATGTAAATATATGCTGTAAGCGTTCCTCTCAAAAACGAAATAAACACAACAAAAACTGAAAGCGGTGAGAAAGCAGCAGTTAAGAACGCATCTGATTACAGTGATGTGGATGTTTGCTCAAGCTCTGCTGTTCAGTTCTTCAGTAAAGTCCAGTCACGTCACATTTATTTATTTATTTTATGCAATAGCCTTAAATCAAACAGCTTTACAGTATTAAACATGAAAAACAAGAGTCAGTGTCGCTTTCAGTTAGAATTACAACTTGATTTTCTGTTATAAAAGCAACTCTCCAGTGTGGAGGTAGCTAATTATAAAATCTTCTGATTAGTGGGAAAACATATTATTTCATTAAAGTGTTAGTTTTGTTTGCAGAGATCAAAGCTTAATCTCTAGCTCAGGACTGTTTTGATTATCATAAACCTATAAGATATTTTAAGAGCGATTACCTTGGATTAAAATAGTTTATCCAAAAACAAAACATCTTCATCACTTACAAGTACACAAACATCATTTACCTTTAATTGAATAATACTATTATTTTCAAAAGCTGAAGTGATACCGTTACATATCTGCTAGAATATGAATAAGCTCACTGATGCTCCAGAAGGGAAAACCATGCATGATTTGAAGATCAGGGTAAATTTAAGTTATTTTGTCTTCTGGGAAACATGTAACTATCTTCTGTAACCTGTGAAGGGCAGCACTAAATGAAAAAAAAAAAAAGATATTTAGGCAAAATAAGAAAAAATTACATATCTCCATTCTGTTCAAAAGTTTTCAAGTGTTCCCCCGGCTCTTAATGCATGGTTTTTCCTTCTGGAGCATCGGTGAGCATTTGAACCTTCTGTAATAGTTGTATATGAGTCCCTCAGTTGTCCTCAGTGGGAAAAGATGGATCTCAAAATCATACCATCATTGTTGGAAAGGGTTCAAATACACACAATGTTGCAAAACCAAAGAATTTGTGGGAGATGAAGGATTTTTTTCTGAATAACAGCAGGCAGTTTAACTGTTCAGGACAACTATCAAAAAAAAAAAAAAAACCCCCCGCTGTGGATCATTCAGGTAAGAAGAGCACAGTATTAAGAATCAAGGGGACGTAGACTTTTGAAAGGGGTAATTTTTTTTAAATTCAGCTATTATTTTCTCTTGTGGACTATATGTAAACATATTTTACAGTATGTGACATATCTTATTCAGGTCAGTACTAAATAAACAATAACATGCATTTTGTATGATCCCTCTTATTTTGGTAAAAGTAATTAACATTTTGCAGATTTTAAAAGGGGGATGTAAACTTTTAACCTCAACTGTATGCCTCTTATGACTCTTATAGAGACGATAGCCATTGGCTTTCATTTTATAAATCACCAAGGATCACAGTTTCAGCTAAAAATCTTCTTCACTGTTCTACTGAAGACAAAAGTCACCTACATCTTGGACGGCCTTTTTCTGAAGGTGGTGGCTTCGGCTGTATTTCCCAGCTGCTTGCATGAATCTTTCATTCTGTAAGCATCCATCGGGTGAGTGACACACTGCTGTGTTTGTGTGTGCAGCAGCTGTAGCAGGTCTTTGATTTAAGGAGGAAGTCATGCTTACAGGGGTACAAACACATCATTGGCATGGGGTGGGTTTCTGAACTCCTGAAATGAGGAGGCAAAGTCCACTTTCTTTGTTGTGCTTTTTTTTTCTCAGTCCAATGAAAATCCATGTTTCATTTCCTTTTGATGTTTGCACAGTTTCTGGGTCAAAGACATGGGACAGAAAAAAAAAAATCCTGATATCCAAGTGACAGTTTGTGATATCCAAGAAGCAACATCATTTGCACCCCTTGATTAAATAATTTGTCCCATTTTAGGTCATTATATATGTGGTTGTTTGGTTGCTATGGTGAACAATTACCCCTCAAACTAATGATATACATGATCCAGTGATGGTTCTTTAAATATATAAAGATAAAATGGACTTGAATATGATTCTTGGAAGTATTTGATCTCTGTCTAAAGTAGGTGGTTTTGCTCACCAATGGATCCTCTTCAGTGAATGGGTGCCGTCAGAATGAGAGTCCAAACAGCTGATAAAAACCACATAATCCACATAACACCAGTTTATCAATTAACGTCTTTTGAAATAAAAAATGTGCATGTTTTTTTTTTATCAGCTGTTTTGACTCTCATTCTGACGGCACCCATTCACTGCAGAGGATCCATTGGTGAGCAAGTGATGTAATGCTGAATTTCTCCAAAGCTGTTCTGATGAAGAAACAAACTCATCTACATCTTGGATGACCCAAGAGTGAGTCAATTCGCTATGTTTCTACATATAAAAATTCAATGGTACCTCATAAGTGTACAAATTCTCAGCATGTCCATTAGTTTTACTAATTCAATTTTAAAATGGCTGATTTACTCAGCAAAGCTGAAATCGTGAAGTCCACATCTCAGTACTTATGAGAAGAGAGCTACTTAACCTAGCGTGGAAAATAGAAGTACCCTTTAATAAGACATCATTATCTCTAACAAAGCTCGTGGTACAGCAGAACTCATCATGAACAGAAGAAAAAGAAGAATATGAGGTGTGGAATAAAGGCTTTTTCCATAAGCGCCAACTCAAACACGTCATTTCAAGGCCGTAACGATTCCTCCCTTTGTGTTTTCTGCGGAAGAGGGCTGGCATTCAAAGCCACAAACACACTTCCAGCGCTCAAATTAAACACCTGAGGATTGGATTCGACTCACAATGGTGAGTTAATGCCTCATATTCCACCATTTTCAGATAATTGTCTTTTGTGGTCAACCTCTTCTTTTTTCCCTTACATTTGCCGGCTGAGGACGGTCCGTAATGAATCCCCCGGTGCTAAACCTCCTCCGTCATGCCCTTCCGATGTCTGTGGAGACGGAATATGGAATATACCACCTCTCGGCCTCCTCTCGGATGTAAATGTAGATTTCCACGTTCCCGAGACACTGATGTAACTAGTGACCTTTCGCGTGTGTACACATTTACATTTTGTGGTGTATAAATTCATCTTAGGAGACCATAATTTGCCGTTAGGGGAAGGAGAGCACTAGAAAATAGTGATATGGAGGGCAAACTTGAGCTGAAATTCATCTTAGGAGACCATAATTTGCCGTTAGGGGAAGGAGAGCACTAGAAAATAGTGATATGGAGGGCAAACTTGGGCTGGCTGCCGCTTTTTTTTTTTTTTTTTGTTTGGTCGCAGTTGATCAATGCACGTCAATCAAGGCTCAGCCTAAAGCGACGACATCAACGTGTCACACCAGAGTCTCTCTTGAGATTCACTTTAGTCAGGCCTTGTATTGCTGACACTTTTGCATTTGTTATGGATTGTGGAGAAAGTTAAGGTGACGGAGTTCATTTACTTTTTGCTTTTTGAGTGTGTAATTTTATTGGCGTTAAAAGCCTTTGGCCTACGCCAGCTTAACCCTACAATGCTGCATGTAGTATCATATGGCTTTCTAAGGCATTTACATCAATGATATGATCGATACTTTCCCAAAACTCATATGTATACATATTATTGTATACTTATACTGGATTATTTATGCTTTTCAAGAAGCTGAAGGACTTTTAATCTAATTTCCAAAATGTCTGCCTTTATGTCGCGATGCACGAGTTTTAACGTTGAAATCTTTACCTATTTTAACAAAAGTAATGACAAGAATAACTTTTTTAATGTTAATGATGTTTCAAGATGAACATTTTGAGCATTTAACTTATTCTTATTAAATATACATATTTATAGAATAACTGTTACAGTAAGTACCACATTTATTACTGTAAAATAGTAACAGAAATAGTACTATAAAATAAATTAAATGATTGAAATATTGCTCTAATATATCTATAGAGCCATTATTATAATCTGTCATTATTAAAATCCCGTTAATGTTCACTGTAACATTGTTCTTGCCACCTTAATTTGTATGTGTAGATTGTTATTTTATAATAATTTATAGATATATAACGTATTGACCCGAATATAAGACGATGTTCTTTTCTTGGAAATACATTACCAGTTTTTACCATACTTTCAAAACAAAAATTAAAATAGGAAAAGTATGCAATATGAAAATAATTGAACACAAAATGTGTTTTACTGAGATAAAACAAGATTTGGTTTTTAAAAAGCTTTTTTCCAAAAGGTACATCTGGAAAAAGTGGGGTCGTCTTATAATCAGGGTCGTCTTATATTCGGGCCAATACGGTATTTATTATATGTATTATACAGATACATTTTTATAGTATATAAAGCCCTGGAGGCTGGTGCAGGGCAGGAACAGGGCGGAGACGGGAAGGCCTCCAGGGTGGATCAGGGAGTTCAGGGCGCCATGGCGAAGCAGGCAGACTAGGAAACCATGGCGGAGCAGACAGTTCAGGAGGCCATGGCGGATCAGACAGTTGCAGGAACAAGGTGGAGACAAGGAGGGCCTCCAGGGCGGATCAGGGAGCCATGGCGGAGCAGGCAGTTCAGGTTGCCATGGCAGAGCTGGTAGCTCAGGCAGTTCAGGTTGGAGGAGCGGGCACTGGAGGGCGCTCTGGAGGAGCGGGCACCGGAGGGCGCTCTGGAGGAGCGGGGCTGGCTAACTCGGGGGACCCAGGAGACGAAGGAGGGCTGGACAGGACCAGCAGAGGCGAAAGAGACTCAGGGGACGATGGAGAGCTGGACGGGACCAGCGGAGACGAAGGAGAACTTTCTGGAGCAGATTCTGGGGCAAGAATAGGAGCTGAGAACTCTGGAGGTAGCGCCATGTCCAAGAGCGCCGAGTCAGCGGCGGCCGGCGAGCTGGTTCTGGATCGGGGCCGGATGATCCCTTCCCTCCAGCTTAGTCCAGTGGTGTTTGGGAGGTCCACCTACATGGGAGATCCAGAACAGCGTCGCGTCATCCAGCGCCGTTTTCGCGGCGATCCCGCAGAACTCCCACACATATTCCACAAAGGGGAGATCTCTGCGGGCTAGGGCTGCGAAACAAACGTCGATTTCCATAATCGCAGGGAGAAACTGGGAAAACAAAAAACGTTCAAAAACGAAAAAGAAACACGGGGATAAGAGGTGCCGCTCACTTTTTGTCAGTCTGGAATTCTGTCACGGTACTGCTGCTGTGTAGGAGTGCGGAGCAAAGGAGCGAGGAGACGTAGGAGAATTTTACTAACTTTAATAATCAAAAGGAAATAGGAAAACACACGTAGCAAAGGTTGACATTGAACAATTTCAGACAAGGGAGAACAGAACAGGCTAGAACTCAAATAGGGCAGATAACGAGGGGCAGACATGTGATGAGGATAACTAAATGACAAGGAACACCTGGAACAAATTGGAAACAATTAGGACAGGAACGGGAAGGATCAAATAAGGACATGGAAACACAGGGAAAACAAAACCAAAACCGACCCTAAACGTGACAATGTTATTATTTGGCCTTTTCGCCTTTGCATTATAATGTACAGTACAGAGGAAATGGTAGCAAAAAGACAAGGGAATGGATTTGTAAAAGGTTGCAAGCCAAACTAGAACCTGTATTTCCCATATGAGCATCACTGCTCAGCCTTTTATAGCACATGTGGCAGGCCAAGGCTGCAATGATCCTTCCATTATCTGTTACCATCACCCATGTGAGAGGAGAGTACATTAATACAATATTAATATCAGAAGATTTGACATGATTTATACCTGCATGACTCACTGAAATTATTACTTGCTATTTATATGGTATGTTTTGATGAATGAGTCATCTAACATACTGTACCTATATTTTCAGTACCTCACCTGTACAAATGCATATGATGAAAAAAAAAAACTCCTTTTCACATAAAATGATTTATCCTCTAAACATTGGGCCACACCATATGTAGTTAATTTCAATTAACATCCAAATGATATTCAGGTGTGTACGCTTGGGCACCTGGCAAGACGACCCCATTCCCTTTTTCATGTTGTTGGTTTGTTGTCCCCTGATAGCGTCTATCAAATTTCAGCTCTAATAATAAATGCATGAAATCTGCAGGTGCCGGCAGACGGGGAATTGTGCTTTTTGAGGCGCAAAATCCTGTTGGGTTTCACAGTTGCCTTCGTGTTCTTCAATAGCACAATTTAAGGGAATATGTTTCCATGTTCAGCAAGAAATCACATGCTTGAAGTTGTCGAGTGAAGCATGAGACGTCTAAATGGCTTAATTGAATTGCATGTTATCATAGCATAAAAAAGGAGACATAATCTCACAGCAGGAAATTCATCAGACTAGACTGTGCAACCTGACAGTAATAAAAGGTTTTTAAATCATTAAAGGTGAATGGTGTAAAATAATACTTTCTTCTATTCCAGTTTATTGTGTAGAAAGAAATCAAGCAAACATTTTTAATTTTTGATTAATTAAAATAAAAAGATAAATTTTTATTTATTGCCTAAAAATAAATATTCATTAGGCTACGCTCATTTTTGTGACACTCTTAATGAATCTTATTTCTTTTCTTTATATCTTTATTTGATTTAATCCATCTGATCGCACACACAAACAACATTAGTTGTAGCGTTGCCTGACATTTCAGCCATTTATCATCAAACTAAAATGCAGTCAACCAAACATATAAGTTACACTGTTTATTTGAAAAGGTCCGCTGTAAAATCAGCATGCAGTGCCCAAACAAACATTTTTGCGCATGTGAAGGATTTTACACGGATATTAGAACATGAGTGAAGTATAAAGCCATGTTTAGGCTACATAACGAATAATAGTTATGCAAACAAATGTTACAAATATGGCAAAAATGGAAACATTTGGATTCTTGTGGTATGAGACAGGCT
>NW_015542360.1:581287-591436 GCF_001515605.1 Sinocyclocheilus anshuiensis | reverse complement strand
TCACGGTGTGTGTTCACTGCTGTGTGTGTGCACTTAGGATGGGATAAATGCAGAGCACTAATTCCGAGTATGGAATTAGTGTTAAAGGTCACCATACTTGGCCACATGTCACATCACTCTCTCACTCTTAAATGATAGCTGATTAACAAGAGTGTAGAAGCACCTAATCCTGATCGTAAGCCTAAAACTGACATTTCCTGAAAAGTTCTCTCAATTCTGATTGGTTTATAGGAATGTTGTTCCAGGATCAACAAGGATGTTGATCCAGGAACATGTTGTACTTGGTGAAATCACGGTCACCAGCCTGATTTGTGTTTTATTTTATAGTTAAAAATATAAGTTTATAACTACTTATTTTTCATTGTTGTTCTGTTCTGAATGCTGTTAAAAATAAAATAGTTGTTGTAGAGTGAGGGGAACTAAATAGGCTGTTTATATTTACCAGTATTTCAATATACATTTAAATGACATAAATTAATTTTGCCTAATTGTTTGCAATTACAAGGTCAATGGGAGTTTTTGGAGTGAGATCGGCGAGGCTTCTAAACCAGGGTGTTTTTAGGGGCGTGATATTCAGATAACGATTGTTTTCTGCCGCGTGCGATCATTCATACGATGAGATTGGCGGCATACGACTGTTTCATGAATCACACGTGAACTCTGTCGTAAGTTGATTTGTGCGCACAGATCTGCGCTCGTTTCCACGTTAGATTGATAAATGAGGCCCATTAAATTGATCAAAAATTATTTTGTTATAAAAACTTATATTCCAAACAAATGAAGTAAAAATAAATCAAGAATCCTGAAATATAAAATGTATCATGGTTTTGCACAAACACATGAAGCAGCACAACTGTTTTCAATACTGATAATAATCAGAAATGTTTATTGAGCTGCAAATCATTAAAATAGAATGATTTCTGAAGTATAATGTGACATTGAAGACTGGAATAATGATGATGAAAATGCAGCTTTGATCACAGGAATAAATTACATTTTAACATATATCAAAGTAGAAAACTGATATTTTAAATTGCAATAATATGTCACAATATTTCTGTTTTATTGCATTTTTGTTCACATAAATGCAGCTCTAGTGAGCAGAAAAGACTTCTTTCAAAAA
Organism: Sinocyclocheilus anshuiensis; assembly: GCF_001515605.1. Lineage (NCBI taxonomy): Eukaryota > Metazoa > Chordata > Actinopteri > Cypriniformes > Cyprinidae > Sinocyclocheilus > Sinocyclocheilus anshuiensis. Next base: position 590,313 of record NW_015542360.1, on the reverse strand, counting down.
CATTTTAATACATTTTAATTACCAAAACCCAGCTAACAGAATGTTAGCAAAATGTTCTTAACATGCTAAAACATGCCTATCATGTTAACAACATGCTACCAGCATGCCAATCATGCTAGCAAAAGGCTAATCATGCTGCCAACATGCTAATCATGCTAAAACACGCTAGCAACATGTTATCAACATCTATCTACTCTTTCTATCTAAACTTTCAAACTTTACGCTTTTACAACTGCTTCAAACTTTCAGGATAGGCTTTCTCAAGCCAACTTCAAAGTTTGTTCGCAAACTTTACTCATATAGTTGTCTGTAATTGTTGTTTGGATCTCATTGACTTTCATTATATCGGCAAAAACATTCTACAAAATATCTTCTTTTGTCTTCCACAGATGCAGGTAATGACTGCTAATATGTGAAAGATGTATGCGCCAAATTGTCAAACATATTCTGTATGAATGAGCAAAAACCAAAAAGTGTTTCAATTCTCTCTGATCTTCCCCACCATCTGTCAGTTTTCTTTTACAACCAAAGCTTGGCAAAACAATGAAATGGTGGTGAGAGGGAAAATGGCTACGATAAGCTAGGATGCAGCATTTACTGTAATGAAAGTACCTCAGAGACCAGTGTGCAGCAACCAGTAGATCAATAGAGCTCAAGAGATGGTCTGGTATCATTGCGACTCCAAGGTTGAGATAATTTACTTTGTTTTCATTTAAGTTGACTCTGTGGCACAGCTCAGTGATCTTCAATGGCTTCCTTAGGGTTGTTCTTGCACTTGGAATCGGAAACTCTCCACCTTTAGCCTCATTTTTCTCTCTTCTCCTCTTCTAGATGACTATTACCTTTTTTTTTTGAGGACTGTCTAATAGTTTACAATAAGTCTGTGATGGCAAAACAGCCCCTAACTGTCTAATTTACATATCATTAGCATATTTTATAGAGTTGAGATGTTTGTTGCTCGATCCACTCGTAAAGTCGATCTGTGTGCAGATATGCAAGTGTCTCGTTTTTGTGATGAAGCTGTATATAAAAGTATGCAAAAAAAAGGAGAAGGGCAAGGTGGAATGTACAATTTGATGCTCACGCACGAACAGGATGCATTAGCATTTATTGTACAGAGATGCAACAATAGGTTGCATTTGCCACGTTCAGTTTACATTCATTAGTATGGTAATATTTCCTGGCATTGAAAGTCTAATTGCAGGATTGCAATTTGTTCAGTAAATGCACTTGGTTTGCACTTGCATTCATTCAGACCCTGCCTGCACTGTAATAAAACTGTATACTGTATTAAAGCAAACACAAATCTCTTTTAAATCAAACATTGTTATACCTATAACCTAATCTGGGTCACATTTTATTTTACTGTGCATTGTTTTTGATCATTAATGATTTTTGAGCATGGGGAAATTTATTTATTTAGTCCTGATTAATGAATTTATTCATTACAATTGAATTCATACTTACAATCCCTCTCTAATGCTTATTAATTTCACAGTAGATTATCTGCTCAGATACATCTTGTGTTTTGGGAGAGGTTTTTTTTTTTTCTTTTTAATTAATCGTGTGCATGGTTTTATAATGGGCGCATTGAATTTTGGATGGAAGTCTTAATTAATGCATTTGAATGTTTAATATTAATTGTAGTTTTAGTTTACAATATATATATATATATATATATATATATATATATATTTAGCCATGTTGACTGTTTTTTTTTAATAACAGAGTCATGTGGTGTAACCAACATTCTGAAAAACAAAATAAAAATGAATTAATGAATGAATGATCATTTGTAATTTGTGATATGTATTGAAAAAAAAAAGAAATTTAGAGTCACGTTTCTTGAAATTGGTATGACAGTTTTTCAAAGCCACATAAAAACAAAGATTATATTTCTAAGAACTTGGCTAAACTGGATTTTAAATGATTTTTCTTTCTTTTTTTTTTCCTCAACCCATGATTTGAGAACCACTGATTAGTTTACTGCTGTGATATTCTTAAAAAAAAACAAAAAAAACACTGTGCATAGCAAAAAACCCTTAAGGTTGTGAAAAATGTGTGACTAAGATAAACAACTCTCTCGCCGTTCCAATGTTTACACCGCTGTGTTAAGAGGCATGCAGAAACTTTCCAATTAGACTCGCCAGACCTGACAGTGTCTAAATAGTGAAGTTGTGCTAATTCTGTCAGTAGTAGACTCAACGTGCCACTGTGGCAACCAAACAGCAGACGGCCAAATTAATTGTATCAGTGCCTGACTTTCCTACAAGCCCTGATGTTCTCAAGTCTTCTCTTTGTATAGTATATCCTTTTCAGTCAATAAAATGTCTCCACAACTGGACCAGAGGTGGCAGTTGGAATTCAAGGCACGGAGACGACTTCTTTTTTTCTTGAAACGTGGGGAAATAGCTTTTCTCTGACACCTTTCTAAGACAACCATTGATTTCCCATTGATGTGCTGGAGGGGAGAAAGGAGAAGGTGGCTCAAACTTGGAAGTCATGAATGGAGCCGTTTCTGTACCATGTCTCAGTACTTATTAGAATCGTTGTTATTTATTTTACAATTTGTCCTCATCTTCCTTTCATGCAGCGCTATTATATTATTGCAAACACAATCATAACTGACCACATCCTCCTAATTGTGCAGCTGGTCTCCTGCACTGAGGCTCTCTACCTCGCTAACAAGGTAAATTCATAGGAAGAAGCTTTTTGCTGGTGAAATCCAGTCCTTTCAATAGGAATCCACACAATCTGGAATTTTGTGTGAGGGCGAACGATTTCCCCATGCAAATTTCACGAGTTCACGCTGGTCATGTGATTTTGCAGCACTGATAAATAGAAGGCTTCACATATGTTTACACTACTGATAACAGACAATAGACCTTTTTTCCTCACAAAATTTTGCACATTTAGGGTACATTAATGTGACAATGATGTACTAAAAACGCAAACGTTTTTTTCTTTGTATTTAAGCAAGTTTTGCATACAGACGACAACATTGTCAAAATGATCCCCGTTCACACAGATTCGCAAAAACGACTAAAAACATTGTATTATTTATGCCTGGCCAGTAGATGGCGATGTCACTTTGTAAAGAAACACTACAAACCAATAGACTGAACACATAATACGCATGTGCATGATGTCACCATTTGTACAAATTTGTGTTTTTGTAATTTAGACAGAGATAATAAAGGCATCATTTTCAAAAACTTGCACTTTGAAACCTGTTTTCAAAAGTTTAGAAAGCATTTTCAGGCCCTCAAAACGCCACTGTCACGTAAATGAACAGCCCAAACGCATATAAATATATATATATTTTTCCATTTTTAGTTGAATACAGTGTCATGTAAACACCCCCTTAGTCACGTCAGGTGCCTTGGAATATGACTTCAATTTTTGTGTGTGACATTTGTGACAATGTGACATTTTATTCATACTTAAAGGGATAGTTCACCCAAAAATGAAAACTCTGTCATTAATTGCTCACTCTAGATATTTTAGGCAATATAGAAATCCTGGCCAGGACGCGTCCTGGGAAAATGGCACGTATGGTCACCCTAGATTAATGAAAAATGGTCATAACAGTGGCTAATTGAATATCAACATTAAAGAACGTCAGTTGTTCAGCTATTACTCAGAAGCCCGGTAGGTCTCTGTGATGATATTTAATTTGTGACAATGTGACATTTTATTCATACTTAAAGGGATAGTTCACCCAAAAATGAAAACTCTGTCATTAATTGCTCACTCTCATGTCATTCCAAACCCATAAGACCTTTGTTCATCTTTGGAACACTAATTAAGCATTTTTTTTATGAAATCTGAGAGCTTTATGACCATGTTCAAGGCCCAGAAAGGAAGTAAGGACATCCTTAAAATAGTCCGTGACATCAGTGGTTCAACCGTTATTTTATGAAGCTACAAGAATACTTTTTATGCACTAACAAAACAAAAATAACTTTTTGCACATGCTAGTTGCAAGGAAACTGTCATGCCAGCAAACCATAGCCATCACAAATTTGATCAGAGTAAACATCTAAAATACTTTGCAACTTGCTAAGCTACAATTGTATTTTAAGCTACATTCAAGGTAACCTTTTGACAAAGTAGTAAGCTACGCTACAAACTTGGGAGTGAACATGTTAGGAGAAAGTGTAACCTCAATTTGTTTGGCTGTAAAGCAGTGTGTAAAACGGTGTGAAAATAGCATTAGCATGTAGCATTAGCCTATGTTGTGCTACACTGCTACTCGTTACAGAAAAAAGAAAAGCTAATTTGTTTACTTTTTGAAAAGAGTTTAACCACTGAAAAATGTAATCACGCAAGTAGCGTTGCTAATTTTAGTTAGTTACTCTCCAACACTTTTGATTTATTTGAATTTGGAATTGAATATCAACATTAAAGAACGTCAGTTGTTCAGCTATTACTCAGAAGCCCGGTAGGTCTCTGTGATGATATTTAATATTTGAATGCAGTAGCCCTGGGCATTACCGTTTCTTTGCTCACAGTGCTGCTAGATTTGCAAAGCTTTATTCAACAGTATGAGCATGTCATGATGTTTAATGAAGGGGTTTGGAGACTAGCTCTAGAGAGAACTCATTTCTCTACCCTGGCTCGGCTGCTTATTTATACACATTGCTCTTTGATTCTGCAAGATTGGGTGCATCCGAATTCATTTAGATTTCATTCAGTTGTTATTTGAGTGCAACCGCAGTCAATATCTAATTTTTCTGTGCTTCTCTTTTGCTATGTAATATGCAGGGAATTAGTCTAGCCAGCTGTTCGCTGGAAACCAGACGCTAAACAATGTCTCATCCTCTCACCAACTGTGACGTTGCGACGGAGTAACCCAGCAAGGCATCATTAGCATTAGAGTGTCGTCTCCTGCCTCCTCGTTCCCCTCTCCACCCTGATTACAACCTGTATCAATCATTAGCCCGCCGTTCTCCTCCCTATGCCTCCTACCTTCGTTGCTTCCCCCTTTAGTGTGCCTCTGGCGCTCGCTAGCAGCAGGGGAACTGCCATGCTAGCGACCATAGCACTGTTAGTCTCAGTGCCCTCTGCCAGTGTGCCAGCCAGGGGGCTTAATTACACTTGATTACCTGCTGGAGTGTCTGCGGACCACCGGTCGGCCGAGGTAGGCAGCGGGGAACTGTTTGATAGCACAATTAGTTTCACTAGGAAAAACCCCAAGGACTTTATGATGTTGCACGTCCATTGCACCAGCCTACAGCCAGTACATGCGCCCTTCTTTGTTGCTTTCCTTAGAATTTAATTTGAATCGACGGCTGCTGGTTGATGATAAAGGTTTTGTATTGATGTCATTATTAGTCCAGTTTGGGATTTGGGGGTTGATGGTAAAGTCGAACAACCCTTTGCTTCCAAATCTCTCACAGAAGGAACGGTTCGGAACACAAGCCCTAGTTAGAGGAAAATCAGAACTAAAAGGTTAGATCGATCTGCGTAGACTAGCCATAGCGATTTTTGCAATATAAAATCAACATGAAACGGGGTTCACAATCCCTATCTGCTTTTTTTTTGATGAAAGATTATGTTTCTGGTTTCATTAATTAGGAATTGATTGGAACATGAAAAAAGCATGAAAAAATTTGATATGCTGTACATATCAAAATGAAGCTAAGTGGTTGGAAGCGTAGGGGCAGAAAAGTAAAGGCTTGGTGATGTCATTGGAAACAGAAAGTTCTTGGTGATGTCATCAGAAACAGAAAGTTGTTTTAAAGGGGTCATTAACTGCCTTTGTTTTTTTGCACTGTTCTCTGAGGTCCACTTATAATAAGGTGACCAGACGTGCCACTTCCCGGGGACACGTTCTACACAGGATTTCTAAATTGCCTAAAAAAACCAGGTGTTGGTTGTTTGCTCTACACCGATCAATCGTATGACATCAAAGTACTGCGAGAGCAATTCAAAAGCATGGAGCCGTCTGCTCTGCTCTCTATAGCTCTCGCGGTACTTTGATGTCATACAACAATCGATCGACGCAGCGGAAACAACCAACACCTGGTTATTGTAGGCAATTCAGAAATCCTGTGCAGAACGTGTCCCCGGGAAATGGCACATCTGGGCACCTTAGCTTATAATGCTATCAAGATTTTTGCATCAAAGACATCATAATTTAGAAGTAATAAGCACATTTCTGTTCTGTTTTTAACCCCCCTCATCAGAATGCTCTGTTTGAATAGGCGTGGCGGATTGTAGACTTGGAAGTAAACGCCCACTGCTATGATTGGCTAATAGTTGTGTATGTTTGACAGCCTACATCCTTCACAGATGGACGCTGCTGTGATTAAGGTTTAAAATGCATAAATACTCAATAAAAGCAGTTACTCACACTTGTGTTGTGATATTACTGTCAGCACAGCATCGTCTTTTAGTTTAAATATTTCTGAAAATCACGTGCCGAATTGTGCCTTGTTTGTAAATTAATCCAAGGTAAAATGAAGTGAACAAAGGACCGAGTTTTTACTGACGCGGTCTGGATCTTCAAGAAATAAAGTTCATCAACTCTTTCCTAATGTTGGGATCAGAAGGAAGGCAACGCAATCAATGTTTTTCCACAACTTGGCACTGCACAGCATCCTGTTGTCTTCGGAGCCATCTTTATCGTTTGGTTTCTGCGTAGACCTGCGCGTTCGCCTCTCTCGTAAACACTACATGCGTGAATCGGTGGGCGGGGCTAAACAGGCAGTGATGTAGAAGCAGGCGTTGATCTTCTTCTGCGGAGGCGGGGTTTAGCCACACTATTACATCATAGAGTAGAACATTCCAAAAGCTGTCATTTTGGCCTGGCTTCAATATAAGCTGTTTTTAGACTAACAAGAAAGTTTTGAGTTTTGAAACTTACAGGATGTGTTTATAGTACAATAGCCTCTTATATGTCAAAAGATCAAGGGAATTTTGGCTTCTCAGTTCATGACCCTTTTAAAGGCATAACGAGTGAATTTATTTTGCTGAAAGAATACATTGGTGAGTTCTTTAAATAGGAATTGATTGGATCATAAAAAGTAAGCTGTGCATGTCAGAATGAAGCCAGGTGGTTGAAGGGAAGGGGCTAAAAAGTATGGTCTTGGTGATGTCATCAAGATTGGAAAATTGTATTAGAGATGGAGCGATTTAATTCATTTTGATGAGAGATTATGTTGCTAGTTTCTTTAGTAGGGAATTGATTGTATAATGAAGAAAGTACACTGTACATACCAGAATGAAGCACACTGATTGAGGGGGAGGGGCTGAAAAGTAAGGGTTTGATGATGTCATCTGAAACCAAAAAGTTGTTTTAGAGACATAACAAGTTATTTCATTTTGTTGAAAGATTATTTTGCACATTTCTTTAATTGGGAATTGATTGGATTATGAAAAAGTAGGATGTACTTATCAGAATGAAGCCAGGTTGTTTAAGGGGAGTGGCTGAAAAGTATGGGCTTGGTGATATCATCAAAAACGAAACATTGTTTTAGAGGCGGAGAAAGTAATTTCATGTTAATGAAAAATTGTTGTTGATTTCATTAATTGGGAATTCATCGGATCATGAAAATGTGGGTGGTACATACCAGATTTAAGACCGGGGGGGCTGAAAAATAAGAGGCCTTGATGATGTAATCAGAAAAGGAAAGTCATTTTACAGGTGCAGCGAGTTTTTACACTTTGATGAAAGATTACTATGCCAAGCTTTTTTTATACAGTATATCATTTTATTTTTGAATGCTGCACAATAGGAACAGGAACTTGCTTGAAGAAAGCATACAAGGTCAATTACAATTTTGCGTTGACTTCAACATGCTAAAATATATTCTCTATATACAGCTCTGCGGTTGGATACTGGCTTGAGTCCCATCCGATTAGAGGAATGAAATCTCGCCACTTTAACGAAGGCACTGAGCCCGTTGAGCCGAACTTCACTAGCATACTGAAAGAGACACAGGGCGTTTTGGGCAAGCACCGCCCTGCCCTAATGCCTGCCTCAGTACTAATTAGTTTTGATCAGTGAAATTGACTTTGCTGATAAGAGAGTTGTTTGATGTGCCACCAGCCCTGACTTTGTTTTCATTCGATTTATTATTTCATCTGTGTATTGTGGCTGCTTTCTCTGCATGTTTTTTTTTCATTTTATGTGCCCCATGTGGCAGTTAATTGCAAACCTATTTTTCTGCCTTGTTAATGGCTTTGATGTGCGCTTCACATTCTCTGAATATATTTATTAAGTATATATAAATGCACACACATTCATGTATATATTTAAGAAAAATATGTATAAATTTATACATGATATAATTTATATGCAGGCCATTTAATGGCCAAAACAAAACAAAACAAATAAATAAATAAAATAAAATAACTGTAAATGAAAAAAAATAAAAATAAAATGCACATATCATAATAAAATGAAATAAAATAATTTTGAATGCATTTTTGGATTTATCATAGAAGCAGGTAACTAAAATAAATGAATAATTGATTTCAGAGGTTAATCACTGATCAGTGTGTGGGGAAACGTGACAAAGGTGAATGTGAAGCGCAACATGTTCCTGGATCAACATTCATGTTGATCCTGGAACAGCATTCCCATCAACCAATCAGAATTGAGGGATAAGTTAACAGGAAATGTCAATTTTAGCCTTACAACCAGAGTTGGGTGCTTCTACACCCTCTTTATCCAACCATCATTTCTCTTCGATTTTAGGGATAAATTATGGGTAGGGTTAGGTTTAGCCATAGGAATAGGGTTAGGTCTATTTTTTTGGACAATAATGTTGATACAGGAAACATGTCTTACTTGGCAAAATCACAGTGACCGGGGAAGAAAATGCATATAATTAAACTACCGTATACCAAAAAAAAAAAGCAGAAAGTTTTCAAAGCAGTAAATAGAAGATGATCCATTTTCATAAACTGAAGGTTTGAGTTATTTTGTTCTCATTGGATTGAAGCTGATTGATTTCTGAGTGAATCTGATCTGTGCTGCTGTTGGTCACAGCTGGCTGTGTGTGTGTGTGTGTGTT
>NW_015542360.1:573074-581187 GCF_001515605.1 Sinocyclocheilus anshuiensis | reverse complement strand
TTTATTATTATCTTGGTGACAGTATATCTTACAACAAATAGTTTTTTTTTCTTCTCTCTTTATGTAAGAAGCTTATGTTCATACATCTATAGATAATTAATAAATATTAAGTTATTTAAATAAAGTTAAAGTTATTAAGTTATATAAATAAATGTAATTTTTCACCAAATTAACATTTATAATTGAAATTTATGCATTTAGCAGACGCTTTTATCCAAAGCGACTTACAGTGCATTCAGGCTGTACATTTTTTATCAGTATGTGTGTTCCTTGGGAATTGAACCCACGACCTTTTGAGCTGCTAACGTCTTTTATCCAAAGCGACTTACAGTGCATTCAGGCTGTACATTTTTGATCAGTATGTGTGTTCCTTGGGAATTGAACCCACGACCTTTTGAGCTGCTAACGCGATGCTCTACCACTGAGCCACAGGAACATTATAATTAGATATATAGTATTGTAATATTACAATTCAAGGTAATTATATATAATTAGAGACACTTTTCATGCAAATTATTAAATAATTTGCCTTTTCGGTTTTTTTTTTTCCATTTTAATCTAGATTTTCTTCTTTTGTCTCTTCATGTAACAAGACTATTCATACTTGTATAGACAATTATTAAATATTAACTCACATAAACACATTTATTTTTCAAATTAACATTCATCATTAGATATTAAGTATATTATAATATCTGATTAAAAGAAAGTTTATAAAATCAGAGACAACTTTTATGCACACTATTATTTTTAATTTTACATTTTACACGTTACATTTAATTTTAAAATTAATTAACATTCAAAAATAGATGGATTGCATATGAATTTTTATTTTTATCTTGAAGATAATATGTTATACAACATTTTTTATGGAGCAACAAACACAGTTGAAATAAATACAGTTTGTACTTTTAAAAATAATTATTAAATGAAAATGTAGATTAATTAATTGTTTAATTAAAAAATTATATATAGCCCATTACATATAAATAAATAAATAAATAAATACACGCATGCACGCACGCGCGCACACACACACACACACACACATACATACATAACCATTTATTGAATTATTTTTGACATTAAAATGTAATATTTGTAAATACAAATCTCTGTTTGATGTTAGCTGATGTAATTCCAGTCTTGGCTCTGTTTATTATCAGGAACTCTAAGATGATCCAGGTGTTTTTTATAGGATTACCAAGCCTTTAAAAGCTCTTTACGACCTGCGGGGTTGCGTTAAAGATCCAGACAGTGCACATGAAAGAAATAAACCTTTGTGACTAATGACGTTTGTTATGCAAAGGCCTCTGCTCCCTTCTGCTTTATGTGTGTGTCCCTGCGCGTGTAAATAAATATGAAAAATTACTTGTGCTTTTATCAACTCCTTAGGCTCCAGAGGACGCTTATTCCATGCATAATGGCTTTCCCTCCACACGATTTCCCTGTTATCTCTCTCCTCTGATGCTCCTTATTAAAACCCACTTAAATTAAACGAGATTGTACCTTTAGAGTCACTGGCACAGGAAGCAGTTTGTATCCTTTTTAATTTAATCCAAACGATTTCATTGCCTTTAATTTGCTGCGCCACGACTATCGCAGTTTCGCCAGTGGCAGCCGTGTAACAGACCACATCGCAGCCGTCCTGCAGAAAATTCCCGGTTTATTGGGTGCGGGAATAACAGCGGATCCACATGCAATTTTTCCCGTCTTTATTAGGTACACAGTATGCGTCGTCTTTGAGTTTGCTGGAACAGAAAAAGTCATTACTGGCTAAACAGAAGGAAATGAAACGTGCTCGCTGTACATCCACGGCCTTAATATGTAAGCTGTGGTCACGCATTCTGTTATACTTTCAACAAATTCCCTTCTTCACAGTCCATCTGGGATGTAAATTGGTTGGGCTGAGACTGTTTCTACTCCGTTGTGCTACAGGATATTGGTATTAATTGTAGGCAAGAGTTCCAATTTTCCCATTTTTAAAGGAGGAAGATCAAGGATATCACTGGTGTTTTTGACGATGAATTGTTGATGATTGATTTACACTGTCTTTAAACTGTAAACGCCGTGGATCTGGGACAGTGAAGGTTCCAGTTCTGTTGTGATTATGATTCCGTCATCCCATCAGGCACACAACGTCATAAGACGTTGATATTTGGTTACATTTCGATTGCGACGTCGGGTGACCAAAATTCAATGTCAATTCAACGTCTAATGTCAATGGTAAGTTGATGTCCAATACCAACGCCAGCTGATGTTGATATTGCCAGCTGATGTTGAGGTTGTGTAACTTAAATCCAACGTTAAGTCAACATCAAATTGGCGTCAACTACTGACATCAACCCGATTTTCATTCTCAACCAAAATGCAACATCAACCTGACATTATATTGTCGTCCTGTGCCTGCTGGGATGGTTCCAAAAGTGCGATTCCAAAATGATTCCAAACTTACTCAATTAGTACTTCTGAGGAAGAAATATTTGGGAAAAAGAAATGGAATTCCATTGGGAAATGTACAAAAAGTGTAAATTAAACATGAAAATGAACAACCAGCCTGATTTAACTTTCATAAGTAAAGGCGCGTTCACATTAGCAAAATTTCTTGGACAAAAATTCTCAATCGTTCATTATATATCTATAGTAGTGCTGTCAAATGATTAGTCACGATTAAGCATCCAAAATATAAGTTTTTGTTTACATAATATACGAGTGTGTACCGTGTATATTTATTATGTATATATAAATACAAACACATGCATGTATATATTTAAGAAAAACATGTTATGTTTATATATTAAATATATTTATATATAATATAAAATATAATAAAATAAATGTAAATATTTTCAAAATATATACTGAATATATATATATATATACATAATAAATAAACACAATATACATACATATATTATGTAAACAAAAACTATTTTGGATGTGATTAATCGCGATTAATCGTTTGACAGCACTAATCTATAGTATAGTGTTTTACAAAACAGAGACTGCACAGAAACCAAGCACTTTCACAGTTTCAAACCAAGCAGATTTCTGTTGGTCAACACGGCAAATCCACATGACCAATTTGAAACCGTTGCAAAATCTGCATGGGGAAATCACGATCATGTGGATTCCTCTTGAAATGACTGCATTCCGTCTGCGAACATTTGCCGAACAATGTTAAAAGTGACCATACCCTTCGGAGAACTTTTACTTGCAAAATCAAATCCACGTGACTAACCGTTGTGAAATCTTGGGAAATCGTTCACCCTCGTGCAAAAATTTTAATCGTTTGGACTACTTTTGAAAGGACTGGATTTTGCCAGTGAAAATTTGTCAAACAATGATAAATGTGACCACAACTTCAGCCAAAATTGTCTCTTAACAATAGTGTAGTGCTTCATAAAGCATCACTTACTCAGAGGTCACTTCCAAAGGTTCTGATTCCTCTTGTTAATTCTGGTTCCATTCCAGTTCCATAAATGATTCCGTACTTGAAATATTTGGGAAAAGAAATGGAATTTCATTCTGAAATTTACAAAACGTGTCCAACTAAACATTGTCAAATGAACAACCAGTTTATAAGTACACTGATTTAAGTCTTGCAAGTCAGTGTGTTTACATTAGCAAAACCTACATTTGACCTAAATTTAACTCCTACATTTTCAATTAAAGGCACGTTCACATTAGTGAAATTTTGTGAACAAAAATGTCTATTTTCATGATCTATCTATAGTATAGTGGTCTACGAAGCACGTTGCACAGAAACCAAGCAATTTTCACTTTCAAACCAAGCAGCTTTCTGTTGGTCAGTGCAGTGAATCTGTGTGGGGAAATCATAATCGTGTGAATTCCTTTTGAAATTATTGGATTTTGACAGTGAAAATTTGCCGAACAATGGTAAATGTGATCACAACTTTAGCCGAAATTTAGTTGGCAAAGGTGGTCCATTGTCCAATAGTGTGTCAATAATGTAGAGGTTCTGATTCCTCTTATTAATTCTGGTTCCGTTCTGATACCAAAAATGATTCTATAGTTGATATATTTGAGAAAAAGAAATGGAATTCCATTGGGAAATTTAAATAAGTGTCCAACTAAACATTGTCAAATGAACTACCAGTTTGTAAATACAGAGATGTAAGTTTCACAAGTGAAGATGTGTTCACATGTGTTCAAGTGAAATTCTGTGGGCAAAGAAATGTCTTTATCAATCTATTGTCAATTGTCCATTAGTGAATCACAAAGCACAGCTCACACAGAAACCAAGAATTTTTGCACTTTGAAAACAAGAAGCTTTCTGTTGGTCATTTCAGCGAACCTGCTGTGAAATCTGCATGGGGAAATATTTCGCCCTCATGCGAAAATCACGGTCATGTGGGTTGCTATTGAAATGACTGGAGTGAAATGAAAGTCTCCAAACAAAGTTTAAAGTGACCGTACCTTTAGCTGAAATTTTGCTTGCAAAGAAAGTCCTTCCACTGACTTCAAAACTAAGCAGTAAATATCGATATACAAATTTGCATGTTTAACAAAGTTGAATCCAAAGTTGGAGCCACCTGAGGTTTCACCTCATGTGTCCCTCATGCAAAATTCCAGATTGCACAGATTCATTTTGAAATTATTATGAAATGAAATGATATTTCTGATTCACTAAAAAGAACTAATGCATAAAAGTCATTCATTTGGGAATCGTTTGTTCTACACTGGTTAAACTGTGGTTTTTATTCACTAACAAGACTCAAAAATAAATAAATAAATAAATAAATAAATAAATAAATAAAGTTGAATCCAAAGTTGGAGCCACCTGAGGTTTCACCTCATGTGTCCCTCATGCAAAATTCCAGATTGCACAGATTCATTTTGAAATTATTATGAAATGAAATGATATTTCTGATTCACTAAAAAGAACTAATGCATAAAAGTCATTCATTTGGGAATCGTTTGTTCTACACTGGTTAAACTGTGGTTTTTATTCACTAACAAGACTCAAAAATAAATAAATAAATAAATAAATAAATAAATAAATAAATAAATAAATAAATAAATATATTATAATTTGTTAGAAAACTGAATGGTTGTATGATATATCCTTGATTCACTAAAATGAAGAGTCTTTTGTTTGGAAATCTAAATACTAATATGATTCACAAAGACAAACCGATAATGATCACTCATTTGGGAATTGTTGACAGTTTTCGGTAATTGAAATAAAATACATGATAATACATAAAAATAAAAAAAAAACTTGAAAAACTTTGAGTTAAAATCCTTAAAAAAGAGAAGTGTTGCTTTGGCAGCTATATGAAATAAATACGTTTAAGTATTACAATTACTAAAACGTAAGACTGAAATAAAAAAAAATATTACAACAGCACAACACAAGTACTAAAACTAAAATAAAATATGAAATTATTAAAATTAATATAGATTTATTGACAAGAATCGACTTGTTAGGGAATTGGACTACACAGGTTGTGCTGTATATTTTTATTCCATAAAAAATAAGCTGCTAAAGAGTAAATGTGTACAGGAACTTAAATACACTGATATACTGTTCATTCATTAGATTCAGTTATTTTGGCTCTGAAAGTAAAGCAGGAAACACTGTCAAGTATCATAAAAAAAAAAAAATGATTTCAGTAGACTGCATATGTGAACCGTTAATAGAACCCAAATGACACACTTAACCTTTAAAATAGTGTTTTGCTGAATCAACTTCACAAACGTATTGTCTGTTTATTGTAACCACAGGCATTAATAGCTCTTTGTTTTTAGCATTCAGCTAGTTACCTCCTAGTTTATGCTCACCTCGTTTAACTCCACACGCGATAAATATTCATGAGTCCTCGCTGCCCCCGCGCAGAAGAGGGGAAGAAACTACCAAGTAATTTCATGCAATTACAAATCAGTATTCCCCATCTACGATGTTCATGTCTTCCAGATGGCCTCATTTGTAGACCTTAATGTTAAATAAACACAATCTTGGTGCCATTTAGTACACTAATGTCAAACGAACTTGGACGAAGGTGAATGTTCAGTGTTCAGGGTGAAATATGTACATCAACTTGATAAATAGACGCTGCTCTCTTTTTGACTTGTGTGGTTTGTGTGCTTGGTTTGCAAATCTTGACAGTTGTCTTTAATGGGAGTTTAATGCAACACAGATAACTGTTCTTTACATTCCTTACGACTTTATTGCGATAGTATAAGTTTTATTTTATAATGCAATGACTTCATTTTTTTGAATTTTGAATTTATTCTCAAAATCTTACTGCTTTTATTTTGTATTATTATGATTTATTTTAGATTAAAATCCTAGCATTATGCAATTAAAGTAATAATATTTTAAAATAATGTTATGACTTTATTCTAAAAAATATTTCTACTCCGAGCTTGTAATGTTAGGACTTTATTTTCAAAACTTTGACCAATATCATGACTTTAATCTGCTAATGCTATGACTTTTTTTTAATAAAGTTGTGTTATTTGATATATATATATATATATATATATACTATAATGTTACAACTTTACTCTCAAAACGTTGACTAATATTTAGATTTTTATCTGGCAATGGTAAGTAGTAAAATATTACTATTTAAGATTTTATGGAATTAAAGTAGTAATATTTTTAGAATAAAATCATAACATTTTGCAATTAAAGTAGTAATGTTTTTAAATAATGTTACAATCTTATTCTAAATATATTACTAATTCAATCTTGTAAGTTGTAATGTTATTTGATTAAAGTAGTAATATTTATTATTTGTATTCTAAAAATGTTACGACTTTAATCTCAAAATGTTATGACTTTAATGACCAATACATAATATTACAACTTTAATCTGTCAATACTCTTTATTCTCAAAACATTCCTACTTTTATTGTGTTATATTATGACTTTATGATATTAAAGTTGTAATATTTGAAAATAAAGTTGTAACTACCCAATTAAAGTACTTAAACTTTGTTTTCATATGTATAACTTTAATCTGTTAATACTTTGACTTTTTTCTCAAAATATTTCTACTTTAAAAATGTAATATTATGAATTTGTGATATTAAAGTAGTAATATTTTGAGAATAAAGTCATAATATTACCATTAAAGTAGTTATATTTTGAGAATAATATTACAATAAAAATATTACCACTTCAATCTCATTTTAATCTGTTGAAATTATACTCTGAATCTGCAAATGCTATGATATTATTCTCAAAATATTACTACTTTAATCATAATGTTATAGCTTTATTCTGAAAACTTTGACTAATATTTTAACTTTAATCTGGTGATGCTACAACTTTATTCTCAAAATATTACTACTGAAGTCTCACAATTTTAGATTTATTTACTTACTTTAATTACTTTATTTACTTGCACAATTCAGCTTTGCTTCACGGAAATAAATTACATTTTACAATATATTAAAACTGAAAAAGTGATATATTACTGTTTTTACAGTATTTTTTTTAATAAAAAAAATGCAGCCTTAGTGAGCATATGAGAATTCATCATCGTCTATGTCAAAACTTTGGCAGAGACAAAGTTTTTCAAGTTTGGAATGACGTGACACAATTGATTTTTAGGTGGGTCTCTTTAAGTGCAACCAGACTTTCAGAAACCCAACCTCCTGACAAGGCAGTGCATCATCTGGCCTGAAATACACTTGTAGGAAGCAATTAAAATATTATCTTTCAAATTACTCATTGGAGTGTCTAGACACTCCTGGCTTTTTGATTTATAATCGTTTTTGATAGAGAGTGTCCTGTCCCCTCGCGCTGAGTAGAGACATTATAATGAGATATTACCACGACAAACACTCCCTAAAACAGCCTAGATGCTTTTGAGGAGGAATAAAGATTGTAAATGAATGTGATTCAAAAATTCTGGCAACTAACTACTAGTGATGTATGAATCCTAGAAAAATGGTCACATAACCACCCTTCTGGAAAATCCAAGCAATTTTACAGCTTAGTGTTATTGGTTTTGAGAAGCAGCAACATTACAGACACAAATAAATAAGTAAATATTTTATAAATATGTTTATAAATAACAAATAAATAAATACATGTAAAAATCTAAATACATTTACACATTTTAAATTAATGTAG
>NW_015542360.1:567374-572898 GCF_001515605.1 Sinocyclocheilus anshuiensis | reverse complement strand
ACATTTAAACAATTTAAATAATAACTGTTGATTTTAAATTATTTTATTTAAAAATATATATTATTTAAATATACATAAATTAATCTTAATTTTGCTATTGATAAGTGATCTCGCCATTTGAGCTAAAGATAAATACATTTAAAATTATTTTTTTAATAATACAAAATTAATATTTTAATTCATTTATTTAAAATATGTCTTTTAAATATAAATAAATTAATTATATACATTTAAAAATAATGTTAAATAAATTAATGTAGATATTTTTCTTAAAATATATTTTTTTGGATAGATAGATAGCTAGACAGACATACTGACAACACATTTTTAGCTATTGATATTTTTTGCCATCGATCTACTCTTCTCAACAAAGAACCAGACACAAGAGATTTTACCTGTGTTATGACAAACGGCATCTTTAAGTATCTGCCTTGCTGTTTGATGCTTGTGATAAATTACATCGCCAGACCCTGGTGCAGCTTCACCATTCAACCTCTCGAGTGTGGATTTATTTACTTTCTGTGACTCGTGCTCAATGTTCCCCTCATTCTCTACGGCACACAATACATCAGCCGAATGCGGAGTAAATACAGTATATGGATGTTTACTCTTGCTTCGACTTTTCAGTGGCGCAGCACGTGCCAGTGGAGCAAACGCCAAAGCCAGCGCATGACCAGAGCGGCGGGGACCGGCAGAGGGAGGCCCATCAATAAGGATGACGCATGGCTCCCGTACTGACACGCAACTGCTGTTTTGCCTGGAGCTGGAGTGATCTGCATGGAAGCGTGGCAGGGCCACTCCATCAAAAAGAGACCCCCTGTACTGCTGATGAATGTCTCTCTTCAGGAACTCACACTCCAGCAGACCAGGCAGGTAGCAGCATGTTCCCCATATAAAGCTTTGGAGAGCCGCCGCTGGTTTGGGGAAGAGTGGGATTTGGAAATCGCTTGGAGGTCTGATCTAGGATCAGTGAGTTCTGGCCAAATGTTGCTTTAAAAGATTCCGGGCTTGGAATGTTTTAACACAAAAGAGTAACAGCCAGTGACAAGCTGAAGATTTTGAGATTTCCAACACACTCTCATGGCAGTTCAGAACTATTTTACGATTTGGTGAATTTGTGGTGAATTTGTATGAATTTGTGTAGGGGTGTAATGGTACACATAAGTCACGGTACGATACATACCTTGGTTTTGGGGTCACGGTTCGATATATGTTTGGTACAACAGTTAAAAGCAAAAAATCCCCAATGCTATTTTTTTTTCGTACAGACAGTAGTGCTACACATATGTAGCATGAGCAGTTGTTTTTAAATTTTGTTTGTAATTTCAAGATTTAATACAAAAACAGAATGGTCTGACTTTTGATTTGTGAAATTATGCTACATAAGACACCTGCACAAAACAAAAACAGGCTGAATGAAAATGACAGTAGGTGGCGCTTATGGAACAGAAGCAAAAAAGTGTTTCCTTGGTTAACACTGTAAGCAAAGCAGCGCTGCGCTTATAAACTCTACTTTAATATGCATTATACAGAGGTAAGTGGAAAAGAAAATGCCATTGAAACTCGTAAAATAGCTCACTTTTCCCGTAACATCAGGTTATGATGTCTGTGAAGAAAAAAAATTATTTTAGTAAATTGGTAGCTAATTCGTATGAATTCGTATATCTCATTTGTATGCTTTTGTACAATCTGTTAACGCCTCATTGACAGTTTAGGATTAGACTGCCATGCTTTATTTCTAAAAATCGCATGTTTTTGTACGATTCACATTGCATAAATTTATACCAAATTGCCACCTAAAAAATTGTGAGTTGGGAATATTTGTACAATAACATTTGTATGTTTTCGTACAATCTGTTAAGGCCCCATTGATAGTTTAGGGGTGTACTTTCATGCTTTTTTATTAAAATCATACATTTTCATACATTTAACGTCACATGAATTAATACGAAATCACCACTTCATTAAATAGTTGGGAATAAATTGTTTTGGTTAATTTGAGGATAATTTAAATGAATTTGTATAATTTCAGTTATATGTTTCATACAATCCGTTTATTTATTTTTTTTAATAAAAATAGTGTTTTCAAAATTTATACAAAATTTCAGCTTCGTAAAATAGTAAAAACTACAATCGCAATTGTATGTTTTCATATGATCTGCTGACGCCACACTGACGGATATGTGCGGGGTGGACATTCATGATTTTATTTTTATTTTTTTTAATCATATATTTTTGTACAAATCTCATCACATTAATTCTTACAAAAACGCCACCCTGTAAAATAGCTACATATGATCATATGTATTTTTACAGTCTCATTCATACGTTATTTTTTTCTTTCTAAAAATCTAACATTTTTGTACAAATCATAATGCACTAATTCATACAAACTGGCCACCTTGTAAATTAGTTACGTTATCTCTTGAGATATTTGTGGGGGGGAAATAGTAAATTGGTGGCTTATTCTTATGAATTTGTAGAGTCTCATTCATACGTTTTCGTACAATATGCTTACGCTAATTAGTTACGTTATCTCTTGAGATATTTGTGGGGGGGAAATAGTGAATTGGTGGCTTATTCTTATGAATTTGTAGAGTCTCATTCATACGTTTTCGTACAATATGCTTACGCTCCACTGGCGGCTATATTTAAGGGTGGAGCTTCATGACCCCAAATCGTATGTTTTCATACAAATCATATCGCACGATATGAAATCGCCCCCTTATAAAATAGTTACGTTTTTCTTGAGATCAGGTTGTGATATCTGGGGGAATGTAGTTTTTGGTAAATTGGTGGCTAATTCATGTGAATTTGTACGATCTTATTCATACATTTTCGTCCAATCGGCTTACACCCCACTGACGGTGTACAAATTACAGACGAATTCATACTAAATCGACATTACTCACGCCACACTGATGTCAAGCATTATCTAAATGCTAATGCAATTATTTGGTGTCATTTTAAAATAAAAGTAATGACAAAAACAAAACATTTCATGTGTACAATGGAGTTATAGGACTGTGTTGAGCAGTATGCTGGTGTTGACTCCTATCAAACATTCTCTTTGCCTTAACAGACTTCAGTCACATGGCAGCAGCTCTTTGAAAGTAGAGGCTCTCTGCAGTCAGTTGTCTGATCTCAGTGTGGTTTGATTCCAGCAAGTGCGTGTGAACTCAAAGTTAAGCAGGTGTGCTAATGTAAACTCTCTCTCTTATTGATCTGCACATGAACTGCGGTTGTTATAGAGTGTCTCTCTTGAGACCTGCTGGCTATAGTGTTTTGAATATTTTACTCAGATAACTGCACGCCTTTGGATCCTCTGGCTTTGGATCCTCTGGCATGTAATTATTCTCAGAAATCTCCTCTCCACTGCACTGTCTCAGGGCTGTATGTTTCAACAATCAGTAAACACAGTATGTCTTTCTATGAGTAGCGTGTTTCCTGTAAGGATAAAACAAAAAATATATATATATATAAAATAAATAAAAAAAACCCTGCCAACTGCCGACTCTGTTCACTGAATGCAGTCATTATACCATCAAACCAACTATGGCAAAAAACAAACAAACAAACATATATATATGTTGGTGTTTGCCACATATGAAAATTATCATAACATCCAGTCTACATGCATAAAAAATATGAAAGCTTTTTTTTCTACAATGGGATAAAAAGCAAGGTAATTGCGACTTTTTATCTCACAATTTTTTCTTGCAATGTTGAGTTTATAACTCGTAATGTAGACATTTTTCTCACAATTTTGAGAAAATTAATTGAGATATAAAGGTATAAACTATATTTATAAAGGTATTGATAAAGGTTTAAAGGTATATTACGGTATAAACATAATTCTGAGAGGAAACCTATGAGTCGTAAAATATAAACTCGCAATTGCAAGAAAAAAATTCTGAATTGTGAGATAAAAAGTCGCAATTACCTTTTTTATTTTATTTTGTGGTCAAAATATTATTATTTTACATAATACAATAATTTTAAAAAACATTACATTTATATTTGATCCCTTTACATAATGACTTTTTCACTTTTTTATTTCATTAATAATTTGCTTTATAAAATATTTACATATCACATCAAAAAATATACCGTGAAGTGTTTTATTTAGGTTTTTAAGATGTTTTGGTTGTACTAAATGAATCTCAAGAGATAACATGAAATTATCAACATAAATTCTCAACATACTGTAAGAAAACTAGCATATTTATATATTAAATATAAGTACCAATATTTGATATTAAAATATATATTACATTTAAGTATCAATGTCAAATTGATATTGAGAAACGGTATGCATTTTATTGACTATTATTAACCTTTGTTTACTTCTGTGTTATTATTACCATTATACTTTTCAATTTCTGAATGTTTAAGATCTGTACTATGTTATATTTACATATGGAAACAAAAATGTTTATGCATGTTTAAACTGTTGACGGTAGCCATTGACTTCCACAGTATTTTGTCCCTACTATGGCTACCGTCAACTGTTCGGTTCCCAATATTCTTCAAAATATCTTTTATGTTCAACAGCATGAAACTCATACAGATTTGGAGCAGCGTAAGGGTGAGTAAATGATGACATAATTTTCATTTTTGGGGGAGCTGTCCCTTTAAGAAACATATTACCCATTTAAGTGCAGGTGAAGGAATGCAGGAAGGTTGTGATTTAGCAGTTGTCTTGTGTTTAACAGCATTCCTCTGTCGAAACTCCTGCATACCTACACAACTACAAACACACCAAAACAACACGACCCCAAGCTGCTTAGTAAAGCTCTAGAATCCTCTGCCCTCTTGTTTAGCGTTTTTTCAATGTCTGGTTGACAAATATTTGGGCAGGCCTGCTAAAGAGCGGCGGGCAATCAGTCTCTGGGACGGGGGTCTAGTGAAACAACGCTCTATTTGTCCCTCCGCCCCCTCCGGAGTGTTTCCGTGGTGTTCGGGCAAGTTTAGGATTCCATTCACATGGCGCCTGTTTGGAAGGTCAAGCCAAGAAATGCTGGACACGTTGGCATTTTTATTTTCAGTGAGAGAAAAGAGAGTGCAAAGAGAGGGTAAGTAAAGGTGAGCTGTGAGTGTGCTTTACCATGGTAAACAACGTTTAAAGAGTGCTGCAGGCCTGTAAAACGCTCGCTAACAATCGTGATGGAAGAAATACATTTACATACACTGAAAAATAATTATTTTCATTCAGAAATTGCTAGTGAATATCACAAACAAGTACAAAGAAGCTAATGTGTGAATTTGGGCTGGGTTTATATATTGTGATTAGATCATTTTAACTTCATTCGCAGGAGGTCAGAAATGCAAGCATGGAAATGAATCACGCAAATTATAATTTTGCAGTAGCGTTTTCATATATTTGTACTGTTATGGTTTATTTTATATAGTGCTGTCAAACGATTAATCGCGATTAATCACATCCAAAATAAAAGTTTTTGTTCACATAGTTTATGTGTGTGTATACTGTGTATATTTATTATGTATACATAAATACACAACA
>NW_015542360.1:554277-567357 GCF_001515605.1 Sinocyclocheilus anshuiensis | reverse complement strand
TATAATATAAATGATATGAATATAAATATATACATGTAAATACATTTACATACATTTTTTGATTCATTTTATATTAATTTTTATTTAGAATAAAATAAATCCCCCCTCCCCCCCATAGCATTTGCATATATAAGTACTGTGATGCTGTTATGTTGAAATTAAATTAAATAAATATGATTTTGTAAAGTCAAAATGCTTTGCGAATATTCTCAAAACAGACGTTTTACAAAAAGAACTTGTACCATAAAGAGATGGGAGTTGTAATGATTTTATATACCTTAAAGTATTTTGGGAATAGTCAAAATTCCAAGAATACAATATTTTGATCATTATACAGTACTTTTATGGAGCCCCACACATGACATGCAGGCGATAAAGTGGCCACAAATTAAGACTCCATTCCCATGACATGGCCACAGTTTAACTTAATTTATATAAGCGAACAAATCTAGCATGGCTGTGTTTAAAAAAAAAAAAAATGTGTCCACGAATGAATAAGTGATGCAAACAAATTCCTAATTAAAAAAAACACTGTCTACTTTAATGTGTGGAAAACAGCAGCTTGAATGTTCTTCAAAACATCTCCTTTTGTGTTCTACACAGAAAGAAAGCCATACGGGTTTGGAACGACATGAGGGTAAGTAAATGATGACTGAACTTCCCACCCTTTAGAACTGGGTACAAACAAGGCCATTGATTACTCATCCACATTGAAGTTGTTTTCCATTTCTCCAGCAGCCCCTTCCTTCCATTTTCTCTCCCTACTTGTTAACATTTGGCAAAATAAGTAGATCCACATTTAGTTAATGATCACCCGCCATGCAAATTGGCTGTTTTGATATTCAGATGATGACTTTTCGGCTGTTTATTTACCTTCCCATATGTCCCTCGGGTGCTGTATGCTAATTTTATTCATTTCTCTGTCCTGAAAATTAGAGCAGGAAGGAAACAGTGAGCAAACAAAAAGCAAAGAGAAGATACTGTTCAAAGAGAAGGGCCGATACGAACCGAGCGCACACTCGCGCAGAAGCAGAGCATAATTGTATAGCTGGATGTGAACTCGTTGTCTAAAGAGATAGGGAGGTTGTCACATCAATTGGACACGGCAGAGTTCAGTGCATACAGATCCTGTTATTACACTCGTGGTGGGCCATGAGGAACGCTACCGAAAGTCATGTGGGACCGAGACCTGATGCTCACTGGCCCACATGAGTGATCCTCTGATGTTAACGTCTGCATTTGGCTGAGGAAATGATTCAGGGCATGACGAAACTCACGAGTTTGACGTTCCTCTGCTAATACATGCAGCTCTGGGGTGTTGGTTTATTTCTGTAAGTGGGTGAATTTCTCTACTGTTACACCAGGTTTGTTTACTCCAGGAGATGTTTACTGTTGTGCAGAATCTGATGAATGAACTAATGAACGACACAAATACCTGTCTTGTCAGGAAACATGGAAAAACAAGGGTGTAGTTTTTATGCCCCTAGTGGCACAGAACGGTATTGCAAAGGTAATGATTGTTCACGAACAGGTTTCCTTTCATCTGAAATTGTTTGGAAAAAGAGGGAGCCCCAGCTTGTCGGTCGAGCCAGATGTTGACATGCTGGGTCGTACAAATAAACAAAGTTTAAAAGCACCACAGTGTTTACACTCCAATAAACATAACAAAAATAAAACGTGTATCTAAATTATGTTGTGGAGTTTGCGTGTTTGTATTACAACCAACAAGTTGTACACAACACCGTTTTCAACTTAAAACTTTTTATGCAGTTTGGCCGTTCATTTACAAAACAATGGAATTTTGGGGGCCTGAAAATGCAAACGTTTGAAAACAGATTTTGAAGTGCAAGTTTTTGAAAACAATACTGTTATGTTCTTTGTGTAAATGACAAAACTGCAAATTTGTGAAAAAGGTGACGTTTGTGTGTATTACGTGTTCAGTCTATATGTGCGCATAGTGTTTCTTTACAAAGTAACATCGCCATCTACTGGTCTGGAATGCATAATACAGGGATTTTAGTCGTTTAGATCTGTGTGAACGGGGATTGTTTTGACGATAGTGTCATCTGTACATGCAAAAAAAGCACACAAAAAAAAAACACACACACACACACACACACAAAATGAAAAACTTTTCCATTTTCACTACAATAGTTGCAGTGTAAACATTCCTTTAGTTTGAAGATAAAGTTTTAGATAGCCAAAATGAAATGTTTTGGAAAGACTGAATATACCTACTCGTGTGATTTTACTTTAAGTAGCCTGAAAATGTCAACATACAGTAACATTTTTACTATGAAAACAAAAGCTGGCCAAACGGCAACATCTGTGGAATATTTTTTAATCATTCTGTATGATGAATAACAGAATAATGAAATTAAACATTTAAAAATTAAAGGGAAAAGTAGAACATATGTATCATATATGTATCATATGTGTCAGGGCCAAAAATGAACACTTTCCAAATGTCAAATGTGAGTAATAATTGGTGCTGATGAGCGTGTTTCCCCATTTTATTTATTTATTTATTTAATTTAATTTATTTATTTTTAAATTAAATAATGCACATACAGTTTCATGGCCGGTCAAAAAAAAAATATGACTGTTAAATTTTCTTATGTCACCTGGTGTGGTAAAATTTTAGGCCCTGCTTATAGTTGAGATAACAATTTTAATTTTAAGTAGTTACATGCTACATGCAATTACTATAGTAATAAGTAAATTATGTATACGTAACTAACACTAAACCAAACCCTAATCTTAAGTACATGTAGTTAATGAATAATTCTCAGTCCTTATTTGTGTAATTACACTTCAAGAATCACCTTAAAGGTGACATATCATGAAAATTGGACTTTTTCCGTGTTTACGTGCTATAATTGGGTCCCCAGTGCATCTACCAACCCAGAAATCATGAAAAGAACAAACCAGCATTTTTAAAGAAAATTTTTGGTAAGCCTTTCTCTGCAAGCTTGTGAATAAAAAATTTGAGCATCAGATTTCGCTGCCCCCGTGATGTAGAAAGGGGATCTTATTATAATATTACCGCCCCTTAATCTTCCACCAACGGTGCTGCCATTTTGTTTTCGCAAGCGTCAACGGCGTACCAGCTCTAATGCTATGGCGAAAGTTCGAGCAAAGCATGTTATCTGTTCTGTCTTTGGCTGCACTGATGAGCACAGAACACTATTAGAGTCCCAGCCTCAGAGGAGACAAGAGAGCAGCAGATTTATTGATTTATTTACTGTATATTTCGCAGCTGCCACACAGATCTAATATAAACATGCAATTTATTTCCCAGCTGTTTACCTACACAGACATAACTGACTGTTTTTGTAACTTCTTTGTGTTTTTAACATTAACTTGTGTGCATTTGACAGTTTAAGAGTAATAAGACGTGAAAGAGAACTTAGTTTAGTACCCACATGCCGTGTGACAGCCGCTTTCTGGGCATTTGCTTCGGATGTGTGCGCTCAGAAAACCCTTTATCAGAAGTTTTAATTGATATGGCTTTAAAACGCATGATTTCAGCATGATAGACATGGTAATCGTAACCAAAACCGAACAGATGTTTTTTTAGCAGAGTATCTGAGGTACAAGCTGTAAAGGCACAGCCCTATTCTGGAAAAGGGGGCAGGGAGCAGCAGCTCATTTGCATTTAAAGAGACATGCACAAAAAGAGCAGCAGCTCATTTGCATTTAAAGGGGTCATATGATGCTTTTTGAAAGATCATTATTTTGTTTAATATAAAAAGTTGCACAAAAGTGAAATGTAAATTCATGTCTGTACAGTAGAGGGCGCAGCTCAAACAAATTGCATGAAGAATATAACGCAAGAGAAGAAAGTTCAACACTATTCAGCAATAACACAAATGAAACACAAATGTGTCATTTTTGCTTATTAGTATGGTTGAATTAGATAATCGAAGGTCAGTAGCAAAGACATTGGTTAAAGGAACACTCCACTATTATTTGAAAATAGGCTCATTTTCCAACTCCCCTAAAGTTAAACAGTTGAGTTTTACCGTTTTCGAATCCATTCAGCCGCTCTCCGGGTATGGCTAGGAACTATACTCTCATTCCGGCATAATAATCAAGTAACCATGGGTGCAGCAGGTGCAATGATATTACGCAGCGCCTGAAAATAGGCTAACTTCCGTCAACATAACCAACGTGACCACCTGCTTGCACTATTTTCAGGCGCTGCATAATATCATTGCGCCTGCTGCACACATGGTACGGCAGCAAAGTTCCTTGATTATTACGCCGGAATGAGAGTATAGTTCCTTCTTAGTACACGATGTAACTACAGAAGAGTCAAGTTTTAAATAGGAAAAATATAGAAACTCTTTGGTCATTTTTGAGCGAGATGCTAACGGTCTAATCAGATTCAATGATCTATGCTAAGCTAAGCTAAAAGTGCTACCGCCAGACCCGGAGATCGGTGAATGGATTCGAAAACGGTAAAACTCAACTGTTTAACTCTAGGGGAGTTGGAAAATGAGCCTATTTTCAAAAATAGTGGAGTGTTCCTTTAAAGAGACATGCACAAAAACAGTGTGTCTGCTTCCACTCAAAATAGGCACTTTCAAAATGATATAATACATGATCTGTGGGGTATTTTGAGCTGAAACTTCACAGACACATTCTGGGGACACCCGAGACTTATATTACATATTGTAAAAAGGGGCATAATAGGTATCCTATAAAATAAAGTGTACAAACAGGAAACTGTTTTGCGTTTTGGCTCATTTGTGGCATATTTGTATGAATTTGCATAATTTGATTTGCACAAAAACGTACGAGTTTGAATGCGATTCTGAAAAAAATGACCACCAATTGTAAAATAGTTAATGAATTGCCATGAGAGTTTCTTGTGGCCATTGAGGTGAAGGGGAATGAGATCTCATCATATCTAAAAGTTCTGTTTATTTGAAAAACAATAAACCTAAAGCAAAATCTGAACTTATCAAAAACTCATTCTTTTTGACACTGTTTTGAAGCCGCACACATGGATCAAAAGCAAATAAGCAACTGCGCACTTTGGTAGAGATTCACTAGATACAATAGAGAGAGAGAAAAAAATCTACTTCTCTCTGGGAAAATAAAAGTAAAGGCTGTTTTCATGGAGTAAAGCTGCGGTACCCTTGAAGGAGCAGAATAATTACTTTGGTCAAAACAAAAGACGAGGATGTGAATTTACTGAACTCAAATGAAAGTTCAGCTCGGCTGTAAACATCAACTGTTTTGCGTTTTCCTTTGCTTTTGACTTCTTTTTCTATCTAGGCACTGAAACTCAATTAGCTCATTTTAACAAAAGATTAATTGTCATTGTTGTTGTTATTCATTATTATGTGAAAGGATAGATAACATCTGTGTTCATAAATAAAAGTAGACTTATGCTGTGAAAACATTAAAGAGGCTTTTTGATAGCACTTGCTGTGAAGCTCTTATTTTTGGTTGTTTCTTTAACTATGGGTAGTTTTGGCCCTGTGGACCTTTAGGAAATAAACAGACTTTCACGCTCTCACTAATTTATTTAATTTGTCCACTAATAATGTTGAACACAAAACACACAACGTTCCCCAATGTTAGTATTTGCTTCCAATTTAGTTATTTATTTTCAGGAACCAAATATTAATCTTGCTAAAAATCAGTCTTGCTAAGGCAAATGCTATTTTATACAATATCCATTATATTTCTTGAAGTTGTAACCATGAATATGTAAATATGCCGGCATTATGTGTGATTTTAATTATCTCAGAAAACATAAAACTGACTGTAATGTGTTTATTGATTGATTGCGAGGATAGATCGGGCTCCATGTTTGAGCTAATGACTGTTATTTTTCAAAGTAATCTGTAATGGATCATGTTGAAGGCTCTATTAGACTGTCAAACACTGACCCCAGAGATTTCAGATCCAGAGTTACTCTAAGTCCTGTTCCTAACCATCTGACCTCTGACCTTTAACCTCATACTAAACATCACAGCCAGTTGGTCACAGACACAGAGGGTATCCACAGAAACCTTCAAGTAGTTTCTGTACATTCATACAGTAGTCAATTAGAGAAGCATTATAAGTAACGTGTTTACAACGTTGCATTTTTGTTGCAGTTAGGTTACAATGCATTATATTTCAAAAATACTCCATAAATCTCCTAAATGTGTAGAAATTGTGTAACCAAAACATAATTTACATATTTAGAGAACTAAATAAGTAACCGACCAGCAATCACAAAACGTTTTTACAACGTTGCATTTTGATTGCAGTTAGGTTACATTACAGTTAGGTTGATTGCAGTACATTAAAATAAATAAATAAATAAAAACCACATCTAAAATGGTTTAACTATAACATTATTTACTTATTTGGACAACCAAAATGATTGATAACAAGATGCAATTTTAAGAAAAGTTATGTTTTAGTCACAAATATGTCTTAATTTTATGACCAAAAATAACGTCAATATAACATATTATTTCACTACAAAAACAAAAACCAGACACAACTGCAATATTTGTAGAATGTTTTGTTTGTTTGTTTTTCCAAACAGCTGTGGAGAATGTAAACTTGTTTTTACAATAAAAGCTTAATCCGAACATGAAAAAAAAAAAAAAAAAAAAAAAAAAAAGATATATATATATATATATAATTATATATATATATATTAATGTGACATATTGCAAAAGCTAAATATAATGGGAAAATTAAAATTATTATTTTTCAGCTTTATTGAGACATTATGGAAATGTTATTTATACCCATGATTATTCTTGAAGTTGTGACCATGAATATATAAATATTCTGGTGTATTATGTGCGACATAGCACAAAACTTTTAACAACATTGCATTTTGGTTGCAGTTACATTACAGTGAGTTCAAAAAATATATATATATATATTTTAAAATTATTCCAGAAGCCACACCTAAAGTTGCAAAAATTGTTAAACTGAAACATCATTTATGTTTAAACAACTAAAATGATTAATAACAAAACACATTTGCGGAACATTTTGTTTTGTTGTTTTTGTTCCAAATAGCTGAGATTTATTTATTTATTTGTTTGTTTGTTTATTTTTATTTATAAAACCTTAATCTGAATACGAAAAATGTTTTAACGTAAATGTGGTTAATGCAACATACTGCAGGGGGGAAGATTTAAATATAATGCACACATGAAAATGATTGTTTTTCAGATTTATTGAGACATTATAAAAGTGTTGTCCGAAATAAAAGTGGCCTGAATGTGTCTGTGGTTCTCAGAAACAGATAAGGGCTGTTCACAGACAGCAAGGTTTCAGTTTACCTTTATGTCTGCCGTGCAGTGCTAAAACTCACAAAGGGAGTATCGCTCACTCACACACACACACACACACACACACACACACACACACACACATGCACACACACTGTTACAAAATGTCAATACTCCAAAGCCTCCAGGGAAGTGAAGTTAGCCGTCCCTCTGGGAGAAGAGCCAGAGACAGTAGCTGGAACTAGTTCATAAACAGTCCCTGACTGAAAGTCCTTCACTCTGTTTGGTTCTAATGTTTGCATGTTTCTTGATAAACTTCTGATCCCACTAGAGACTTGCACATTTGTTCGACGAGTACAGGTCCAAATCATTACAGACTTAGATACGGATAGCTGAACCTGCATTACAGTGAAAATGCTTGAAATTGGAGCAGTATGTGGTAGAACGGTTCGTAAGGCTGTTTCTGTACCGCAGGAAAATGTTCCTGATAATAGACCGTGTTCGTAGATTACAGCTGATGTCTTGCTTCAGGCCTATTCATGTGGAGTGCCTTTTTTTTCTCGTAATTTAGAAACTATCTCCACTTTTTCAGCACTGTAGAGGTTTTTTGTTGAGGAAAAAACGAATTAAAGGGATAGTGTGCGGCCAGAAATGATATTTATTTATTTATTTGGGGTTCTTTGAAGCCATAGTTCACCCAAAGTGTATTTATTTAATTCACTAACCCTTCTGTTATTTAAATCCGATATAAATTACTTTTGTTTGCATGAAACACAAAATAAGATATTTAGCAGATAGTGCTGGAAAAATTACTTACAAATTGTAATCCATTACTGATTACAAATTACATTACGAATATTGAAGTTAGTAATGTACTCTGTTGGATTACACAGATTAGGTACTGCATTCTGAGTAGTTCTTGAATACTTTTAGATTACTTTTGACTCACAAAACATCGCTATCAACGTCGTGAAGTGCATTACACATTACATTATGCCAAAGTTTCCCGAGAGAGAGAGAGAGAGAGAGAGAGAGAGAGAGAGAGAGGAAAAAAAGAAGAATTAGTGCGAATAAATATACTATGAATAATTTACTGCCATTGTGTAAATCATGTAAATCACATGCAATCATGTAATAAAAAAAGTAACAGTATTCTGATTATGAGCACCTTAAAATATAATATAATCTAATAACAAGTGCTTAATATAATTTACTCAACTCTTTCCAAAGGCAGAAATTATTTTAATGAAATAATTTACAAAAACTCTATTTTTTCCCCCTTCCGTAGTACACAAAAGCAGATATTTAGCAGAATGTCCATGCTTCTCTTTTCCATACAATATAAGTGTATGGGGACTGGACCCAAAATTACTTTTGTTCTTATTGATATTCTTTTTTACTTAAAATATGTCACATTACATAAGTAAAATTGTTGTTAATCTGGCTTTATTGGGTCTTCAGACTCGCATGTTGTTGTTTTATTTATTTATTTATTTATTTATTTTTGAGTTCTTAAAGGCATAGTTCACACAAAATCGAAAACCCTCCTTTTAAAAATTAATTCATTAATTTATTTTGATTTTATTAAATCATTTACTTACCCTTCTGTCGTTCTAAACCTGTATGTCTTTATTGTTTCTGTAGAACACAAAAGAAGATATTTAGCAGAATGTCCGTGCTTCTCTTTTCCATACAATGAAAATGAATGGGGACTGGAGCTGTCAAGATCTAAAATCGAAGGTTTTCTCATTTATATTGATTATAACGCAAACAAGATGTCATGTTACTGAAGCTTAATTGACTAAATAAGGTTTTCAATTCCACACATTTTATTTATTTATTTATTTTTATTTGTACTTCAAAGGCATAGTTCACCCAAAATTCGTTGGAAGGGAACATTTTTAGCGAGTGACAGTTTTAACTACTTTTATTGCGCTTTTATGATCCTTTTAGAATCTTAAAAAGTACTTTCCACCTTCATTATGTGGAAAACAGCAACCGTCTGCAAATATATCGCCTCATGTTTTATACAGAAAATGAAACATCATACAGGTTTGAAATTAGATGAGAATGAGTAAATAGAGACCGAATTTAGATTTTTAAACGAACTACTCTTTTATCATTTCAACGAAGAAATAAATAATTCTCAAAAGCTATTTTCAGTTCTAATTGGCAGCTTTATTTTTAAGATTAACTCCATATATTCAGCATTTTGGCAGCGAAGTCTCATTAACTAAATATCTGTTATCATACACATTTGTCTGTTGACTTGGGATTTGTCCTCGACCTATCCATATCCCAAAAATCAATATCAATACAGTAGTGAGTCAGAGATAAAGAGGCGGGGATTTGGAGACGGTGTTGTGAATGGTGTTTGTTTAGTAATCTCTTTCCACAGGGCTTCCGAGTGAAAGCAGATAGCGCATCTAATGATCTGCAGCGCTGCAGAGTCTCTCAAGCCTCCTGTGAACCCAGCTCTCACACAGTCTCTCAAAGGCAGATGAATCCCACCCTTATCTCCCCTCCGCACGGCCAGATACACGCTGATTGAGAAAGATCCCAGTCGTCTTGGCTGCTGGAGTGTCTGCGGTGGGGGAGGCGGATGGCAAATGGGCCGAGAGAAGAGAGCCAACAGGTACTGCATCACAGCGACACAACAAATTAGATTCAGCCACGAGAGGAGGGGAAGGAAGAGGCGTCCGAAGAGCAAATTTAAACACGTGTTTACTGTAGATGGAGTCTCGGCTGTGATAAAGTCCTTTCCAGATAGCGATCTGGGAGACGACCTTCTTTGAGGTCAAGCAATCCCATCATGCTTTGTGGCATGGGACAAATAAGAGCGGCCGGGAAATAAGAAAAAGGAAACAAGGTCTGAAACT
The DNA here is from genome assembly GCF_001515605.1 of Sinocyclocheilus anshuiensis. Taxonomy (NCBI): domain Eukaryota; kingdom Metazoa; phylum Chordata; class Actinopteri; order Cypriniformes; family Cyprinidae; genus Sinocyclocheilus; species Sinocyclocheilus anshuiensis. The sequence goes on along the minus strand of NW_015542360.1, from coordinate 557,219 downwards.
CGTGAAAAGAAAACCTTCAAACTTTAATTTCTCAGGGGAAAAAGAAAAAGAAAAACATGAAATCAACCTAATTGTGTGTGTGTGTGTGTGTGTGTGTGTGTGTGTGTGTGTAGCAGAAAAACTAAATAATATTTACAAATATCATGATTTATCAATATTTTTTACATTTTTGGCAAGTCACACAAGATGACAAACTATCCTAAACTATCCTTGTGTCATTAAAAAGATCAAATTATCTAATATTTAAAAAAAAAAAGATTTATTGACCTTGACTCTATTATACAATTTGATACAGTTTGAGAATAATATAAAATAATTAAAATAAATTATTTACAATATTTTTGAAATAATATTTTCAAATATATTTTCAAATAAATAATAATAGTAAATGCCAAACTACTTAAGCACTGTACTTGTACTTTTTAAAATCACACACACACACGCACACGCGCACACGCACGCGCACGCACACGCACACATATATACATATACACACACATACAGTAAATATATAACAATTATAAAATAACAATTTTTTGTGATATCAGTTGTATCACCCTGTATGTATATTATGAATATTATATTAAATGTATATTAAAATTCATTTTAATTCAGAAATTAGGAACAAACTCATGACAGAAGTGTATTCAAGTCAGTCATGTATGAATTGCATTTTTGAATACATGAATTGAATAAGCATCACTCATTGAGTGATGGTAAATTAATGGAAACAAACAAACAAACAATAAATAAATAAATAATAAACCATGAGTAAAACGGGCTGTGCCTAAGATGAATATGTATATATATATATATATATATATATAGCTATTTTATTGCATTTTCATAATAAATTGCACTACATTAAACATCATTAGAAATAAGTATTGTATTTTGTCAGAAATCCCGGTTACCATAGTGTATCTTTGCTAGAAAAGAAACCTACTAAATGAACACAAGCGCTTCTTTTTTTATTGACAGCAGATCAATTTTCTCCCATTGTATGCAATTTTACTACTTTTATATCGAGCCTCTGTGATTTCTACAGGAACAAGCCATTTGCAAATTCAGTCCCTTGCTGTTTCTCAGAGCAGTTCGTGCTGATCAGTGAATCTTTAGTGGAATTGACTTGAGTTTTTGTTTTTGTACGATTCAAGGGGGGAAGGGGAAGTCGTGGCCTAATGGTTAGAGAGTCGGACTCATAACCCAAAGGTTGTGGGTTCGAGTCTCGTACCGGCAGGGATTGTAGGTGGGGGGAGTGAATGTACAGCGCTCTCTCCCACCTTCAATACCACGACTGAGGTGCCCTTGAGCAAGGCACCGAACCCCCAACTGCTCCCAGGGCGCCGCAGCATAAATGGCTGCCCACTGCTCCGGGTGTGTGTTCACGGTTTGTGTGTGTTCACTGCTGTGTGTGTGCACTTTGGATGGGATAAATGCAGAGCACTAATTCCAAGTATGGGTCACCATACTTGGCCACATGTCACTTCACACTTCACACACTTCATTCACTTTCAAACGCACTGACCTTTTCTTTTCCTCGTCGCCTCATGACCGCTTTCTATCAGTCGACCTTCTTTCTGTCATCACTCGTCATCTTATATGGAATTGCTTATGCAATAATGCAGCTCTCAATACGAGTGCATAATTACACTAATTCTAATCATTACAGACCAATTTTTCAGGCCGAGAGACCGGAATAGTGGCTCTTCAATATTTTAGATGTTATTTCGACTCTGCTCGGTCACAGTTAAACATCAATAAGTCCGACTGAGCCGCTGGTGTCAGTTCTGGTTGAGAGATATAATGGTAAATGTCTGGATCGATGCCTGCCTTCATATGAGGTTGATATCCGTCACAGCAGATGGATTTTGACGTGTCTCTCTGCATATGGTCCCGGCACAGACTGCAGAATGAGTAGCTCAATAACAGAGATCCCTGCGGAGAAACGCTGGGGCGATCATGCGTTCGTTTCTTACGTCAAGAGCGTTTTTTAGCCATTAGAGAGCGGAGGATGCTCTGCTTCACAACTCAAGAGCCGGGAAAACCAACCTGAAAGTGTCATGCAATACATTATCTGCACCTAGATGTGCTTTAGGGCTGCACTGTGTGACTAACATGTAGTGATTATGCTATCATTTGAACTGATATTATGTTGTTGTTGTTTTTTTAAAACATTTCCTAGTCAAATTTCACACCAAAACATTTTGGTATAAACTATTATTTAATAACCATTAAGACTGTTTGAAATTTGACTTTATACTTTATATTTCTGTTGATATTTTTTTTTTATTGTTAACATAATTCCCATTATGTTTTGTTTTTTTTCAGCATAAATTAAATGTAGTGCAAAAAATAGGCCTACTATGATGTATACATAATTTACAATTAAAATAATATATTTTAAAAAATATTTATTGATTCAATTCAATTCAGGTTTATTTGTATAGCGCTTTTCACGATACAAATCGTTGCAAAGCAACTTTACAGCAAATTAAGTTTCTACAATATTTAGTGGTAGCTTATCAGTGGTGACTGTCAGTTAATGTACATATGGCAGAAATGTACGGAAAAATCAATTAAAGACGTAATCAAACAGACGATGAACACTATTAACAGCAATTATTATATGATGCAATCAAACTTATAGCAAAATTTGGTAGTTCTGGATGTTGTGTTTTTCCACGCAATTCTAAAAACTTCCAAGTTAGTTTTTCTCCATTTGCGCTCAAGACTACGAGTTTTTTTCTTTAGAGAATGTGTATTACTGTTGTACCATGGTGCAGTACGTTTTTCTCTAACCTCTTTCAGTTTGATGGGGCAACAGCTTCTAATGTATTAGAGAAGATAGTGCCCATGTTGCTAGTCATTTCGTCTAGTTCATGTGTACTTATGGGTACACAGAGCAGTTGAGATAAATCAGGCAGGTTATTTGTGAATCT
>NW_015542360.1:472286-553958 GCF_001515605.1 Sinocyclocheilus anshuiensis | reverse complement strand
AATGTTTAGGAGCCCAAACTTTAAAAATTGTTTTTGTTCATTTATTTTACATTTTTCTGGTTTAATCACGATCAGATTTTTTCTAGATCCTGCATTAAATTTATATTTTGACCTCACTATTCGGGGAACAGACTAGGCATGGACCGGTATGAGATTCTGACGGTATGATAACCTTAGATAAAAATATCACGGTTTCACGGAAACCCGGTATTGCAATTATAGCTCTAAAATATGTTATTTTTAAATGTCTGGGCAAAAAAACAACAATTTCCACTGAACACAATACATTTTATTTTTAAGAAACAGAAAATTTTGGAACACTCTATAAACATGACAGGCTAAATAATTAAAATAAATAATTGAATTCTTCGTAATTAAATTAAGTGCAGTCAATTACGTGGGCCTAAACCTGCAGCTCAACAATAATCAGAACATAAATAAATTATTTTCTGTAAAAAATAAAATAAAAAAATCCTTCTAAATTAAAAAAAATGAAATAAATAAAAAATGCAGTCATTAAAACTGCAGCTCAACAAGGTTTTTGGAGACATGCTCACTTTCTACACATTCCTCTTTCAGTCCACGTTATGATCCAGGAATGTTCACCTTTCCTGGATTGTGGCAAAGACACCTGAGAGCCAGCAGTTTGTTTGTTTTTTAAATGTCGTGATTTTGAACAGATGTAAATAATGGCAGGAGGCTTAAAAGTATAGACATGATACCAGATGATACCATAACCTGGTGTGAAAGACATCTGGGAAGATCGCGTCCTGGGTGCACCGGGCCTGTGCAGAGAAACACATGGAGTAGAGGTGGTGGGAGAGTTAGCAGCGGGCTGTATACTTCCCCCGGACTTGTGAGCATCAGCCTGGGATGTTTCCAGCGCGGCTCTCCGCTCTCTCAGCTGGGTCTGCCTCTCCACCAGGTCGCAGATCTGCTTCTTCATGGCCTCCACCGTGTCCTCACCTGCAGTCTAAGGTAGACACACATCTGCCATTAGTATAAAATTGATTTAAAGATAAAAATAGATGATAAAGAATTAACTTGACGGAGCTCAAACTCAAAACACACGGCAGCAACAAACAGGAAGTCGTTTGATGTATTTATTTTAGCTTTATGGTGAAAGCAACTGAGGTGTACAATTTGTGTAAACCTCCTGAAAATAATGTCAAATCACAGAAATGTATATCATATTTATTTCTTATAATATTTATTAGATCAAGTGATTATATATTTATATTTATATATGACAAAGATATTTAAACCTATTATTATTATTATTATTATTGTTATTATATAATACAATATAGTGCAAATCACAATAAAAGTTCCGAAATAAGCTTTGCTTCCTGTTTTGATGAAATGATAGATAGATAGATACAATAAAATGATAGATAGATAGATAGATAGATAGATAGATAGATAGATAGATAGACAGATAGATAGATAGATACGATAAAATGATAGATATATAGACACGATGAAATTATAGATATATAGATAGATATGATGAAATGATAGATAGATAGATAGATAGATAGCATTGAAGTTACTGAACGTATAAATTGATATAAATGATTTACAAATAAAATATTTTCAACTTTATTTATTTATTTATTTTAGCATCCTTCATATATTATACTAATTCCTTAATTCTATTAATCTCTTTAGCTAAAGAACATGTTTTTGAATCCAGATTTTCAGATTCATGCACTCATTATGTCATTTATATTTTATATTACATTGTCATTTTAAATTCATATTATATTAATTCATAACTTATTTATATTTATAACTTTAGCTTTGAGTGTATTTTAATATTCATTTAGTCATTTAAAATAATGAGAAAATATCAGAATATTTAACAGCTATAACATCATCATCATTATTAGTAGTAGTATGATTAATATAGGAGGTTTTAGGAAGATTCATTCTCGAGGATTGGGAAATGCTGGCAGCCAGATTCAAACCTATGATTGATTTATAGCTCAACATACCGGTATGTGCACTGCTTCTAAACCACTGCTTTGACCAACATGAATATCTTAAAAACGATTCAGTGTAGTGTTTCTCACAGCATATTGTGATTTTCCATACCATTGGCCTTTATTGGTGTGCGCTTATTGCAGATGTACCGCTGAAGTTTCATCAGAAATGAAAGAACCAGAGCCTGCCATTGATTTAAACACGGTTCGTATAGCCTAATCTCTCAACGTCACTGATGCACAACTTTCTCTGGTGTCATTGAGCATTCTGGATCAGCATCTGGAGTCCCATAGATTCATAAATCCCCTCTGGCTTTGTGTATGAGTGAAGACTAAGGACTGTGCTAATGAGCATCTGCATAAGTAGAGGCAGTTTGTCTCGACCCAGTGGGAGTCTCCCATTCAAACGCACTAAAACAAAGCCACCGCAATGGCTTCAAAAGAAACTCAGGAAGAAGAAAGTGGAATCCATGCCGGCTGGCTCAAAGAACTCCGAATGCAAATGGATTTGTTTAGGATTAGACATGCGAATATTTTAGTAAGAGAAAAGGAGAACTTTCCTCCAATCTTGGCTTTTCAGATTAATGTAGCACTGGTGAGCCACAATGCCCAGCTTCAGTCCAGGAAGGTCAGCGAGCAGCTGTGAGAGTGTGGAATATAAAGGATTTGGAGTATTTGTTTTCATGTCCTGTTGTAATCAAATTAGCCAAAAGAATCAGCCAAAACAAAGACAGTGAGGGATTTGAGACTGGCACAGTAAGTGTGATACTCTCTGGCAAAAGTTTTATGATATGGAAGTAAAAAGAACTTGTTACAAATTTCTGTCGCAAAAATTAATAATTGAAAATTTATATTTTTGAAAGAGCGATAGAAACTTATTTCTATACTGTCACCTCTATACTATTGAAAAAGGCAACCTTTTTTTTCGCAATTCTGCATTTATATCTCACAACTGTCACTGTCTTCTTACAATTCTGAGAAAAAATAACAAAACTATGAAATATAAAGAAAGAAAAAGTCAGAATTGTTAGATAAATACTTGCAAGTGCACAAAAAAGTCAGAATTGTGAGATAAAAGGTCGCAATTGACTATTTTGCCCAACTTTTTTCTTGCAATTCTGAGGGGAAAAAAAATCCATATTGTGGGATATAAACTCAGAACTGCAAAATATAATGTGCGAGATATAATATTTTTTTTATTTTTAGAAGAACAATCAGAATTGTGAGATACAAACTCGCAATTGCACAAAAATTCAGAATTCTGATATAAAAACTCGCAATTATCTTTTTTTTTTTTTTCAGGGGAAAAAAATGGAATCGTAAGATATAAAGTCAGAATTCTGAGAAAAAAAGAGTCAAAATTGCAGTTGCAATTTGCTATGACATTCCAGATCTTTTTTTGTTAACTATTTAGTTAATCAGTATCCCTGAGTATTCTAGTTTTTAGTTATATTTATCGTAAATGTAGGGCTGTCTGCTCAAGTTTGATATTGTCACCTTAATAGGACTGTTCATTCATTTAAAAACTCTCCTTGTTTTTGTCCCAGAAAATTCTGCTATTGGTTATTGCTGTTGTTGTAGATTATTGCTGCTGCTGCAACTTACAGGAATTTGCTACTGCTAATGCATACACTGATATGGTGCGTATTGAGTTTTTAAGACATACTGCTGCTGCACAAATAGCATATATAATAACCTGGAGCAGATCTATACAGGTGGAGCTGGGGAGGTGGAGGGTTTCAGAGGAACTGCTCTTGTGAATGCTAACCAGCCATTTAAATGAAAAGCGAAGTAGTTTGCCAAGTAGTTTAAAGCTGTGAATATCATCGACATTTGCATTACGGATCATCAGCCTGCGCCATCTAGAGTTTCATTATTGCTGGGGAGGGGGGGGGGGGGGGGGGGGGGTAGCGGCGGAGAAAGAGATGAGGAAATGAAATTATTGGAGAAAAACAGCGAGGACAAGATTCCATTATCTCATGATCAATACAGCTATTTGTGCCATCCGTTCAATTCAGAATCTCTTTTCTTTGAGAGAATGTCATAGATATACTGAGGCGGTTGCACTGTGAGTCGACTGCCTTGAGATTGTTTCCTAATGCGGGCCCTTATGGGATTTACTCTGTCGTATAAAGAACGCAATGACAGGAGGTGGGTTTCACTTATGATTTGATGGTCCTCTACGATGAGTGGAGTGGCTAATACCCTAGCGAATAAGCACTAGAGATTTCAGTCATCCATTTGACCCGCCCCGTAAGTGAGTAAAATACCCTTTGAGGGGGTAAAAGAAGGTTATTTCTGAAGAATTTACCTGAAATTGGAGATGACAGAAGTTGTTAGCGGGCAAAATGCCGCCCCGCCATCGGAATCAGATCATAATTCCAGGTTGAAGGTTCGTACTGTGGCGTTAGAGTGTTAAAATACACAGATGCTTTCGAATGGGAACCTCAGGTGTCAAATTACACAGCCAGATTAATCCGAAAATGTGCTATTTCTATTGTTAAAAGCAAATGACACAGAAAAAGCTTAATATCCTACATCATATCAATTTAATGCGCCGATGTTCCAGCAAAGCATTGGACATGTCGGCAATTTACAGTGAATAACTTAATTAGGAGGGCTAACTTGCTAGTTAAAATGAGATTCGTTTGATTGAAATGGCTCATATGCTGCTAATTGGTCCTTTCATGCAAAATTTTGTACCCTGGAGTCCTTTTACCTCCACAAAGAGCCATGTCGTTCGAATTAAAGTCTAAGATTTCACTATAATGCATCAGTTTCGGAATGATCTGGATACACGATGAAGATCAGTTTGACTGACATTCGAAAATAAAATAATTAGTTTAACATGATGTGCACATTATTTACTTAAAATAATCGTGTTTAATATGTGAAGAGGGGAGAAAACAGTTTAGTCTCCATTTAGGTTTTATACCTCCAACTCATCCGTCAGTGGTTTCTGCATTCACTCGCGAGCGGATGTTTTTCTAACCTTATTTGTCACATACAGTGGGCTATAAATAGCAGCATCCTGTCCTCTTCTGCCACAGTCGCAGTGATGACTTGGTTCGCAGGGTCTCCCTCAGCATCCTTGTGCAGCAGATGGCAAAATGATTTGAACTGTTTGTGAGCTTTATTTAAACGTGAACCATATGTTAACTTCTGTGGTTTATACACGGTTCCCATGGTCATGGTAAACCTGGAAATATCACACTGCATAACAATAATGTTTTCATGTTTTATGCATGAATCTAAGAAAATCAGGGAAGTTTGTGCTTAAACCTTGAAAAAAGAAAAAACAAAGGACGTCATGGAAAAAGTCATCTTATTGTGCAATTTTTTTTTCTTCTCAATATGAATATCTATAAATAAATAATATAATATAATTATTATAATATAATATAAATAAATATTTATTCTCAAGTATATATATATATATATATATATATATATGCACACACACACTTTAATAGTTAAGAAATGTATTAATAATTGTTTAATCATTTTAATTGTAATTACCAGGCCATGAAACATTTTGTCGTAAATATTATTTTTTTCTAGGTACAATCTTGTATAGAATAATATTACTGTAAATTTCACACAACATACATGTTTAAACACAGTTTAAATTTCGCAAACCGTCAGTAGTCCCGCCCCAAATTCAAGCTAGTGGTTGAACTATGTTGCGACGGCAGGCTTCTACCAGACTGCAATATCCTTTTGTTCCACTAGTGGCGCAGAAAGCCGTTATCCACTGATAATCCATTGTTGTCATAAAATATGTACGTGGATTTGTGCAGTATTGTGTTAAATTCCATTAGAGGACTATAAAATGGCTTCAGACATTTTGGAATATAGTGCACAAGTTGTATGGACAACTTTTAGGGGCTGTTCAGACAAAACACATTTTTGTGTTCTCGCATTTTTTTATTAATTTTTTTTCACTGCGCTGCTTTTCCATTGTTTTTGTGCGTAAACATGGATGTTGCATTCACATCCTGCGTCATTTTGCGGAATTTCGTGCATAACACGTCATTCTAAAAACAAAGCTCAGGTTAAAAGAAGCTCGGCTTTTAAAAACCACATCTATAGAGTTTTTATTTTATTCCACTGCCTTGCGTTTCACACTTTTGCATTTAAAAACGCAAAACTCTGTGAATAGCCCCTTATGATGCCTTTTTGGAGCTTGAAAGCTCATTTTCACTTACTATATACAGAATTCTGGCATGAAACTCTAGATGGCTCAGTCCGATAGGTCTAACTCAATCTGACCTAATGACATCATTATCACGTGGCACAGCTGACTGGTTTTCTCCTGTATCAGTAGCCAATGAGCTCACTGCTCAATATTCAAATACCTGGCTTTTGTTTGCTGTAGCAGTCCGCAGCGCACTTCAGAAACCCTCCACCTTCCCCAGCTCCACCTGTATAGATCTGCTACGAGGTGATTCATGTATGCTATATGGGGGCTATTCATATGTATTATATTTGCAGCAGCAATATTTCTTACATGCTCGCAGCAGCATGTTGTGGATGTATTGGCAGTAGCAAGTCTCAGTACTTGCTCTGAAGCAGCAGCGTAGCAGATCTATTCCGCCAAGACCAAATACATTGACACTGTCATGTACATTACCATGCCAATCCCCCTGAGAGTTGTCATGACAGAAATGCTTTTTTTTTATATAAAAGAGCAGCATGAACATTCTCTGAACATTCTTTCATAATTCATTGAAGGTTTACAATGACATGAGTGTGAGAAAATGATGGCTGCATTTGTATTTTTGGGTGATTTCCTTTAAACTTGGTGCATGTGTGAGTAAACTCAAGTTCGAATCCTTTCCTGATCCAATTGCTTCTCTATCTATGGCAAAAGCCACTAAAACTAATTTATATGTCTAAAATAAAACCTTGACACCATAAACCCTAATTCTTCTCGGTTCTATATTTGTTCCCATGTTTGGGCGGCTTTTCCTGAGGTAAAATATGAAGTGAAGAGGAAGATCACAGAGGGCATTAGTTACGATTAGGAGTTCGGGTGGGTAGGTCTTGCCGATATCCCAGCAGCCATCATTAGCTCATCACGCAGCCTCCAGGGGGTGGGCGCCATCAATCTACTCGACAGGGGCGGCCGGGCGTAGGCAGCCCAGCGTGAGGGAGAGCTCCGCTGCCTCCACACTCAATCCAGACAGAAACAAATGGAGGGCTCTGGAGATTCATCTCCTGTATCGGTAGCCAATGAGCTCACTGCTCAATATTCAAATACCTGGCTTTTGTTTGCTGTAGCAGTCCGCAGCGCACTTCAGAAACCCTCCACCTTCCCCAGCTCCACCTGTATAGATCTGCTACGAGGTGATTCATGTATGCTATATGGGGGCTATTCATATGTATTATATTTGCAGCAGCAATATTTCTTACATGCTCGCAGCAGCATGTTGTGGATGTATTGGCAGTAGCAAGTCTCAGTACTTGCTCTGAAGCAGCAGCGTAGCAGATCTATTCCGCCAAGACCAAATACATTGACACTGTCATGTACATTACCATGCCAATCCCCCTGAGAGTTGTCATGACAGAAATGCTTTTTTTTTATATAAAAGAGCAGCATGAACATTCTCTGAACATTCTTTCATAATTCATTGAAGGTTTACAATGACATGAGTGTGAGAAAATGATGGCTGCATTTGTATTTTTGGGTGATTTCCTTTAAACTTGGTGCATGTGTGAGTAAACTCAAGTTCGAATCCTTTCCTGATCCAATTGCTTCTCTATCTATGGCAAAAGCCACTAAAACTAATTTATATGTCTAAAATAAAACCTTGACACCATAAACCCTAATTCTTCTCGGTTCTATATTTGTTCCCATGTTTGGGCGGCTTTTCCTGAGGTAAAATATGAAGTGAAGAGGAAGATCACAGAGGGCATTAGTTACGATTAGGAGTTCGGGTGGGTAGGTCTTGCCGATATCCCAGCAGCCATCATTAGCTCATCACGCAGCCTCCAGGGGGTGGGCGCCATCAATCTACTCGACAGGGGCGGCCGGGCGTAGGCAGCCCAGCGTGAGGGAGAGCTCCGCTGCCTCCACACTCAATCCAGACAGAAACAAATGGAGGGCTCTGGAGATTCAACTGAAAATTAAGAAGGCAACCGGTGTGATGCAAACTTAAGAAGCAAAACGTGTTGAGTGCCAGTGGGTAATCATCTCCTTTACAGTACATTTCCTTTTCACTCTTCTTCAGCGGTTTTTGCACACTATTCTACCTTGGCATCAGTCACATCCATATGACTCGCCCCTCATTCGTAGATAAGGTGGCATATGAATTTTCCTACAATTTTGGTTAGGAATTGGTGATATGTTATACAGTTATACACAGTGTAGCAGTAAAAATGTGACAGGGGAAACTACATTACTTTATTGGGGTTGTCAGTTTAAAGGAATAATTCACCAAAAAATGAAAGATTGCTAAATATTTACTCAACCTCAGGCCATCCAAGATGCAGATGAGTTTGTTTCCTCATCAGATTTGGAAAACTGTAGCATTACATCACTTGCTCAGCAATGGATCCTCTGCAGTGAATGGGTGCCGTCAGAATGAGGGTCCAAACAGCTGATAAAAACATCACAATAATCCCCAAGTAATCCACTCCAGTCCAACAATTAACATCTTGTAATTAGAAAAGCTGCATGTTTATAAGAAACAAATGCATTTTTTAAGATATTTATATTTCAAACCATTGCTTCTGGCTAAAATACGAGTCCTCTATCCATAATATTGCTTTCTCCAGTGAAAAAAGTCATCTCGTCTGAATCAGGAGAGAAATATGCACAAATCAAGCACTGTTTACAAGCAAAAACAGTACAAAACAGTTCTAAACCAATATGTTACTGGATTCTGATGTGAGAGGACAACCAGTAATGGACTTTTCACTGGAGGAAGTGTTATTATGGACTCATATTTTGGTCAGAAGTGACAGTTTATCTTGATGGATTCGTTTTTCTTTTTTACAAACACACAGTTTTTCACTTCACAAGACATTAATTGATGGACTGGAGTGGTGTGTGTGTGGATTACTTGTGGATTATTGTGATGTTGTATCAGCTGTTTTTGGGTGTACTGTTTCTTTAACATGTTAATTTTGTGGGATGCCCCAGAACTTTTGACTGTAAAAGGCACAAAAACAAAAAACAAACATGCATTTTGATATAAAATGTGACCACAACGGCCACCCCTCTTTTGAGTATTTTTTAATATTGTATCCATCCCTCTTTGATCCTACTGTGCTTGACATGCTCTCCTCCCACCTCATCATGAGTGTCAAGTTTATGGGGTCAGACCTGTTTACCCGGATATCTTAACTCAAAGCTAGTAATTACTCTCTGACCCCACTCTTTGGTCACTGAGATGGCTGGCTAGATTGTGTGGTCTGAAGTTGTGTGGCTGATCAAAGTGAAAAATATCATTCAGATTGGGGCCTCTAGGTTAATGATATACTTTGTCACAGGATAAGTTTCTGTTGCTGTTGATTTGCAGTTGCACAAATAACCAGCTATTCTGAAATAATAAATACATTTGTGTATGTAAAATGTTATTAAAATTTGTTCTGGTCTGCAAATCTCACTAGAACTTACACTTTTTTTCTACTGGTTACATCATTGCGCCAATAGGTGGCGACAAATGACTGTCTTTAGAAGTGAGTCATGTGAATCATTCATTCATTCAATTCATTCAAAAACTCTAAAAAGGGACTACCTTTATGAATGAGTCTCCGTATCATTAACTCATCTAATTCGAAGAGACTATGGATGAGTCATTTCATAAACAGTTCCTTCCAAAATGCTGATTCATTCAGGAACAAAACAAATAGCTGTTTTAATGAACTATTTGCAGAATAATTTCCTCATTGAACATGACTCATTTATGAGTGAGTCATTTTAATCAATCACTCAAACAACTTGTTCAAAAAACACTGAATTAATACTGTGTGTTGATCTATTTTCCTGCGGCTCTGCGCTTTGTTTAACTGATTTTGTTGGTGGAGCAAAATAGACAAAGACGTATCTGGCAATATTGTGTCTAAAATGTAAGTTACTTAATATTACCATATTTTTACTGAACTATTAAAACAGTATCACACAGTGCTGCCTCTTTGTTATTTCGTTAATTTCGCAAAAACAGCCCAAGCCATCCCATCAGGCACAGGACGTCAATAGCTATAACATAAGATATGAGTTCGGACAGACGTTGAATTTTGAGAATGAAAATCGGGTTGACGTCAGTATTTGACGCCAAATTTGACGTTGACTTAACGTTGGATTTTGATTATACAACCTAAAAACAACAAATATCAATGTCAGCTGATGTCGGTATTGGACATCAAATTAACATTGACATTAGACGTTGTATTGACATTGAATTTTGGTCACCCGACGTCGCAAACTAAATTTAACCAAATATCAACCTCTCATAACGATGTGTGCCTGCTGGGATCGCTAGTTTTGAGACATTGTTTTTGTATTAGTAAAGGAGGGTTTGTTGCAGCTAAGTTATGACTTGAATTTTAGGGTGAACTGTTCCTGTCAGACCACATCCTCCATCTCCCTATATGTTTTGAACGTGTTGCAGCAGAAAACCGGCGAAAATTGTCTACTGTAATTTACACGTAGCGCATATAATAAAAATCGGTTATCGCTTCTACTGAGCCATATGAAGAAAGGAGTCTAGGTAACGATTTTAAAATGAACAAGTCAGTATGAAGGGCTTTTGCTTCAGGGTATACCTTGACCGAGAGCTTATGAACCCAGCTACAACCGCGTGACCTTGACTTTTCCCTCAATCCCTCCAGGTGAGTAACGAGCGAGTTCCCGCTAGTTTCACTGCTCGCACTGGATTCATTACGCTTTGTATGCCGCGCAGCCCCTCAAAACCCATTTCCCAGATTATGACTGGCCTATTTGTGAACCCGTTTGAGTTATACTCTCTCCTCTCCTCTCCTCATTGATATGCCCTACCTGTCTGCATGTTGAATTATGTACTTCAACTGTATTTCTCCTTGCAATGGCGAAATAGTCCAGTGAAGATGGATTAAAATATACACAAGTTAATCCTATCAGGACCGTCACTACGCTGAATAATAATGCAGTTGCAAAATCCGACCCTTGACTCTGAAGTGCAATCATCTAAGTAAAGAAAAACACTTCTCTACGGCATCTGTTTTCATTGTGCAAATTGGTTGGGAACATTATTAAGCAGCCTGCAGTGATCTCCAATGCTGTAAAATAATAACTCTGGCCGTGGTGTCTCAGTGACCTTATTTATTCCATTCAATAGAACAAATGAAAAAAAAAATAGGGAAAAAACAGCTCAATATCAATGAGCCCTGTGAGTCAGCACTATGCCTATCTCTTAAATACATGTCAAATAAACACGAAGCTTGCTAAGATAAACAGTTATTAAAATTGAGTTGTTCTCGGATAATACGGAGCATTGCAAAACATTACGGAATCCCATTCGGCCCGATTAGTTACAGTGGACACAAAAACTATTTATTTAAGCCACATTTAAAATGCATGAATGTCATTGCATTAGAAATGTACTATAAACTATGCTGTGTTTTTACTTTTTACTTTTCAAATTTAATATTTAATATCTCATGACGTTCAATAATGGTTCTTGAATGTCTGTTTTGTTTCGCTGATAACATTAAGCAACAAATACAACAAGCGGAGTCTGATTCACGGATGAATGACTCTTATGAGCAGGTTCTTTGTAAAGAATCAGTCAAAAGAACTCACGTTATTTGATGATTTACACTGATTAAAGATTTGTTATGGAAGTGTTATGTAATGAAACAATCAAACAAATACGCATCATTTATTTCCAGTTGTCACTTGGTTTGATGCTTTGTTAGCCTATTTAATGCAGTGAAATAACTGACTTAAATATGCACAGTAATATCCTAAAATGTTTATTTTATGCAATATTTAGCAATAACTCCTAGTTAGAAATATCACGGTCAATAATTGGCTTCATAAGTTTCACTTGGCATGAAATGGATGAAAATTGGGATGAGATGTGCACACTGATATTGATAAAATTGCTGTAATTATGGTAAGTGACGTAAGTAAGTGCTGACAAGGTAAAAAAAAAAATCATGAAATTACTGAGAGTCATAATTAGGGATTTAACATTTCTACAAGATTAAAAGCATTACATGAATATGATGCAAATTGAAAGTGAAACTCGGTTTTGCCAACCAAACATTTGTCACGTTTAATATTTTAGATTTTTCCAGCCGTCCAGGCCAGGATAAGATGTCGAAGACACATTTCTGGTGACTCGTAAATTCATCCATCATCATCAAAACAATGATTCCTCAATCATTTTATCCAGAGACAAATGGGCAGCAGTAGTCTCTCTCCGAAGTTGCCCTCAGGTGACGGTTGCTTCTCGGAAAAATCACAAAACCAGCACTGTCCTCGAAGCTGCCTGCCAAAATTTAGTCAAGAATCCCTGGGAAGCGCCATTGTTGCATAACTAATATTATTGTGAGAGATAAAAATTCACATCCATGTCCACTGGCACAAGTCTGTCTGCCCTGCACACTCGATCATCCAATCACCTTGACACATTGCGGCTTCTCCTTTACCTTGAGTTGTTTTCATTCATCACTGTGCTCACACTCGATCATCCAATCACCTTGACACATTGCGGCTTCTCCTTTACCTTGAGTTGTTTTCATTCATCATTCATCATTCAGACTTCAACACTTTGCTTTAGAGAGAAATCCTTTCTATTCTCACTATTAATGAAAAGATGAAATTTTGTTCATGTTTTCTCCATTTAATAAAAGTGGATGAGTCATGCCACCATTGAAGTGCCATTTGTGTCTTGTAATTAAAAATAGGTAAAAATACATCGCCTTAAAAATATGATATAGTAAATAATATTTTGAAGATGTATATCAATTACAACTACAAAGAAACAACAAATAACTTTTTGACTTAAATGAGATTTTGTAGTAAAAGTAATTTTTTACAGTGTACATACCTCAAATTATAAGTGAACTATCCCTTTAAATGATGATGAAGATGAAATAATTTAGGCTTCAGCAGAGCCATCTTCGAAAGTTAGTGAGTTTAACTCTCACTTAACATTTACAATGTGTTTGTTTTTCTTGTTTTGACTAGATTTGGCATGTCCACAATGCCAAAACTGTGTACTGCTTCTTAAAACTGTGATTTTGCTGAATGCTAATGGTATTAGCTCATAATCATGATGACAGAGAGAACGGCCACCATTTTGTTACATCAATTTAGGCTTAGTGAAGTATATACAGGTGGCATTTTCAAGTTCTGTCAGGCAAACATTGTGTTCATGATTGTTTTTGTGATGATTGTGGTGGTTGTTGTTGCATAAGTACAATCGTTGTTTTAAAGTAACCACATGGTTCTTTCTATAATCAGTCAATTGAGAACAACAGAGAAGATTTTGGGGGTAAAAATAAGGTGTATTCTAAACTGTGATACATGAAAGAGTGTGTTTTCTGTGTATTTAAGTTTTAAAAGTCACGCAAGAGGCACTTATTTCATGGTGTTGTCAGACTCTGAAAAAGACAGATGAAAGTAATCCATATGTTTTGTGTGGTATATTCATTTATATGATGAACAGACAGAAATCTTGGTCATTAATAACGCCTCTGCATGATCAAACCTGTTACGTTCATGTTCAACTTTTTTTTGCGCCATTCCTACTATGCAGCACAATTGTCTTATATTTTGGATGAAATATTAAAGGCAGGGTAGGCCATTTCGGAGAGGCTAGCAACATCATGCTAGCTTTTAAAGATCCCACCCTCCCTGCAAATCACTCTCCAAAGCCACGCCTCCTCCAAATCAGCGTTGGGGGAGGATTGAATGCAATATGGTCAGTTTATCTCATGTCTCATTCACCGATTAGAAAACATTACAGTACAAAACGCATAATATTACGATAATTAGCCTTCCATTCTCGCTCTGCAATAGCGTAATGCAACATGCTGATGACATACTGCATCATGTCTGCGAGAAACAGGGTGCACAGAGGTATGCAAATACATATGTTAACAGGCAGGTAGGACAGCCTATCGTAGCCCTCGGACTGAAGAATCTGATTGGACGAACATTTTATGCTCATACGCCTTCCACAGATGATATAAATGCATATAAATACATTTAGAACAGTTAAAGGGTTAGTTCACCCAAAAAACTATGACTATGATATGAAAATTCTGTCATTAATTACTCTCATGTCGTTCCAAACCTGTAAGACCTCCATTCATCTTCGAAAACAAATTATTTATATATATATATTATATATTTTTATCAAAATCCAAGAGCTTTAAATGTAATGAACTGTAATGTTCCCAGGCCCAGAAATGTAGTAAGGACGTTGGTAAAACATTCAATGTGACATCAGTGGTTCAACCGTAATTTTACAAAGCAGCGAGAATACTTTGTGTGTGCAAAGTAAGCAAAAATAATGACTTTATTCAACAATTCTTCTCCTCCTAATCACGTCTTCCACCATTATCAAGAGTACCTCTGCACTTAAACAATGCATGCGCTAAGCCTTGTTTACATGGAAAGGAACATACGCGCATGCGTCGTGATACTCTCTATAATGGTGCCTTAGGGTGATGCGAAGAAGAATTTTTGAGTAAAGTTGTTGTATTATTTTTTGCACACAAAAAGTATTCTCGCTGCTTTGTAAAATTACGGTTGAACCACTCATGTCACATGGACTGTTTTACCGATGTCCTTACTACATTTCTGGGCCTGGGAACATTACAGTTGTATTGCTGTCTATGCAGGGTCAGAAAGCTCTCGGATTTCATCAAAAATATCTTAATTTGTGTTCCGAAGATGAGCGAAGTTCTTACGGGTTTGGAACGACATGAGGGTGATTAATTAATGACAAAATTTTCATTTTTGGGTGAACTAACCCTTTATCTTAATGATTGCTATCGGGATGTGAAGAGACTTTCAACCAGCATAACATCACTTAAAATAAAATGTTAAAACTATAACGAATATTAAATTAAGTTATATTAAAACAATAACAGGAAATATTCATTTATAAATTGTAATTATGAATATAAATATTTTGAATTATACATATATTAAAACATTATATATATGTAATGTGAATTAAAAGTAAATTAAATTGTCTTAACATCTTACACTATTTCTCAAGTAAATATATCTTGTTTTATGAATGTTTAGACATTTGTACTGGAAAACAAGACAAACATACCGAGGAAGTAAATGAGTTTTGCAGTGTGAGTAGGCGATTCCTTCATGTTGTTCTGGATGCATCACGACAAATTAGCATTTACACAGCAAATGTCATGTTCATCTACATTTCTGGCTTCCTCCAACTGTGGTTTCATTTGTGACTTGCTCACCTGAAGCTGATGTGGATGTCTATATGCTTCTCTTGTACTCTATATACTAAAACACACACTCATATCCTTTAGACAGCAGGTGGGCTCAGTTTATTGAGCTCAGACCCGACTCGGGCTCCATCACCTCTGGGCACCACGCTGTCTTTTCCCCCGTCTATTGTATTCATGGCATCTTTAGGTTGCGTACATTCATATCGGATATAATGGCCTGTGCCGGGCAGAATCGCGGTTAAAGTGAGGAGGGCGGCATTCCTGGCTGCTCTCCAGAGATACGAGTGGATTTATGAAGATCGGAGGCCGGGACAATGAAACTCCATGTGCTCATTCAGCCGTGGAAAGGAGCTTTAAAGAGCTACTGAGACACGGTTCACCATCTCGTTCCCCGGGGTCCACGTAGATGCCGCTCACCTCCTCTCATCCCGCGTAGAGATTGGCTTCATGGGAAGCAGAGGAGGGAGTAATCCTCCCGCGCTCCTGGCACCGGGAGATGATGATGAGGAGATGGCTCCCAGCACTCCTATGGAGATAATTACCAGCAGCGCTCCCGTCGTTTCACTGAGACATGTGTCTGTCTGTGAAGAAAAAGCAGAAACTACTTTGAAACTGGAGCTTTCCAAGCTACATGCTACTTATAATTTGAAGTAATTAAATTGTGATTTAGCTGCACTACAAACTGTTAACATAACTTTTTAAATGACTGTCAGATGATATATTTCACTTCTCTAATCAGAATAGTATTTGTCTTGCACAAAAGAGGATCTTAATTTAAGTGAGTCAGTTATAGACTAATTCACCCAGAAAAGAAAATTATGTTACTGTTTTCTCAACTTGATGTTGTTTTAAACCTGTATGCAGTTACATTTTCTGTGGAACACCCCTGCTGAAAAAAAATCTCAGAAATTCTAATGGTTTCCACTAGAAATACCATTACAAACATTACAAACCATCAACTTTTCATCCTCACCTGTCTGCCCCTCGTTAGCAACCCTATTTTAGTTGGAGTCTGTTCTGTTTGCTTTTTGTCCGATGTTGATGTCTATTGTGGATTACGTGTGTCTCCTGCTTGCCTTCTGTATATTATTCCCTGTGTGGATCATTAAAGACTGTTTCCCTTTATCTTCTTCATCGTTCGTGTTTGTTAGACCATGTTACGTGACAGAACATCGGACCGACAAAGAAAAGTAAGCAGCATCTTCCTCTCGTGTTTATTTTCTCTTTTGAAAGTTTTTCTTTTTGTTATGGAAGACCCTGCCGTACTCGTCCTCCTGCTGGAGCAGGGGGATCGCTCTCTCGAGGACCAAACCTCACACACTACCCGGACAACTGCCTCTGCTCATTCTACCATGCTGGACTTAACGCCGCCACATGAGAGCAGTTCTCCAGGGGGGGTCCTCGAGAGAGCATCGCTGCCTTCATCGAGTGGGTGCTGGTGTCCTGCAAATCACAGCTCACCGTGGACATCGCGGACGATAACACCAGCCCCACTCTGGACCCAGAGCCCAGCCCACCATCATCCTGCTGCGCGGAGCCAAATCCAGAGCCCACCACGGACAGAGAGCCCATGCCAGCCACGATCAACGAGCCATTGAGAGCGAACAGAGCAGGAGATCGTCCTGGAGCCCAAGCCTCTCGGAGTGTCTGATAAGGTGTGTGTGCCGGCAATAGGGCTCGCCACAAGGGAGATGGCCATGGACAGTGAGAGCACGGAGGGAAGCTTCGCCCACTGCACCATGGCTGAGGGTGAGCCGAGCTCAGTGGATTATTACGTGGATTTATTTGCGGTCATGCCTTGTCTTCTCCCACCATCATCTTCTATCTGTCCTGTCACGACCACGGAGGTCATGTGTGAAACATCTGCCTGCCCTGAATTGTCTGTCTGCCCTGAACTGTCTATATGCCCTGACCCATCTGACTGTGAGATAACCACCACGGAGGTCGTGCCCCTGTCACTGGCTCTCCCGGTGTTGGAAGTGGCCTTATGGTGTGTGTGGGCGGCTCCACCATGGCTCCTAGCTCCCTCCTCTCTGCCGTGGCCCGTCAGTCCACCAGCTCCACCGGGATCCTTCATCCCTCTGGCTCCACCTTGGTCATTCGTCGACCATCCGCCGCATCAGGACTCCACTCCTCCGTCTACATCTTGTCCCTCCATCCCTGTCAGGCTCCTCCTTTCCTCCGGCTCCACCTTGGTCCTCTGTCGCTCCTTCGCCTTGGTTGCCGGAGCCATCTGCTCCACCTTGGCCCTCCGGATCCTCCCCGTCGTCCTGGCTCATTGGCTCTCCGTCTCCGCCTCAGGCTCCACCTCCACCTGTATTGTATCTTTAGAAAGAATGAACGGCACACTCAACACATAAGACACTTGCACTGCTTTAGCGTGACTGCTCTCTTTACTGGGTTTCCGTATGTCAACTGTTTTTACCGGAACACTTCCGGCTACAACGTAACACTGCATTCTGGGAGATGTAGTTAAATAAACAACGTTAAAAAAATACACAACATTTCCTCCCCTCTTACTCATAAGGTCAACATAAATAATTAATTGTCACTTGCAGAATGAAGGTATGCCATTCAGTTTCACTGTAACATTCTGTGAACACTTTTTTTTTTTTTTACAAATATTGTCCGAACATTCAGTCTTTCTTGTTAAATGTCTTATATATGAACACAACTAACTCCCTGGGAATGAGGGTGGACTACCTCAAACCCTAGCTTACCCTTAGTGGATTATTCTGCCCCAACACAACAAGGGTAGCCCCTAACTAAGTGAAATCCAAGAAACGCTGAGGTGGGAGCCGCTCCCTTACTGTATATCGGCGACCTGCTTGGTTCTGATTTTCTGTTGCAACAACAGGTGATGACGGTTCCTTAGTAGATGGAGAATTTGGGGTCTTGGTAGGCTCTGTGGTGAAGGTCACAGCAGCTGGTGAGCTGTCGTCTACATGATCAGCGGCATCGGTACCTCTAGGAAGGTCCGTGGATATATTGGCACCACTCAGCAACTGATCAGTATGTCTCCTCCAGAGAAGGTTTCCGGCAGTTTTAACCTTATATGACACAGGACCCGTCTGGGTCTCCACAGTAGCTGGAACCCATTTTGAACCTCTGCCATAGTTCCGAGCCAGCACAGGTGAGCCTGTCGAGAAGGTTCTGTCTTTGGCTCGCAGTTTCCGTCGCTGTACCTGATTTTTTTGTTGTTGTAGAACAGTTTCTTTGAGGGTTGCTGGCTTAAGCAGCTCAAAGCTTGTCCTGAGCTTTCGATTGAACAGCAAATGCTGAAAAGAAAAAAAGCTGGCGACACTTTGGTAGTTGTGTGTGGAGTACTGCGATAGCACAGCAAGAAGTTATGAAGGCGTTGGTTCACTATTTGATCATACGTTTTCTCTCCAGGCTTCTCTGGTTGTAGGAGATTACGCAGTAGAGTGAATGTCTTTGGACCCATCACACTTAAAAAAGTGGGTACAACTTTCTCTTCAGTAATATCATTTGCTGCTACAAAGTACTCAAATCTCTCTGTATAAGAGCTCCACTGCTCACTACTTTCATCAAAATGACCCATGTTGCCAAAAACCGATGCCATTTTGTGCCGTTCTCTGTATTTGACAATCAATTCAGTCACTTATCTGGATCGTTGTCTTTCCTCCTTTTGTTAAACGTGGATTAGCAGCAGGGTCGCATTTTTTTTTTTCTCTAGCGATTTCACCGTCAAGCCGCTCTTCCGCCGCATCCTTATAACACACGCGGAGTAACTGAATCCTCGTCGCCACTTTTCCTCCTCCGGCTACCCCTCGTCCCTCCTCGGCTACCTCGGCTCTCCGTCTCCGCCTCTGGCTCCTCCTCCACCTGCTCCACCGATGTCGTTCGGCCCCCTGGAGTCGTCAGCCCTTCCTCCACCATGGCTCCTCCCTCTGTCGGCTCCACCATGGGCCGCCATCATGGCTGAGGCCTGGGTCCCGCTTGGCTCCTCCTGCTCCAAGTCCCTCATGTCTTCTCCCTGACTCCTCCAGTCAAAAAATCAGTCAATCACGAAATGTTTACTTGAGAAGCAATGCTGCATAAAATATTAAGACTTAATTTCAAAAAGTGTACCTGAATAAGAAAAATATAAATTTTAAACCTATTTAACATACAATCTGTAAAAACATAATAGTGATTTTTTTTTAGTTAACTGGTAAACAATAAAAAAGAGACTAAATAAAGAATTCAAAACTCATTGAGAAGCGTTTCTCTTGCAGTGTAATTTATGTAATTTGAGAGTTGAAAACAGTGACAGGCGAAACACAATTTCATGGCAATATTTTACATTTTGGTGAATTGGTGGCTAATTCACATGAATTCATATGATCTCATTCTCTTTTATATGAACTGTTTATGTCCTGTTCGTGGTTAGGTTTGTGGTGGACCTTCAAAACATACATTTTTGTATGATTCACATTGTATGAATTCATATGAAATTGCCACATCATACAATGATTACATTTTGCCATACACTTTGAGATCAGGTTAGATGGATAGCAGCATTTAAATACTGAAACTCTCTTAAATACTTAAATACTGAATACAAATAATTAAACTCTAGATGGTGCAGGCTGATAGGTTCTAACTCAGTCTGATATAATCTCATCATTATTCACATGGCACAGCTAATTTAGTTTTGTTGCATCAGCAGTCAATGAGTTGCTGCTCAACATTCACCAGTGTTAGCTGCAGCAGTTTGCAGCGTGCTTTAGAAACCCTCCTCCTTCCCCAGCTCCACCTGCATACTGTAGACCTGCTACAGGGATAATTTAATGTATGTTATACATGGGGGTTATTTCAAATATGTTAAATATGCAGTAGCAGTGTTTCCTGCATGCTCACAGCAACATGTCTGTGGATGTATTGGCAGTAGCAGCCATGCATACTATCATAGAGTTGTTATTTGAGAAATATGTTTTTCCTCCACAAAAAAGAAGACATAATATGATTCAAATAATTATCTATGATTATTTACTAATAGAAATTTTGTATTGTATTGTATTTGTATGTATTTACTAATACAGTGTTTGAATATTGCCACAACTCATTCAGCTATAAAGATCAATGTGGAAGAGAATTTTACAAAAACCAGCCAGCCATTATGTTACTCTGTGAGTCATTGGAAAAAAGTTACTTGTTACTAGAAAAGCTACACTATTCTGAAAACAACTGTTATGCTACTGAAAATATAGTTGAAATATCAGCATTGCTACTTTCAATTATTCCCCAACACTGGCTTTTTTGTAGTTGCTTTATTATTTAGTTGCTATGTGAAACTGCTCCTTTAGCAGAGTCCACAAGCCCTTCCTTCATGTTATTTGTTGACATGTCATAAAATCAACACTTGCATTGCTCTGTGAGTGTAAAGCCTGTACCAGTTCAAACGAAAACATAAAACTCAGTGTTATAATGTCAAAAGGGCAACATTTTCTGTTTTGTAATGCACTTGGCCTCAATGTAATAGCGCTATTAGGATGATGTAATTTTATTTTTCGTCCTAGCCTCATAAAAAAATTACATAATTTCAAGTAATAAATTAAATCCAATAAACAAGGCACTGAGAGACACTGGTTGTGACAGGATGATAGAGAATCAATCAAGATTCATCTGGCCTCATATTAAATCCCATGAGGCTTTGCCACTTGAAAGTCATTAAGCTGCTATTTGACCCCTAATCACGAACATTCTGCAATCATTTCTAGTGTTCTTCAATCTCACAAATGAGCATCTTCGTGTTTCGAGCCTTTTCCGAGATGTTAAACATTGGAAGCGAGCAGGCAGGAAGCTGAAATCCCAAGCAATTGGAAACTGGGAATCATTCTTAGGTGGATATTTAGTGTTGTATTTTGATTAGGTATTTTAGGTTGATCCATTACCGGTGTTTATCATGACATAAAGAGGGCCATGAGCATATGAAATGTTAAATTAAAGTGTGAATGTTGTTATTAGAGGATGTTATTGGTAATGGCACACTGGTCTTGCAAACGTCTAGCAAAATCACAAGGAAGCCACAAATAAACATGATTTTTCAATGGCAGATTTAAAAAAGGCAGATTTATAATGGACACAAGGACTGAAGCTACATGAAAATCCTCATATTTTAACAATGCTTATGAACTAGTGTTGAAGATTTTGAAAAAAACACATACAGAACTGTAAGAATGAGAAATACAATGAGAATGTAAGGAAAGGTAAGATGATATGAAGTCTTGTTGTTTGTTTGATCCTTTTTGTTGGTTGCAGTGGGTGAATCTGAGTATATGTGTAAAAGGCTTTGTGTGTAAGTGAATGTGCTTATATGTACTTGCTGGTTGTTTTGATGTGTATATGATTGCTTGCATTATAGCATCAAGGCATCAGTGTGTGTGGAGGGGGTGTGAATGTGTGTTTCTGTGTATTCATTGATCTCGCATCCACTATGGCTGTTTCTCACTAAAATCAATTAAACAAAATATTGACAGGCTATGGTCACTTTGTAGACATAAATGGAATTATTTTAATAATAGTTCATTAATTAACATCAATGACCATAAAACTTCAACATTTTAATTTGTAGCTCTGTATTCTAGCTTTTAAATGCTTGCACAAATTTCACAACCTGTCATACAACTAATTCATGAGGTTCCTGCTGTTATCTTTCAAGACCTGATGTCCATTGCGATGGACATTTAAAAAAAACGAAAAACAATCTTGTGTTCTGCAACTCTGAAAGATATCAAAATAACTGAATATTATCACTTTGATAGTCTTCATTTTATAATAGGTGCAAGTTGATGAGGCTACCATGAACATAAATCTGCATATTAAAGGTAAAAAATTGGGCTTCCTCCTATTCCTTTCTAGTCGGTTGGTCATGTCTGTCTTTGTGATGCCTGTAGCTCAGTCAGATTAAGTTGGAACTCTTATCTTCATTGTGATTGGTTGATCAGGAACCAATCAGTGACCAGGCATTATTCATATTATAAAAAATGTACATAAAAAAGTTTGTTTTACAAAAGAACAAACAAACATGTGATGTCCATTTCAATGGCCGCAGAGTCTGAAGGAGATGAGTCTAACAACTTTTTGTGAGGATCATGAGGTAAAAAATAAAATAAAATACTATTTGCCATAAATAAACTTAATTCAAGATATATTCTATGAAAACCAGAGTTGCGCATGATTCAAAATTGAGTTTTAAATTCCAGTTAAATGGAATTTGAATTAATGTAGCAAATTAGAACTGCATTTCAAATTTGAATGTAAGTAAAATTAAAATGAATTGAAATTCAAAACATGATTATGCCATTTTTAAATAGAAAATCAAGTTTTTCCAAAACAAACTTTGAATCTAAAAAAAAAAAAAAAAAGTTTAACAAGCCTTGAATTTTGAAGACTTTTAGGCTTGATGGAAGGATGGATTAATCAAATCGAATCAACATGATAGATAGATAGATAGATAGATAGATAGATAGATCAAAACAATGGATCGATGGGTGGATAGTTGGATAGATATACAGATCAAAATAACAGTTGAATAGATACATAGAACTTCAATTCTGGATGGATGGATAGTTGGATAGATATATAGATCCAAATTATCTATCTATCTATACTGATTAAGAAAATAAATTAAAGCAGCGTTCAACAGCGAGATGTCAAACGCTTCTGAAGTTCTGCTCACCTGAATCGTGAATGCGGCCTTGAGGTTACGTATCATTACGCGCAACCTCCAAATTCTCATTATTCTCTTGAGAAATTAGTTTATGCACTGACAGCCCTCATGAGTCACACTGGCCTGGTAAACTTGATGCGGTGAAGACAATGACTTTTACATTTCAGACGGCCTCTATAGCTACCGTTAGCTCAGTTGCGTTAGCGCTTAACGGCCTTGAAGAAGCTCATAGTGATCAGTTGCCTAGCAATTAACTTGAATAAATGAGCATATCCAATTTAGACCTGACAAGGTAAAGTTGATTAGGGTTTTAGTAATTAATAGTTGTATGGCTGTTTGTTCGTACAGGACAGACGACACATATGAAGAATTAGCTTAAGCTAAGAATAAGCAACGTAAAAGGTCAGATATTTTGGAGTTGGATAACAGCGGGGGGTGTGAAGGAGGTTTTGGCAGCGTGTCTGATGTCACTTGCACCTCTGGATAGATTTATATTGAGGCTGGATTACCAAAAGGATAAACACTTTAGCTGTCTTATCTATTGTGGCCTGGAAATGCCGCCTTGGAGAAAGCAAGCCTCTGGAAATTTAAAATAGGGTTGAGAAGTAAACGTATTAGCATGAGGCTTATCAGCGACTTGGCCTCTAAAAGAAGGAAATCACTTTGGTGAGGCCTTGGGGTCACCCAAAATGTTTCAGGCATGGCATTTGTAATGACTTGCAATGTGCAAATGTACAGAGATTCTCATGAGGGACTAGGGCTGGGTGATATGATGTTAAATATCATGCGACTAGCAATGTAATAGAAGATAAATGCTAGTAAATGCAGTTTGTGTACCTTTAAATAGAATTTACACAGCTTTTTGTTGTAGTTTACTGAGTTATAATTGCCACAGTAACTCTTGTTGGACTCTAATAATGAAATTTACAGGAACGCATGTGTGGCTTCCACTCAATTTTAAAAATGTACGCAGATCACGGTCACCTATCGATAAAGTAACTATGAAAGTGGTAGCATACATATTCTATTACACACAAACATGTTTTGGGGTGAAATTGTATTTTTTTTAGATAAACTAAATAACTATTTTATAGATACTTGTCTGTATTGCATTGAATGACATATAATTGACATAATTGTTGTTTGCCAGATTAATCTTATAGTTTTTCGGTTTGAGAACAGAGCAGATTTGATATTTCATAGTATATTTCATAATATTTTAATATCTTCCAGCTTTTTTTTTTAAATATTGTGATATCAGGACAGTGTTTATATATAAACACACACTGTATATTTATTCTATCTCAGTAGCCTCCACAGTTTTTTTAATAACGACTAAATATGAATAAATAAGGGAAGTCCTGTCATGGTTCATAGATGCATCGGCCCCTTCTGGTCGTTCGGTGTACTACTGTTGATTGATTATTAGGTTCTCTTGTTCGTCTGTGTCTAGTTCTGTTTTCCAGAAGGAGTCGGTGGATCTGTCAAACGTGCCCAAGGAGTACCTGGACCTGAGGGAAGTGTTCAGTAAGTCTCGGGCTGCTTCTCTCCCTCCGCACTGTCCCTATGACTGTGCTATAGATTTAGTGCCAGGTAAGTCTCCGCCTAAAGGCAAGAGACTTTATTTATATACTTTATTTATTCGCTCTCTGCTCCGGAGATGGAGGCCATGGAGAAATATATTTCTGATTCTCTGGCAACTGTGCTTATCCGTCCTTCCTCTTCCCCTGCGATTCCAGTATTTGGTGGACTGGGAAGGTTACTGTCCAGAGGAGAGAAGTTGGGTTCCTGCCAGGGACATATTGGATCACTCCCTCATCGATGATTACAATCGACGGGTAGGTTCTCTTGGTAGCGCCGAGAGGCGCTCCTAGGAGGAGGGGTACTGTCATGGTTCATAGATGCATCGGCCCCTTCTGGTCGTTCGGTGTACTACTATTGATTGATTATTAGGTTCAGCTGTGGTTCGTCAGCTGCCCTATATTAGTCTCAGCGTTTGGTCTTGTCTTTGTCAGATCGTTGTCTCATGTCTGTTCTTGTTGCAGTGCCTCATGTTTTGCTCGGTTCCTGATTCCTGCTCTCTGGTGGATTTACTGGCTGCAGTTTCTGGATTATTGGACTGGTTTCCACTCGTTGTCTCGTGGTTGGAGATTTATGCGTCTTTGCTCACTGCAGCCTAGCGTTACCGAGGAGGCCTGTCATCACGGCACCCACAACTATCTGTTTTCTGTGACTTTGCTTGTTTTGTTCACGTTTAATAAATTACCATCTAACTTAGCATTTGAATCCATCTTGTATTTCCTGACAAGTCCTGGCCTAATGGTTAGAGAGTCGGACTTAATTCCTAGTATGGGTAACCATACTTGGCCACACGTCACGTCACTATCACTTTATTATGAAATAATTAATTTTTTTTATAATTGTAATTTTTTCATTGTTGTATTTAAGTACCAAAATAGTATTCATGAGTTACTATTGTAGATTTTAAATCGGCTTTTATTTTTATATTTTCCATTTTCATTAGAATTTTTGTAAACATTTATTTATTTAGTTCCATTCTTATTTGGTTTGGCTGTTTTCATACATGTCTATATCGTTTCTATTTGTTTTATTTTAGTACATCAAGTTAAACGTAATTGAGACGGATAGCTCGGATATATATAATATATATATATAACCGTGTACTGGACAGTTTTACCATCCTGGCATTTATTTTACTTTATGACCCTTTATTGTAATCATAAATTCAGTGTATGTATGAATTCTTTTTTAATATGTTTTATATGATAATATAATGATTTAATATGATCTGTAAAAAAAACAAAAAACAAACAGTCATTAACGTATTTGTTCCATTTTATTTTTGTACTGTACTGTTGATCCTAAATTCTTGAGACCTCCCGTACCATGCTATAAAATGACCCTTCTTCTCTAGCACTGCTAATGAAAGTTTGCCGCACATGTAGTCTATCATATTGAGATCTATTCTGGGCCTTATTGTGGGTCATCTCTAGATTGAAATTATGAGCAACTGGAACCAAAATATTCCAGACTCCTGAACTCCGCGTTCACCCCGTTAATCTCCGCACAAACCATTTCAATCATCTCCAGCAAAACAATGCGAGGGAAAGCAAACGGCGTGTTGAGACAGTCTGTGGAGCCAGAGGACCTCACGGTGCCCTAGTGCTTCTAGCGACATTTTGCAGAAAGCTGAGGCATATTGAAGGTCGCTCTTAATAAAACTCAAAGCAGCAGCCGGGCAGACCAACACAAGCGCGCAGCTCAAGGATGTCTGAATTTCTCTGCAGAGAGAGAGAGAGAGAGAGAGAGAGACAACGAAAGAGCAGAGTGATAATGCTGCCACGCTAGGAGGGATTTTCTGAGTACCTTAAAAGGGCAAAGTTCAGCTTGAGAAGTCACAGACGTTGGCATTAGCCTTGCTTTGAAAATCTCAAGCACGTGGGTAGCGATAGCTCGGCGCAGGCAGTCATTTTGCGGAACAAACAGCTACAGAAAGGACTACCCCGCTGGAAAATCCAGCTAGTGTGTTTTGAAACATGGTAGCTAGTTGCTAGCTCATCATTTATTATCAAATTTTATTATCAGCTTTTTTATCTTCTCTAAAAATAATCATCCTTAAAGCAGGGTTAATTGTGGAAACTCAATTTCACTACACTAATTAATAAATAAAAAAAAATATATATGTATTTATTTATTTATTTTTAGCTGACAATGCAGATATTTGTGTTGCAATTCTGAGTTTATATCTCAAATCATATATATATGTATAGTTCAGTCATGAAACTCTAGATTGCACATTCTGATGGGGTGTTAACGTAACTGATGATATTCAGAGAGTTAAACGACTTGGCACAAGCTGATTGGTTCATGCTGCATATGCAGCCAATGAGCTTACTGCCTTGCATTTATATGGCTGGCTAGTATTATTCACTTGAGATTCCTGCAGCGTGCTTTCAGAGTTCTCTGAAACCCTCCACCTTCCCCAGCTCCACCTGTATAGATCTGCTATGGGGTAATTTGATATGCTATTTGTGCAGCAGAAGCATGTCTTAAATACTCATGGCACCGTATCGCCATATGCATTGACAGTAGCAAGTTCCTGTACTTGCTTGCAGCAGCAGCAATAATCTACAACTACAGCAATAACCAACAGCAGCAGCAATTCAGCAGCTGCCTAGCAGATCTATTCTGCCAAGACCAAATACATTAACATTGTCATATCCATCACCATGCTAAAATGTTCCGAGAGTTGTCATGATTGAAATATATTTTCACAATTCTGTGAAAAAAGTCAGAATTGAGAGATATAACCTCAGAAATTTCAGATATAAACTTGAAATTGGAAGAAAAAAGTCAGAAGTGTGAGATGTCACATTTACAAAAAAAATATAAAAAAAAAATAAATAATAAAATAAAAAACAGAATTCTGAGAAAAACCAGCAGATTTGATATCTGATCATATTTTCACCACATAACTATAAAAATTAAAAGTAAAAAAAATATTTATAATATTTTAACAGCTTCCATTGTTTTTTTTTTAATAAATTAATTTTTTTGATTTTTTTATTATTATTCTAATACCAGATCAGTGTTCAGTATCGAGTCAGAATTGCATAAAAAAAAACTTAATTCTGAAATCATAAATTTATATCTCACAATTGTGTCCCCCCCCTCAGAACTGCATGAAAACTAAGTCTGAATTGTGAGATGTAAATTCAGAATTATCTGTGAAAAATCAGAATTGTGACAGTCACAATAACAAAAAAAAACAACATCAACAAAATTGTGAAATATAATCTCAGAAAAAGTCAGTTTATATCTTGCAATTCTGAATTTATAACTTTATATCTCACAATTTATTTTTTTTTCTTTTAGAATTACAAGAAACTAAATCTGAATTGTGTGATAGAAATTCAGAATTATGTGGGACAAAAGTCAGAATTTAAATTACAAAAATAATAATAATTAAAAAAAAAAATCTGAGATGTAAACTCAGGAGTGTGCGGAAAAAGTGTGAATTCTGAGTTTATATATTGCAATTCGGCATTTATTGCCATTCTGAGGAAAAAAAAAAAAAACTGAATTGTGGGACATAAATTCAGAATTGTGATACAAAACAAAAAGTAGACACAAGCATCCGTAGTTAATTTACTTGAAGCAAAACTGCAA
The DNA here is from genome assembly GCF_001515605.1 of Sinocyclocheilus anshuiensis. Lineage (NCBI taxonomy): Eukaryota > Metazoa > Chordata > Actinopteri > Cypriniformes > Cyprinidae > Sinocyclocheilus > Sinocyclocheilus anshuiensis. The sequence continues at coordinate 525,680 of NW_015542360.1, read as the reverse complement.
AAGAAAATGAGGTGTGTTGTCAGATGATACATTTTGAATACAATTATTTTCTTATACCACTGACAAATTTCTCTACGAATGTTTTCTTCCATTTCAAGCATAAACATCACTAAATGTCATTAGGTGCATGCTTAAAACAAGAAAAAAATTGTTGTTTAAGAAGAAAAAAAAACCACTTTATACATATTCTCTGAAGACAAGTATAATTTCGTATACAGCTCTGCTTCTCAGGTAAATTTTTCGTATTTCAACTGGAAAACGACAAAATGACTGATTAAGTCAATGACTGAAGAAGGTTTGAATAGCTGGTAGCTAGTTGATTGCTGGTTAAAGATGGTGGACCAGCAACAAACCAACTTCCAGGTTCCAAACACAGCTAACAGCTAACGCTAGGTTTGCCACCAGTAAAGAGCTTGATTGTTTTCAGTACCGTGGCCTCTATGACCTACAAGACTGTGAGCAACACTGGCAACTAATCAAACGCTAACTACTAATAAAGGTGCTGGTGAGCTAGCAGCTCCGCAGGGAACCTTTGAAAGCTGAAATTAGTCGGTCCTTTGTTTACATTCGTAAATCTGTCACAGTTTATTTTCCCAAGCCTGCTGGCTGTTTCTTTCATAGCCATATTTCAAAACATTTTATAAGGTCTTGATAAATTATTAATTCGGCAATAAATAATTTGCTTGTGCTCTAAAGCAATGCGGTTTTATTAATTTTCTGAAATTTTATTAGTGCTGCTAAAGCAACCATCACTATTACTTTGCTTTACTCCTAACCCTAAGTATTAAACTTGATGCATAACAGTTCTGCAGACATGATTAAAACCAGCAATCATTTTGTTTGTTGAGTTTTTTTAAGCACCCACCCAGAACAACCTAAAAACTATTGATGGAAAGTTCAAGTTACTTTCTTGACTTTGATCTTTAAATCTTTTTTTCTAAACATGACCATATCTTTATTTAAGGTATTTAATTCAAGTTCAATTAAAACCCAACACTTCTGCTGGCGCAAACTTTAATCACATTCCAAATGATGGAATAATGATAATACCAGCCAAAAATGATGAAAAATGATTAACAGTTAATTCACCATTTAAGTTGTTCATTCTTTTGTCACTTAACAGCCACATGTATGGCTATGTACAGAAAACAGAAATAATTATTTGAGTCATTAGTTCTTTTGTCACTTGAAAAGAACAAAGAAATTATTATAGTTGACTTACTCTAGAAACATGTTTTTCCTAAATGCAAACTTACCTTTGAGCAAAACCTAAAATATCAATTTCCTGCACTAAAAAGTGACCTGTACAGGAAACAAAACTGATTAGTTCACCTCCTGAGTCATTTTGTTAATGCATGAAAGGATGTTGCGCATGCGTGGTCACGAAAATAATGACGAATTGCTCTCTGAGACAACTCGTTACTTCCGAGTCATATAAAACAATCATTGAAAATGAATGGATCGTTCATGAGTGACCCATGACTACTCTTTTACAGCTGCAATGCAAAATCCTCGCATCATGGCGGCGACTCTTGCATGGGTAAGCAGCACTAAGGGTACATTTCTACGACAATGATGTGCTACAAACAGAAACGTTTTTCCTTTACAATTTTGAAAAGTGAATTTTTAATATTTTGCATCTTAAAGGGATAGTTCACCCAAAAATGAAAATTCTGTCATTAATTACTCACCGTCATGTCGTTCCAAACCCGTAAGACCTTTGTTCATCTTCAGAACACAAATTAAGATATTTTTTATGAAATCTGAGAGCTTTCTGACCCTCCATAGACAGCAACACAACTGACACGTTTAAGGCACAGAAAGGTAGTAAGGACATCGTTAAAATAGTCCATGTGACATCAGTGATGCAACCGTAATGTTATGAAGCTACGGGAATACTTTTTGTGTGCGAAGAAAACAAACATAACGACTTATTCAACAATTCTTCTCTTCCGCGTCAGTCTCTGCCGCCATTCTCAAGAGTACCACAATGCATGCACAGGGTCAAAAAGCTTATCAAAAATATCTTAATTTGTGTTCCAAAGATGAACGAAGTTCTTACGGATTTGGAACGACATGAGGGTGAGTAATTAATGACAGAATTTTAATTTTTGGGTAAACTATCCCTTTAAAATAAATATCGTCTGTTCAGTAGTCTCTAAAGCAGAAGACGATTTAGTAATTTTGGTGCTTCTAATTAAATGATAAAAGCAGTTGCAAATGTTGTACAAAAGAGATCTCAGCAAAATGTTGATTTATTTCCCGAACATGATGCATGATGGGATACGCTTAGCCTTGAATACTGCTCCAGAGTTTGAGTTAAGAGCACTGCTCTTTGGTGTTTTTAAGACCTGGGACAGTCTTGCGCACTTACTTATTGTTGCACGCACGTGCTCTCAAGTAGCCAAGACCGCAAGTGTGGGTATTTGTACAGGCCCCTGAAATGGCTCCGTTAGACAAGGAGACATGCAAAATGTTGAGGGTTGGGATACTCCAGGAATGTGGGTGGGGATTTGATGTGAGCTGATTATATTCTTGATTGCATGTTTCAAACATCCACCTTGAAAGATCTTAGTTTATTCGAGGTGTCCATGAGGTTCAGGGAAGGCATGACATAGCCAGGCCACTTAACAGACCTATGGTGTGTCTGCACAACCTGTCCTTGACTTCCCTAGGAAACATGCGGACACCATGCCACTTTCCGATTCACTGCTTCCCAGGGACACTTTAATCCCTTTTTAATATGTATTTCCATTTAAAATAAAACCCTCTGCGAGGCATGAGTCCTTACTCCTGTCCTAGCGCCCCACCACAATACCTTGACCTGAACCCAGTGGAGTGACTCTGAAACCATTCTGTCTGCAATCCACAATCTGCAGGCAGTTTACTGGGGCGCCAGTGCTACATCCGTTAATAGATATTCAGTTGTCACTCCGATAGCTTCCTAAATTTGCCTCCTGCCCTAAAAAGGTCCAGGACGCTTGAGGTGGCAGCTGATAACGGGGGGTTGTTGGCATTCCCGTCAGATTTTGCCTCAAACTCTTCGTCTAGTAGTCACCGAGCTCTTAAACACACCAGACCCATGCGCCTCAGGACACAACGAGTGTAGTGGGTGAAAGAAAGGAGGAGAGAGGCAGAGAAGAAGGAAAAGCAGCTTTTAAAAGCCCAAGTTATCTCTTCCCACTCTCCCGTCCTTTATCTTCCCTCCCCTCCGCTCTGCCCGAGAGCTGTCGACGTCTTTTTTCTAGTTCCTCTTTTACTTTTCTCATCTCTCGTACTGATTGTGAGGAAAAGAGCCTTGTGACCAGAGGGGTCTTAACTATTTCTCAGAACATACATTAAATATTCATGGCATTAGCATATGCTCTCTCCATTACTGATTTAATTGAAAACATCTCTTTAAAAATGTGAAGATGTGCCCTTTCCGCCCGGAGAGACGGCCTGCGGCTAATTTAAAGCCACTTGGCCTTTTAAATGGCACATTTTAGTGGAGAACATGGAAAGTGCTAGACCACCCTGTAGTGTGAGACGAGAAAGAAACAATGAAAGGATATTTGCAACCACCTCTTTCTCTACCTGTAATTGCAGCGTATGTGTGTGTGGAAAGTCGAGATACCCAAAATGAGAGAAAGTTGAAAACTGACTTGGGTGTTTCTCAGTTTCAGTTTCTCTGGGCTTTTATGGTGATTGCCTGAGTGCATTGATGTCACAAACAGGGTCTCAGTTAAACGTTTGTTTGCAGAGAAGAAAAACCAGTACTAATGCTTATTTTTAGATTTGGAGATTTGAACTTAAGGTGTAAATCATCCCGTACAGAGTTGATAGAGTTTTCTCTGTGGTTAGAAGCATAGATATGTATCTGTAGATGCCTTATTAAAGGGATAGTTGCGGCGTGATACTCTCGTAAATGGTGACACGGAAGAGAAGAATTGTTGAATAAAGTCGTTATTTTTGTTTTCTTTGCACAAAAAAAGTATTCTTGTAGCTTCATAACATTATAGTTAAACCACTGATGTCACATAGACTATTTTAACGATGTCCTTACTATGTTTCTGGGCCTTGAACGTGTTAATTAGGATCAGAAAGCTCTCGGATTAAAACAAATATATATATTATTATATGTGACCCTGGACCACAAAACCAGTCTTAAGTCGCTTGGGTATATTTATAGCAATAGCCAAAAAACATTGTATGGGTCAAAATTATCGATTTTTCTTTTATGCCAGAAATCATTAGGATATTAAGTAAAGATCATGTTCAATGAGGATATTTTGTAAATTTATTAACGTAAATATATCAAAACATAATTTTTGATTTAAAGTCGTTATTTTTGTTTTCTTTGCACAAAAAAAGTATTCTTGTAGCTTCATAACATTATAGTTAAACCACTGATGTCACATAGACTATTTTAACGATGTCCTTACTATGTTTCTGGGCCTTGAACGTGTTAATTAGGATCAGAAAGCTCTCGGATTAAAACAAATATATATATTATTATATGTGACCCTGGACCACAAAACCAGTCTTAAGTCACTTGGGTATATTTATAGCAATAGCCAAAAAACATTGTATGGGTCAAAATTATCGATTTTTCTTTTATGCCAGAAATCATTAGGATATTAAGTAAAGATCATGTTCCATGAGGATATTTTGTAAATTTATTACCGTAAATATATCAAAACATAATTTTTGATTAGTAATATGCTTTGCTAAGAACTTCATTTGGACAACTTTAAAGGCGATTTTCTCAATATTTCAATATTTTCGAAAAATTGGCCATTATGACTGGTTTTGTGGTCCATGGTCACATATTCTCTCTCTTAATTTGTGCTCAGAAGATGAACGAAGGTCTTACAGGTTTAGAACGACATGAGGGTGAGTGATTAATGACAGATTTAAAAGTTTTGGTGAACTATCCCTTTAACGGCTGTTTCTATGGGCCTCTATATGTAAGCCATCCTGCCGTATTGAAATGGCCAAAGCCAGTCCGTCAACACTCAAGAACAAGTTGACTTTGCATCTGCGACCGTACATGTAGTTATATGCATGTATGAATATCTATATCTACAATAGATTAAACAGATAATTCTGCTGAATTAACACAATACAACATGACGAAGCCATTAGCTAACACAACATTAAAAAACTACCATAGTTTGAAAACCTGTAATATTCAGTTAATACATTTGAACACACAAACCAACCTCATCTGTGAAAGTTTATCCCATTTCTTCGGGAATTTAAATTTATTTTTATTTATTATAATTTTTTTTTACAGCCAGAGCATGCTCAATGTTGTGGCACCTTGGAAAACTCATTGATTTTTACTGTAAATGATGACACGTTGACGGATGTGATAGCTAAGGTGTGCTATTACTTCTATAAATGATCAAACTGAAAACAGGTTTAAAAAATCCCAAAGAAGGAGGAACCAAAGTCACATCAAGGGACCAGATCATAGAGAGATGGAAGTGGACTCTTTTTGTCTTGGCAAGTGACCATCTAGCAACACTCTAGAAATCATTTGAACTATTGACTTTTAAAAGCCTGCTTGTAGTGTGCGATACCTGTGCAGACTGCTGAAACAGGATGTTGTTTGTGGAACATTTTGATGAGTCACAATTTTCCTCTGAAACATATTTGCTTGCAGTTCCAATATCCCCATTTCAATTGGCTTGTAAGATGCACAAGCGAGTAAACTGTGAAATAGGGAGATTAAAGTGGATAAAATGGAAGGAGAATTTTAATGCATTTCTCTTTCCTGGAAAAAAAACAAATAGTTTACCTCTCAAACACTCCAGGAGCTCATGTAAAGCTTGTGAGAGGCTGTCGCTTTAAAGACGAGGAAATTCGGAGACTTAATTTGATTAAATTCACCTGCCTCTCACTGGGGAAATAACACAAGTATGGAGCTCTGAGATATGTGGTCTTGTCACCGCTAAATGCTCGTCGATGACTTGACAGGAAGTGACAGCTAATACTGACTCCAGAGTCGCACTTCTCTTCATGTTTGCGTAAGCAAAAAGCATATAAACAAGCATCCGAGGGTCCCTTTCCCCAGTGACAAAGTGAAGAAAGCAGATATAAGTGCAAACTCACTCCTAGTAATGGATGACAGGTATTTACACGGGTTGTTTTGTTATTGGTTGGATTAGAGTCTGGATGTCTAAGGATACTATTCAAAAAGTAAGGATTTGGAAATGGAGTTTGGGGTTTGTTTATGTTGATTAGTGTCAAGTAATCCAAATTACAATGGAAAGCGATAGATGACCCACAATTAGGATCCTGTGTTTATGTCCATCAAAGAAACCTTCTAGGTGTTTAATAAGAAAACCGACCTTAGAAAAAAAAAAAACTATTAAAAATGTAAAATGTTTGTTTCTGCCAGAGGGAAGTATGGAAGCCTGTTTTCAGAGTAAAACATATTAAAACAGGCAATTGTGAGAGTTTAAAGAAGAAGTCCCAGTTGTGAGATATAAAGCCGCAATTACGAGAAATAAAGTTAAAATTGGAAGACATGTTGTTACTAAAATAAAGTCACAATAGGGAGGTATAAAATCGCAAATGGATGATATAAAATAGCAATCAAGAGAAAGTGGCACTAGCGAGTTGCGAAGACACATCCAGGAGATACAATGTCGCAAAAAAGAAATAGACGCAATTAAGAGAAAGTTAGTTGTTATTGAAAGGTATAAAGTCAGAATTGAGAGATATAAACTCACAATTGTTAGAAATAAACTTGCAATTGCAACTATTTCACACAATGTGAGTTTTATAGGGAGAAAAAGTGTCACAGTTACGAGAAATAAAGTCAGAATTAGAAGATATAAAGGCACAAGCAGTTGTTTGAAAAGCTGCGCGTCTATGATAAGTTGCAGTTGGAAGATATAATGCTGTAAATGCAAGAAATAAACTGAAATTCAATCTTTTTTCAATCTGACAGGCTTCCATAGGAAAGCGGATCTCTGAAGTATAGCAAACTAACATCTAAAGTAATGTTTCTGGTTCATTGTTGTGATTGTCAAAGCTTGATATCCCTCAGTCTGTCAAAGCAAGGCTAGTCTCTGTCTGTCTCTCTCTCTTTCCCCATTGTGAGCTTTTCAATTACTGCTCTGTTTCAATTACACACCATGTGTAGAATAACACAGTCTTAATAGCTGCCTTGTTAATTGATTTGAACAGTGGATGGAACAATTTGTAAGTGAACACACGTTGCATTGTCAGCATTGTTGCAAGAAGCCAATATAAGCATAAACATCTTTAATTATCCTTTTTGCCCTTTCAGATTAAGTACTAGAAGCACAACAGTTTAACGATAATATTACTATGTACTAACTTTGTGGTACCTTTTGTCATTTTTGGTGATTTTTTATGTTAAGCTGTACATACTTTGACAAGATATTTGAAAATATAGCAATCACGTCACGACACACTAAAAGAACAGCAAGAAATGATACAGCGGACAAATAATATAAAATGCAACAACGCTTATTCTGTGAACGTCCCTTTTTATGCAAACATACTTTAAGCAAGTACGCAAATGTAGTTGCTTATAGCTATGCCAGCTTGATTTCACGTGTTTCTACATTGCGAAATGTTTCAGAGCACAATTCGTAACTCAACGCAAGTGCGCGACATATTTTCGACATTGTGGCAAAAAGTCAATATTAACATAAACAATCTTCTGTTATGTCAGTTTTCTCTTTCAGGTGGAGTACTAGCATAACGGTGCAATAGTTTGACAAGAACCTGCATGTTAGTTGAATTCATCATGTTTATAGCTTGCTACCTGAATCTGATTAGCTAATACATTTGGTTTAACATCAGAGGCATTTAAAAGTAACTATATCGCCCCCTAGAGTATGGAGGTTATGTTCAAGCATTTTTTTTTCTGGACTAGTCATACGATTTTTGGAAAAAATGTAAACTGCAACAGAATTTAAAGTTTTGGATAAACTAAATTAAAAAAAAATATAAAAATTTGATTTTAAATAGAATGTTTTCTTCATTTGAAAACAAATCAGACTTAACCGTCCTTGCATCGCAAACTACAAACGCTGACAGCACTTTGAATTTTCCATATTTGCTTTTCAAGGACGTGCCTGAGAGAAAGTGAAGTCATTCATACCACAACAAAGCCCTCACTGCATTCTATCTCAATGATGAGAGGTGTAACGTCCCCAGGCATGAAATAATATCTTCCTTTCCCATCATGCCCGGAGGTGCTGGGTGTTAATTACAGGCCACGCTGATTTAAGATGTCAGTTTTACAGTCGGAGACACCAGCTGGCCGCAGCCTTTCTCCACTTCCCGATTATCTCGCTCCCTTTCTCGCAGACATACACGTAAACACTGACTACGTAATCCTTGTTTACTCTCAAGCCAAGCTATTGGATAATTCAGCAATGGCAAGGCCAGGTTTTGGGCTGGATGTTCTAGGCAGGAGCCTGCCAATGTTCCACTTCTTCTCCCAGAGGCCCCTGCACGCATACTTTTGGGCCCCTGGCAAGGTGGCAAGGGTGGCAAGGGAAGGTGTTTTCGGTTGGGGGTGCTATGTGTGTCCGTGTTGGGTGAAAGGGGGTGGAGGGGGGTGGTCACATCATTTGACAACTCTACAAAGCACTACAATCGCATCATGAACACTCGTTTAAGTGGCATACATACTGGGAAACTTGAATATTGGAATGATTTCTGAAGGATCATGTGACCGAAAATTCAGCTTTGCATTACAATACATATTTTAAAATATATTCAAACAGAAAACAAGTTATTTTTAATTGTTATAGTATTTCACAAAATTACTGTTTTTACTGTATTTTAGATCAAATAAATGCAGTCTTGTTAAGCAAAAGAGACGACTTTTTTTTTTTTTTAAACCTACCTACTCCAAAGTTCTGAACACTATAGACAATATAAAGTATAACATTGATAGAGAATCAAAGCCTACAACCTAAATTTACAAACAATTTCAACACTACTTTGGCTCCCAAGTGCTTAATATTTGCTTTAGCATATCTAGTTTTATTCTGACATCCCAGATTCCCACTCTAACTTGTATTCTTTTCTTCTGATCAATTCCTTTCTTCCTCCATCCCAGTCCTCCATTAACTGCAGTTCATCTCTCAGCCTCCATCACTTTCTACTGCGCTACTTTAATCTCAGATTTTCTACTTGTATTTTTCCATTCATCCCTTGGCTTCCCTGGGTCAGGTTGGCATGAATGTGAAAGTATGATTGTGGCATGTTTCATGTCCAGTTTACAAATATCTCACAGTCCAAATATACTGTTTCAGTCGATAAATGGCTGAATCAAGTCCCCTATGCTTGAAGTTTTTTCCCATTTTGCTCTCTCTCTCTTCCTTCAATACATCGCCTGTGTGCTCATTTTCTCTTTTCTCCATCTCCACTCACTAAGCAAGCCGTCTCCACCTTCATAACCTTTGTAAATACGTTTGCTCTCAGTGATTTATTGGCGCTGAGTGTGTATGTGTATGGGAGAGTCGCGGTCTTCGCTGCTGAGTGTAGCTTCAAGCGAGAGTTTTCAAACTCCTACTAGAAGCTGTCACATCATTTGACAACTCCACAAAGCACTACAAGCGCGTCATGAACACTCGTTTAAGTGGCATACATACTGGGAAACTTGACTGCATATCGCATTTTTGAAATTATCGATAGTAGCTGATCAATCTCGGGGGTTGGGCTGGGTCCGCTAGACTTACTTGTCTCCGTTCTCGTGCTGGGTCTGGTTCCGTTGCGCGTCTCTGTGCTCGTGCTGGGGTTGGTGTTGTGGATGCCAATTTTGAAAAGTTTTTGCTGGGATGGGCATTTAAAAAAAAATCTGAAATTCGCTTTTGCGCCATTATCTCTTTGTATTAAAGTTAATCTTGTTCGCATTCTCTATAGTTCATGTCTGATACCGCGTGCCAGCGTCACGTGTTCATGAGGATTATGATAGGCTAATCCCATATAGAAAACTTAGTATAAAGATAAACATGGTTTTTATTATAGCCCACTTACAATTTACATTTCAGAGATTATTACAAATAAATTATTAAATGCTAAAACTGAATAAATTTAAATTAACAAACTTGGCGTTGCATTTGCAATCATGTAAAAAAAGGGGGTGCTGCAGCGCCCCCAGCACCCCTACTTCCCGTGTCCCTGGCCCCTGGTGGACAAAGTGCTAAGGCAGGACTTTTCCTTTGGCGTGTAATGAGCCCATTTTTTTTCTTGAGAAATTAAGTAGTATTCTAGTGCTGTGTGGTGTGAACCGCATATCTTCTTTTCCTCAAATTACACCCCTAGGGGTTTATTTAAACAAACAGTCTGGTAATAATAATGCTTTTTCTATAATGATGCTGTTGTTAGTCAGCCCCTCTGCTTGCAGCCTTGCATATTTAAATTCAAGAAAGCATTGGAATGTATTGGAATCGCTTTCATGCAGGTTTTGTTTTCCATTGTGAAACTCACTCTAATAGTCACCTCAGTACACTGCAGGTGTTCGATAATTACACCTTTTTATGGACACAAATGCTAATAAAAGTAGTATTTACCTTTATGTCTTGAGGCTAGTATGATGTTGGGGGAAAAAAAAGCAAAAAACAACATCAATAAATAACACATAAATATGTTTGTGTTTTTGGAGGGTTTTGTTCTGGTTGGTCCAGCTATTGTAGTATATGTGTTCCAGAGAAATTTGATAATGCTATATTATATTTTTATTTTATTCAGATTTTTAAAAATTGGAAAATACCATTATTGTTTTAGCGTCATTGATACAATATTAAATGTAATATTTTGATTCAGATGTTGTTTCCTGGTTTCGCTTTAATTGTAGTTTAATAATTTTGTATGTTTATATAATTTTTATTCAGTTTTTATGTCTGTATAGTTTTTATTTATTTTAATTTATTAGATTCAGTTTATTAATTGTTGTTGTTTTAATAGTTCAAGTTAAACTAAATATGAGAAATGTTGCCTTGACAAATAGTTGACATAAGTTTATTTTTTATAATTTATTTTATTTTAATTAACGATTATTTTATTTAAAGTAGCAAGAAGGTTTTTTTTAAGGCTCAATATGTAGTTTACCTATTTAGGCTATAACAATTCGCTGAAAGAATATAATTGAATTTTGCTATTATTTTGACAGCAATTATTTTGGAACAGTAATTCAGTAAATCATTTTGGAAACTTTTTATTTAATTTTTGTGTCTTTAGAAAATTCACACTTAATATTTTTCTCACACCATATAAACAGATTTGTATATGTACAAAAGATAAATAAAGCTGCCTTTATACTATAAAGTATATCTTTATCTTTATATATATTAGAATGGTGATCATTCGCAAGTGAATCAAAATATTTTGTGGCGTTTAACATCAATCGGTTTAAAAACCTAGAATAAGGACTTTCATAAAGACCAGATTATGCCTTTACAATGTGATTGTCTGTTTTGATGAACATATTTCAAGTTACATGTCATCAAATCAGAAAGTTACATGTCCTTATAGGGCGTTCACACTTACAGTAATATGTCATGCCGAAGCATTCAGAAGTCATTCAATTTTAATGAGAGTTTTTGGCATGGGCAAAAGAGACTACTGGTGATGTTGAGCCCAAACATTTCTACCAGGTGCCCTTTTTAGTTTGATAAGGTGATTTTTGAAGTTGGACATTACAAGTCTTGTGTTTGATGTTGTGAAATTATAAAGTACTTTTTGGTAAGACAATGTAATCATGTTATGCAATTATAAAATTATTTATTTTTTAATTATGAGTTGTCTACTATATAAAATCATGGTAACAGGGTTGACATGTTTTTCAATCCCCTGCTGACATTTGCTTTTCTTTGACAGATTTTGAAAGCATACAGATATAATCTATTGTTTTCATGTATTCTTTTTTAAATTAATGGAGTAGTTAAAAATATGGTAACAGGGTTGACGCATTATCAAACATAACAAAACATAAGATAACACGAGGCATTTGCTTTCCATTAAAACATAAAGATATAATTTATTATTTCATTTACTTTGTTCATTTAGGGAATACTTTAAAATATAGTAACAGGGTTGAAGCATAAACAAACATAACAAAATAATGTGAGACTTGCTTTTCCTTGAAGAGGAATTCTAATCGTAATTCTTTATTACGATTTATGTTGTTCATTTATAGAATACTTTAAAATATGGCAACAGAGTTGAAGCATAATCAAACATAACAAAACATAAGATAAATGAAGAAATTTGCTTTTCCTTGAGAACACGAAAGCATTAAGACATAATTGATTTTATTTATATTGTTCATTTATGGAATATTTAAGAATATGATAACAGGGTAGAAGCATAAACAAACACAACAAATCATAAGATAATGTGAAACATTTGCTTTTCCTTAAAGATTTGAAAGCTTAAAGATGTTCTTTATTATGATTTAATTATGCTGTTTATTTATAGAATACTTTAAAATATGGCAACAGAGTTGAAGCATAATCAAACATAACAAAACATAAGACAAAATTAAGACATTTGTTTTCACTTGAGAACATGAAAGCATTAAGACACAATTGATTTTATTTATATTGTTCATTTATGGAATATTTAAGAATATGATAACAGTGTTGAAGCATAATCAAATATTTAGATCGAAGATCTGAAACCATATATAGTTTATTCTGTTTTATTTATTTTGTTTATTTATGGAATACTTAAAAATATGGCTGAAACAGGGTTGAAGCATTATCTGGGGACACATTTATATTATATTACATTATATTGTATTGTATTGTATTATATTTATTATATTATATCATATTATACTACATTATTAAAATTCTAGTTTTTAATTGCATTTATTTTTCAAGCTAAATGGGTAGTAATTTAGTAAAACTGTAAAAGTTGCCATTAGCTATATTGCTAAAGTAAATTCTTACACCCATGAATGACACAAATCGCACCGTTTTCATAGAAGGACCCCCATGGTTTCCTCCTGGCCTGATTACCTGGTTTCTCACTTCCTAATAGACCTGAGAGATTTTTACCTTTAATACGAAAGGTGTGCCAAGCAACCGTCAGTGAACGAGGGAGCAAAAACCTGCAGGAGTCCAATTAACAAACGAGGGTACAACCGTCGGGAACGCGCAGACAGTCTGGCCTTTTCAATGAACCCGTTTAGTTTTCCGAGCTTCCGTTCAACAGTCTGCAGGTCTTGTTCTTTTACATGTAATTCAAACTAGCCTTTTGCCTTTCTCCACCCCTCCTCCTGAAGCAGAAAGCCGCTGAGTGGAAATGTCAGATAATTGATTTATGGTCATCATGTTTTTTTGCTAAACACAATATCGTCTCCCAGGATGAAGGAGGAGAGTCTGAAAAAAAGAGACTGGGGGGAAATAAAATACAGCCTTTTTTCTCCTCACTCGAAGCCCCATGGGTGTCAGTGAGCAAAATCTCCATTTGAGCTTCGCTTGAGTTATGGAAGTGTTTTGTGCTGATCAGGATGTTTTTTTGTTGTGTTTTGGGTGGCGGGGAGGAGGGAAGTATAATGTTAATCAGCCCCAAAGCTGGATTTGCAAGAATTTCTAAACCAGGCTGCAAATTCAATATGCTGGCAGGTTGTGTAAATTACTACGAGGAGCAGGATTTATTAGTTATTTATTTATTCATGATGTCCTCTTAAAATGGCTGAGAGGATAAAAGTAAGTCTGGTGCATGCTTCGTGTTTAAACTTCCATTGCGAGGCCCAGGCTGCGTGTGATATTTATGTCCTTGAGATGCTTTTGGAATATCGCTGCCGGTATCTGGGAAGTTTGGCCTCCTCATCACATTTTAAGTGAGTCCATGAGTACAGCGCTTACATAATCAAGAAGTTCGAAAATAACAAATTTAAGGGGCCGTTCACACAGGACGTTGTCTTGCATTTGATTTGAAATCAGCAAGATGCAACAGCATAAGACTAACCACAGGGGTCTTGGTGTGTGTCTAAAAGTTAATCTATATTTAACCTGACAAGATGTCTTAAATATGCTGCAAGATGCAGTAAAAACAGCTAAAACTTGGCACAAATGATTACAAAATTAAAACATATTAAAACACTAAAACATGAATTAGTTTTATTTGATTTCGTTTTTTATTCATATATTTGTTTTATTTCTTATATATATATTATAATATATAATATAATATAATAGTAACAAATTCATTATTATTATTATTGTTATTATTAATGTTGTTCTATTTGCATATATGTCTTTTATTTAAATGCATATTTTATATAATTTAATAAATCATTCAATTTATGATGTGTATATTTTCATGATATAGCAATATGTTATGTTATATTATATTGTATTATATTATATTATATTATATTATATTACATTATATTGAGACAAACTATGAGAAAAATAGTTGAGACAAATAATTAAATATATTTAAATAATTGAATAAATCATTAAATTTAATTAATGCACATATTTACTTGATATAGCAATACGTTTTTTGGGGGAAAAAGAAAACACCAAAACGCTCCTGACACAAATGTGATTATTATATTATGTTATGTTACATTGAGACAGATTATATTTTTTTATTTTCATAGATTTCTTTTATTATATGTAAATGTAAATAATTTAATCAATTTAATCAAATGTAAATAGTAAAATTAAGATATAATTTAAATAAAAATCAATGACAAATGATATATAACATACAATTAAATTAAACAAAGACAAATTGTTACAATTGCCATGTATTTCTTGTATTGAATTAAATGTAAATTCAAATATAATTTATATAAAAATAGAGTTCCTAGATAACAGTATAACAGTGTATACAAATATATAACAGTGCATATGTTCTTTGTAGTGTGCTTTGTTGCCTAAAATAGCACACATAGTAGACTCTACACACTGCATACTGCGGGAATAAGAGTAGTATGGTATTGTGAACACATCAAGATGCATAATGGGATAACTCCAGTTTGGATTGTGTGTAGATGTCTGCTGTTGGGCGCTTTGGGAAGCTGAACTCACACCAATTGGTTGTGACAGAAACATGGCTGCGAACCACTGCAGCCCAGGCCAGAGGAGTAAACTAGCCTGGCAGCATCTGAAGATCCTCCTGTCACAGCAGAAGAAGAGTGGCCTGTTGCCCGCCGCCTAGCAGGGTAAAGCCACGGGCAGCTGCTGCTCAACACGCAATTTCAGCTGCTCCAGTGAGCCATATGTGCCATACAACCACAGGCCTTCATACACCAAAACAGTGGACTCACACAAGCATGTACACATATCATTGTGAAGACATGCAAAAAATGCATGTTTTTTTTCCCCCTACATGTGCCCTATCAATCATTCACAACCTCCCCACAATGAACAACATGGGTCCAGAGTGACAGGTTGAAAAAGGACAATCTGCTCAATCCCCAGTTGTCTTAATCTTCTTTTCTTTCACTCTCTTTTCCCTCCATGCCACTTTGGTTGCCGTGGGTTGCCTGTGGGGTCTCTCTTTCTGAGTAGAAATTCACTCAGCCTGTGAACATACTAGAGGAACAGTGACTGGTCACCATGGATATTCAAAGAGTTGCACTTCTGACCGCGCGTTTGCTGAGAGCTCCCCTGCAACAAGATGCACCCTTAGGGTTTCTTCCCCCAGGAAGCCTTCTTTTCATTTTTGGGCTTTTGCCACCGTTGATAACAGGATGGTGGAGAGGTGACAAAACAATAGGGATCAGGACCTGACACAAACAAAAGTTACCCATCAGGCACTCAATGTCATAAGACGTTGATATTTGGTTGCGATGCCGGGTGACTAAAATTCAATGTCAATTCAATGTCTAATGTCAATATTAATTTGATGACCAGTACCGACGTCAGCTGACGTTGATATTTGTTGTTTTTAGGTTGTATAACTCTTTTCCCTCCATGCCACTTTGGTTGCCGTGGGTTGCCTGTGGGGTCTCTCTTTCTGAGTAGAAATTCACTCAGCCTGTGAACATACTAGAGGAACAGTGACTGGTCACCATGGATATTCAAAGAGTTGCACTTCTGACCGCGCGTTTGCTGAGAGCTCCCCTGCAACAAGATGCACCCTTAGGGTTTCTTCCCCCAGGAAGCCTTCTTTTCATTTTTGGGCTTTTGCCACCGTTGATAACAGGATGGTGGAGAGGTGACAAAACAATAGGGATCAGGACCTGACACAAACAAAAGTTACCCATCAGGCACTCAATGTCATAAGACGTTGATATTTGGTTGCGATGCCGGGTGACTAAAATTCAATGTCAATTCAACGTCTAATGTCAATATTAATTTGATGACCAGTACCGACGTCAGCTGACGTTGATATTTCTTGTTTTTAGGTTGTATAACAAAAATCCAACGCTAAGTCAATGTCAAATTGGTGTCAAATACTGATGTCAATCCGATTTTCATTCTCAAATGACGCAACGTCAACCTGACGTTATATTGAAGTCCTGTGCCTGCTGGGAAGGTTCAGACATTTCTTTTCGGATTACGTCACCAATCTTTCGTACTTATCAACCTCTTCTCTTTATCTGGAGTGTAACATCTAGTCTACTTTAATTTTTAGTCAAATCAGATTTTTTAAACCATATCTACTTTGTTTGATGAGCTTGCACATTTTTTGCGCTACTTAGTTTGTCCACAAGGTGGCAACACTGCTTTTGTTTTACAGTCATAAAAGAAAACGATTGAAGACAGAACAACAAAAAAATATTAGAGACTCAAGAACTATATATGACCATCTTGTTGTGTGAGGGGGTTAAAAGATATCCGCAGATTTAAATAAATAAAAGCGCCATTTGTACAATTGTTTTCACGTATTACTTCTAGTGAGAAATGGTGCATAAACTGAACGATGATTCTTTCTAGTGCATGTGTCGCGAACCTGTGTTTAACACCAAATGCTATCAAATGGAGTTTGTGTAGTGTAGTGTAGCTTGTAGTACACATATGCTAAGGGTTCACATTAAAACTATGGTATGGTTTGGACTTCAGGCAATAGCGTCGCTAAAAGTGGGAAAACTATTCGCTTATTTATCATTTTCATTAGCGGTAGCATAGCCACTTTTAAACATTTAGTAGCGAAGCTGTTTTACTAATTTAGCAGGTTAGCATTGTGAAATATTTAAAGCTTTATATTTTTAACCGAAAGTATGTAGCTAGCTATTTTTTTCAGTGTAGCTTGTAGTTAACTACTTTCTCTGAATGGTAGCTTTTAGCTTAGCTAAATTGTCTATAGAGTACTTTTAGTACAGTTTAGCACCCGCTAAAGAATTACACTGCTACTTGGCATTGATACATTTGTACTGTAAAAAACTGAGTCAATTTTTGTAACTCGAAATACTTCTGAACAAAGATGATTCTTTCAAGTTTGGATGTGTTGAGCATCTATGTTCACACATGCTATCAAATAGAGTATTCTTTGAGAGGTTATGCATTCAGCTGAGAGTAACGCTAAGAGTTCAAGTCAAAAATGTAGGTATACTTTGGACTTAAGGCCACAGTGTTGCTAAAAGTGGCAAATTGTTTACATTTTTCAGTAGCGGTAGCGTCGCTACTTTTTAAATGTTAGAATTAGCATTAGCAAAGATATTTTATTGATTTATCAGGGTAGCATTGTGAAATATTTAAATGTTTTTATTTTTTAACTATAAGGAATTAGCATGTAGCAAGCTGTTTTTTTTCAGTGTAGCTTAGCGCAGCTAGCTACTTTATCTGAAGGGTAGCTTTTAGCTTAGCTAATTTGTCTATAGAGTAGCTTGTATAGTTTAGCACTTGTTACACTGGCATTTCACAATCAATTGAATTCATAATTTATTCAAATGAGAGTTTTAGGGTTAGGGTTATCATTGGTTAGGTTACAATGGTATTTTCATTAGATATCATTGTAACTATAAATATGTTTTGTGTTCATGTGCCTTAAGGTGGTGGATAGTTTTTACATGGTTTCTAGCTAGCAAAAGTCATTTTGGTTCAGATGGGTGGGATACATCCAGGTGAACCTGGTTTCAATCAGAAAGGTCATATCCACTTTATTTTATAACCCGGAAGTACTGCATTGTCTGTGAATGTCTGAGAATGATTTATTAGCTGCTATGAGTAAATAACTAGAAGAATAACAAAGTGCATTAAACTGTAAAACTGTTTGCGCTAAAACCAGTGTGCTTATAGGTTAAAATAATATGATAAGCAACACCAGTTCGAAATATCAAGCAGCATAACGGACTGTTTTTGTACAGCTATAATACCTGGAAGTGAATGATACCAGAAGCCTCGCACATTCAAATTACATTCACATCACAAAAGGCCGCGTTAAAGATAAAGTGGATTGGTCAAGGTGGTAAGGGCTGGTAGCGATCAAAAACTGGAACGCTGACCTTGTTTTTCCAGCAGGGATTGTATTTGAAATACAACCACCTTATAATCAGCAATCACAACTCGAATGTTCCTGTAAGGACTGTTTATGTGTGCGTATTGTTCTCCTCAAAGCAATCATGTCAAGTACGAAACGTTTTATTCGGGGCCTTGCAGGCGTTTTTCAAACAAGCTGTCAATGTTGTCTTTCCACCAGACTGAAGCAGCTCACACAGAGGATGGCTGCAAATCGCCAAACAGACCGAGTCTGTGGGTTGGCACTCTTGTTTGATTGACTTACTCAAGAACCACGGGTCTTTTAAGGTTACTGGAGCGATATTGTATTTGCTTTACTCCTGCTGTGCGGCTCTCCTCAGGGACTGCTAATAAGCAGAGAAAGCATTTCTACCTCAGCTAGAAAACTTTAACATTTTCATCATAGCCCCCCAGCTTCGAGCGCATGTCACATTTAGCTTGTTTGTGGGTTTTTTAGCTTCTACATCTCTCTCTTCCAGTCGTAAACCATCTTTCGGCGGTGAGCCGGGTGTCAAGTCATTATGAAGTAGCGGTTTCTCTATCCTGAAGATGATGTAGACACAAACGCAAGGAAGATGAAGGGCCGAGCGGCTGCGCTCCATTTCTCTTCATCGGAGGACATCTCAATGACGTACGACTAGGGAAAGAGGGATATGGAAGGAGGGGAGAGAGATTGAGGTGAGCTTTGAGATGAGGAGTGACAAGGCAGATGACAGGTGAGCAGTGGAGAACAAAACATTCAATTTTTCAATGCCAGTGCGTCCTTATATTTCCGCAGGGCTGGTTGTATCGCCACGCGGAGCTGTATTTCTTTGCTACGTCACATAAGTAAACAATACCTTCCCCGAAGATTGCTCATAATACAGAGCCGAAACTGCAAAAAGCCATGATTTAATTAATTATTAAGCAATTATTGTTTGCTAATGAAGGAATTTAGCAACTAATTGGATGTTTTTCCCTCTATTCTTTGTTCCAAATAACTGCAAGGTTAGCAATTATTTCTGCATTGTGTCAGCCATCACGGAAACCATGGAAAACACAACAGACCGGTCAGGATTCATTACCACCTGGTCTGGGAACGTCACCAAAACGGCAGTAGTTAACCATTTTTCATATAATTTTATGATGAAGCACTACCATCCATCATTGTGAAGTCAACCACATTAATTAACCTTTCCGGATAGCTACGCGCGCACACAGACTCGACGCGTCATGAAAAGTATCAAGGCTTTTTTTGTCTAGAAGGTGAACACTAAGGAGATCTAGTTCTGAGGGCTTATGGGCTGCTCACATGTCACTCTAGAACAGGGGTGTCAAACTCAATTCCTGGAGGGCCGGAGCCCTGCAGAGTTTTGGTCCAACCCTGTTTCAACACGCATAGCATGTAGTTTTCAAATAAGCCTGAAGGACTTGATTAGTTGGATCAGGTGTGTTTAATTAGGGTTGAATCTAAACTCTGCAGGACTCTGGCCCTCCAGAAACTGAGTTTGACACCCCTGCTCTAGAATGTAAACATGTTTTTGATAATGTACCTTTAAGACATCTTTATGTAAATGACCTCTATTTTGATTGGCTGAAAATTGCTTAGTGGTTGCTAGGGCATTCCGAGTGGTTAAGTGGTGTTTAGAGTATTTTCCGGTTTCGAGTTGATATGGAATTACTAAGTCATTGCTAAGGTTTTGGGTGGTTGCTAGGGTGTTGCTAATGAGTTTGGCTGGTTGTAAATGCATTTCAATGTGGCCAATAAGGTTTTCTGAGTAGTTTCTAGTGTTTTTTTTGATAATTAGGCATTTTTGCTTAGTGGTTGGTATGGATTTCCAGGTGATTACAGTAGTTGCTGGGGCATTACCTTTAAAAATATTAAAGGTGCAGTATGTAATATTGACAGCTAGCAGATGAAATAGGACACTCGACACTCACACGGGTTGCCAGATTGAAGACACACAACAGAAACAAGCGCATTCTGCATTTTAATATGCCTCTCGTCATAGAGCTTTTTAGATGGATGCTGAGGTTTTTCTTAGATTGGGTAGAATCTGCGATCGCCGATTCAGTTCGTTTGCTGGCTTCCATGGTTCTAATATGCTGTGTTTTCCATTAACTGGCAACCCGGCATGTTGAAATACTATTGGGTAAATTGGCAGTGGGTGGAGTCACACAGACCAAATCAAAAACAGATATTCCGACACGGAACGCACATTTCGAAGTAGAATAACTGGCTGTAGTATTTTGTTTGGAGAAACAAGTATGAACTTAGCATGTTTCCTAAATATCTGTGAACGAATTATGGTATTTGTATGCTTTTGTACAGTCAAAAATGACATACAGCACCTTTAAAGTACATAATTTTCTAAGTGAAATTACCAATTTAACGTCGTCTGTAAAATAGATACTATACCAAATGTGGTTTAAAGCAAGAATAGGTGAGAGGTCACAGCCTTTTGTTGTTTTTAGGACAGGTGGGTCCTCTCCAACCCAGCAGGAGTCATCCAAACTGCCGTACACGGCGTGAGAGATGTAGCCTTTTATTAAATCTGACAGAACTTATTGCCAAGTCGAGAAGAGTGTGTGTTAACTGCATGGAAAAAGAGGAGGGTGGTGAGAAACAAATAGAAAGAGAGAGCGAGAGAAAGAATGAGAGAATCATCTCCTTCTGACAACACAGCTCGATTGGCTTTGTTCATCCGAAAATGGAGCAGCGAAAAACTGGAACTGTCTGCCTGCCGCTGACACGAAAGTGAAAACAGAGGCTGTGATTCCACCCGAACAGGAAGGACAAAAAAGATGCCATAAAATGAATGGGGAAAGCGGAAAATAAGAGCGCAAATGAGAAAAAGCCCTTGATGAATCATTTATGTTTTGTTGGATGGTCTCTTTACTCTCCCTGTGACATAGAGGGGGACGGTTATGGATGATTAGCGTTTTATTTTCTGACTTTGTACCGCCCCGGGAAGCAGCACAGAGCTGATTGTGAGGTGACGTGCAGTTCATGCGAGGGCAGGTAGGAACGCAGCTGTGCTATTCAGAGGCCTAAACTGACAGCTGAGGAAAGCAAAGGAAACCAAGGGGGGATTTCCACACACAATACAGAATTTGCCCTTTTAGACGGGACTTGATTTACTTTTTATATCATGTTCGCTCTTATCACAGCAAACTCAAAACCGATCTCAGGTTCACTAGGGCCCCAAATCCAAGTAAGCTGCCCACCCAGGAAACACTTTTTGATATCATAGATGCTGGTCCAAACATTAGCCAGAACAATGATTCTGCCTTATGGTGCGTTCATATCGACAGTGATTAAAATCTATATAGGCTCCAAAAAATGGGGTAAACAGCTGCTGGCTTGATGACGCAAACGAACCGCGGTTCGGACCCAAATAATATAATGTGAACACAGTCCAGTGGTGGCAGGGGGAGTGGGGAGCAATCGAACTCTGGTTCGGACCAAGCAATCGAACCAAGTGTGAAAGCACCCTAGTCTTAAAAATTATTTTAGAGTCTTTCATAGTTTTAGTCGATGAAAAGTCATTGCATTTTTGTCAACTTTCAGTCATTACTTTTAGTCAAACTGCAGTTACCAACATTTATTTTGGTAGCTATTTTATATGTGGTCTTCAAACAAAAATAGTCATTAATTCTTCTCTATTTATACCAAATCAATTAAGCTTCTGATAAATGTGAATGAAGGATTGAATTTGGAAAAACTTATTATGACCATTTTCATTTTTGGGTGAACTATCCCTTTAAAACAGTAGTGAAAAGGGAGCAACTTATAAAAATTATAGTTCTTCATATATAATATATATAATTTATAATTTTTGAAAAAGAAGCAGAATAAGACAATAAAACAAATACGAAAGAGATACAAATTAAACTTGTTGAGTTTATTGACTGTTGTTAAACTGTCGGTTAACATTAATGACACGGATAGGTACTTAATTAGGAATGCTGTCCCTTTAAGATGGAAGGCATGCATGTAATACTGACACACGTTCAGTTAATCGACAACGAATTGTGACTCCCGAGAAATACGGGACGTCTGGTCACCTTATCCCTACCCCTTCGGGTGCTGAGGCCATTGTTTCAGATCGCTAGTTCGCATTTTAGTAGCCTATCCATCCACTGCGGTTGCCACACTCTGAGACTAGATATGCAAACGCCCCTTATCCGATTGCAATCCAATGACAGGGATGCAGAATTTCCACACACAATACAGAATTTGCCCTTTTAGACGTATCCAGGACTTGATTTTCCTTTCATATCATGTTCGCTCTTATCACAGCAAACTCAAAACAGATCTCGGGTTCACAAGGGCGCCAAACCCAAGTAAGCCGGCCAACAAGGAAATAATTTTAGATGCCGGTCCAAACAGCAGCCAGTAAAGATTCTGCCTTATGGTGCGTTCATATCGACAACGATTAAAATCTACATAGGCTCCAAAAATATACCTGTACATACAATTCACTGCAGTTTCCAGACAAAATTAACATTAACGGCAGTGAAACACCAAAAACTTTTAGTCATTTTCACATCATCTTCGTTGACGAAATTAACACTGTCACACAAATTAAGATTGCACGGGCATATTATCAATTAATAAAGACTTTTCCTTATACAACACTATGTTATACGACTTCAAAACTCTTTTTACACAGTGAATGATTTGTAAAATTACACATTTTGGTATTTGCATCACATAACCAGCTCCATAAGTATGGCTTTTGTAATGTAGTAAACTCGCTCGGTAGCACACCCGGTACAGTGTCGCATTTGCAATTTGGAGCGCTTGGGTACGAGTCCCATGAAACACGAGCCACGATAAAAGAGCTCAAATGCATTTTTATCTCACATTTTGCTTTTGTTAACACTATTGGTTTGACTTAAGGTCTGGTTTAGTGTTTGTGGTGCATTATTTTCAAACGGGATAGAGCATTAACCTTTTAGCGACACTCACTGGACATTTCGTTTCTGAACTGAGACGATACATACAACAACCAGTGTAAAAAAAAAAAAAAAACGATTCACATTCATCTGTTTTGGACAAAACCAAACATGCTTTTAGCGCCACTCACTGGACATTTCGCTTTGAAAGTGTCTCAAAACGTACAAGACTGAACAGACGTCGCCACAGGCACGTTTTTCCCAATGAGCCTGAGTTGATTAAATTGCTTGAGGCCAGGAAGTCACTGATTCTTTGACATCAAAAGCAACAGACAGGGAAAAAGTCCATTTTACACTTTCAAGAGCTTTCCAAAAGAAATCTGGCACTGGCAATACGTCGCAATATAATGGAATATTTGCCATTTAAATGGCAGAAAAGTCCACATATTCCATTTGGGCCTGGTTGGATATCTCATTATGTCCAAAATATAAAGCAGCATAGCATATATCCTGCATGAATAAGGCCCACCCATAATGTTGTGCTGCAAACGTATCCAAGATGGCTGACGGAGTCAAAGTATACTTCATCAAAATTTAAAGTGTATACTTTAAAATAGTTAAATGCTGTTCAAATAGAATCTAGTTGTTAGCTTAACAACTTGCTAATGCCAGACATTGCCTGCAGCCCATGTAGAGTATTTCAGAGCTGTCTTGTAAAGAGTTTCTATTTCGGTTAGGCTCAAATCACTTTGCGTGAATGGACAGAACGCATTCATGCATTCTTATTGGCCGATGACACCATTTCAGAGGAAATGGTAGAGCACAAAATGAACGTAATAACCCAGACAAAGTGTGTGGAACCAGACCCAGCTGACCATCTGAGGATCTGGGTCATGCCTGTGAAAGTCCACAGCTGCTCCCCTGGAGAATCCTATTGATGGGGATGTGCTGTGTTGTTTAAAATTCCAGCTTGCTGTGGAGAAACAGATCCTGTTTACCAACACTGTGAGTATTCAGTGATTCCTTAAAGCCCTTAATAAATAGTCCACCCAAAAACTGGATTGATTTTATACATATATATATATATATATAAAGTTGATTAAAAAGATGTCATTTTGATTTTCATTTGATTTGAAATCTGCACACTTTTCCCTCATTTTATGGACCTGATATTGTGTAGAATTGTTTTTGCTGGTGTAAATATTATGCTAAATAAATAAAAAAAATAATTTTCATTTTTGGCTTACCTATTCCTTTAATAGAGGTAAAAATAAATCAAATAATAAATAAATCAAATTAATAAATAACTACAAATGTATAAATCAAATGTATGAATGAATGAATAGTTGTTTGTTTACAATAAATGTGCATAATAATCTAAATAAAATCATGTAAATAAATAATAGTAAGATTATAGTGTAGTTTTTGTTTAATAATTATAAATTATAATCGAACTACACTGATTTATTTATTTTTGCTATTTTTATTTTACATTGTTTTATTTTGTACATTCAATAAATAAATAATATTTATTTATTTATTTATTTATTTACTGTTAACGTACATAATAAAACAATGCAAATAATAAATATAATCAGTGTAGTTTGTTTAATATAAATTATAATCTAACCACACTATTATTATTATTATTATAAATGATAATAATAATAATAATAATAATAATAATAATAATAATAATAATAAGTATAGTTATAAAGAAGTATAGTTATTATTATTATTATTATTATTAAAACTATTTCAATAGTACATTTTTGAATTCATATTTAGTAATAATTAATAATTAGTGTAAATATTATGCTAAACAAATAGTGAAATCATTTTCATTTTTGGGTGACCTATTACTTCTTTTGTTAGAGGTAAAAAGAAATCAATTTGTATGACCACTTATTTCATACCTCTTGATGCAAACAAGATTTCTGCCGTCTGTTGAGCTGTTCTGAATATGAATGGGCTCACAGTCTCATTCCAGCACATCACATGAACATTTCCTGAACAAATCAGGCACAAGAATCTCCATTACGACAGCTTTTGTGAAGACCCTATTTATAATTTCCCATATATTCTGGTCAGTTTTGTTCAGAAGCCAGAAGCAGGAGTGACGTCACCTTCAAGCGGATATGTATTACCTAGAAAGAGAGTCTGGGAGAGAGAAAGGGAAGCGCTCAGTTCAGTTCTCAGGAGCGCAGTCTTTGTGTGGTTACCATGGAAACGCTCCTTTCCAACTAGAAGAGCTGAAAGTTTAATATGAATACATCAGTAATTTTCTGTCATGCTGGTGGGCTACAAATGCTAAATTACTGGTTGCGTTGTACTTCACTGCACTGTAAAAAATAAGTGTAATTTTAACTGTAAAATTTTGTAAAAACGCTACGGAAAAAAACTGTTAATAGGTTAACAGTAAGTTCCCGTACTATATACAGGGAAAAACTGTAAAATATCTAACCAGACATTTCATGTAATTTTACAGTAAAATGCTGTTAATTTTACAGTTTTTAGAAGTAAAAATAACAAATCAATGTATAATTTACAGTCAAAAACTGTAAACTGATATTCCCAGAATTCCCTGCATGACACTCCACATTTGAAAGTATTTTGTTTAAATAATCATGTTTTTTTAAATAATTTTTGTTATTAGTTATGTATATTTGGGCTTTATGTTACATCTTCTGTTGTCTAATTCAAGTTGAATGCATTATTTAAGTTCATGTGTGTTACCATGATGGTGTTTTGTGTTTGCGTGAATGACTCTGTGCACCTTCTATATATTAGTATATACTTTTGCTTGTGGTGAAGCTACTTGTGATGAGCTTTGATTCTTCATGTGGCTTTCTCTTTTACCACCTGCATTATTATGGTGGTTGTCAGTATGTTAAAGGTACAAAACAGATTTTAATAGCTGTGTGCATTGTTGAATTTACTGATTTACATTCAAATTTTACACAAAAATTTACAGTTTTTGGCCGTAAATGTGTTTACAGTTTTTCTGTAAAAAAAAATGTCAAAAAGGTACATCATTACATTTAATGGAAAATACATTTTGATAAATTTAGGCTGCTTTTGCATTTCAAAAAATCTGGGGTAGGCTTTTTCTCTAGAGCTGTCTTTAAACCGAAAAAGGCATATATTGTGAAAAAGTGCATTTAAACAGACTTTAATGTGGCACAGGGGAGGCATAAATGTACTTGCAAAGGAATCACAATTGCAGTAAACAATGTATCATTCTTGTGAATGTTATATTTTTGAGAAAATGTTGCCTTCTGTGTTGATTCACATGCACAGCTGATACTGGAGGGGAAGCATGCAGGGCATAATTTGTGCCGGAACAGGCTGGATCCGGATCCGGCACTTCCAGAATTTGATCGTGCATCTATTTCAATGACCTCACATGCCTCTGAAGAAAAAAAAAATCTGTATTTTCTGTACATGATTCATTTGAAATCAAGTATAATATTAATGAAGTTGTCAATAAATTCAGTTCCTTTTACCATTTTAACTAAGCTGTCTAGACAAGAGCCTGACCTTGGGTGTCAAACACACTCTTTGCTTTCCAAAACCACTGATATCTAAATCTTTATACACTATTAGCCTTTTAAATACCTTTTTTTTTCACAAAGTGTGTTAGTTTTATAATGGTGGCTTGCACAATATTTGCAAGTATTTTAGAGGGTGGGCTTTGGCAAGCCTAATCTCGTCACACACATACACACCTCACACACACAAAGGCCCCTCTGTTTGCCTGTTTCTCTGCACAATGGCACGCCACCCTTGATTTAAATCAGCAAGAGCAGCGTGTGTTATCAAAGCACGGGCACATACTTCTCCATTCCACGAATAACACCACCGGCGGGCACAAACTGACACATAACACATTAACTCAGCTTGAGCAGACTGTGTTGACGGTTTTGAGTCTTCCTTTAAAACACCTAATTTATGTATGACGACAATGTGGCATCAATGTACACGTACACTTGTCGGCAATTGTCTGTGATTAAATCAGCTTAAACCACAACATACTGACGTTTAGTTGATAATTTCAGTCATATGTGGGCAATTTTGGTTGAAAAATGTAGCATAATGGCCTACCTGCTTCTTCTGAAGTCTATTAGTTCCGCTGTGGCTTTATTCTCTTTTCTGGAAGATTTTAACAAAAGAGAACAAAAAAAGTTTTTACTGCTTTGCAATCACCAGTATTTACTTGCATAAATGCAAATCTAGTTATGAGGACATGTTATGTCTTTTGTCCAGGCTTTGTAAGATGGTTTGGTCTAACTGTACATAATAACCTAGGGAATGATTGAAGGACCTAGCAGACAAGTCAAATGGCCCCATACATATGTGAAAACCCTACACTTTGCGATCTATTATCAAGGGAGAAGCTGCACTCACTGCAGGAAAAAAAAAATCAATACCTACTTCAGAACTAACTTGCAGGTAAGACAGTAGAAATCACCTAAGCACCTATTTAACAATATTGGCGATTAATGGTGTGGGGTGCGAACCCTTCATCTGAGGTTGTCTTACATCCAGAAGCAGGCTCTGGGTACTGTTGACAACAAAACCCTCTTTGATTCATTGCATCTTATATGTGGTTGAAATGAAAAGGGACCAACATTAACCAAACATTATAATATCCTGTTGGAGGGCGAGGCTTGTTCTGCATCAACTAAACTAAAGACATGTGCATACAAGGAGTTTAATGCATGTGGACATTTCCTGTGATTGTTATTTTAAGTCTTGGAGTGCCAGTCCCTTCTGAAAAAAAGTTAGGTTTTGGTAGCTGACAAGCTTAACTACTATCTGGTGGGGAACTGATGAATTGGTTCATAGCAGGTAGAATTGGTGAGCTGGTAGACTTTTTTTTTTTATTCAGCAGGGCCCTTGACAAAGATTTAGGTCAAGCTGGTTAACCATATAAACCAGTGGTCTCAAACTCAGTCCAAAGACCATCTTAACAACTTTGTTCTTTCCAACAGGGCTCTTGACCAATATAATCCAGTTAGTCAACCACCTAAACCATCTTGGACCAGCTGATGACCATCATGAATCAGTTAAGCCCTAAACACACTGCATGATTTTCGGCTGTCACAGACTAAATATTGGCATCGTGAAACAATAGTGGCGATTTCTGTGATTGTGGCTCCTAATCGGTGGTCTTGTGTCGTACAGTAAGAGAGGTTCAAAGACAGTCTTGCGACCAAAGATAGCCTACGATACAGCATGATCATCACACAGTTTGTTTGCTGGTACGTTTCACGTTTACTGACCAACCATTAAAAATGTGACATGAAATCAACGCGAAATGGCGCTAAAACATAAAACTGCTTACCCCAAGCTCTTATCCTTTCCTCTTTCGCCACTTCCACTTTTTTTTCACCACAAATAAACAATACAACTGCTAAAGTGTGATTTGCAGTGTTCTTTTTGTTTACCACTAGGTTCAAAGATGACCATTGTCATAGTATTGCGACCAAAGATAGCCTATGATAATTTTCGGACAGTGTCAGAAGTTCAGCATGATCATCGCACAGTGTGTTTGCTGCTACGATCCACGTTTACTGACCAACCAATAAAAATGTGACATGAAATCAACGAGAAATGGCGCTAAAACATAAAACTGCTTACCCCAAGCTCTTATCCTTTCCTCTTTCGACACTTCCACTTTTTTTTCAGCGCAAATAAACAATACAACTGCTAAAATGTGATATGTAGTGTTCTTTTTGTTTACCACTAACGCATGCTGATGACGTTTATTCTTCTATAGTAACGTGTGTCGTATCGTATGAGTCAAAAGGTGTCATCGTCGTACAGTCTACACACATGTCATAGTCAAGTTTATTAGATCCATGTCGCACAGTGTGACATGCAGTGATCTTATAGGATTGCTAAAACCGTGCAGTGTGTTTTGGGCTTTAGACTCCAGCTCTGAAATTCCAACCACCATAAGCTGCTACAAGGTGGTTTTAGGTGGCTGACCAGCTCAACTCCCAGCTGGTGGGGTTAACCTGGCTACCCTTGTAGACTATCTTGGACCAGCAACCAACCAGCTACCTTGTTCCAGTGACTAGTAAAACCAATTTAAATTGGTTTAAACTGTTTTCTCCATGTAGAGTCCTTGACTGAGATGGTAGTTCAGCAAGTCAACCAACAGAACCACATGTGTCATGGGCAACTATTCTACAGCATTTAGCATCAACCAGCTCCAAAACATCTGCCTGGAAGTTTCTAGTGATCCTGAAATCCTTGATTAGCTGGTTTAGGTGTGTTTAATTAGGGTTGGAGTTAAACTCTGCAGCACAGTGGCCCTCCAGGAACTGTTTGACACCCCTGAGTTTGACACCCCTGTTCTAAACAATGATTGTTCAGCAAATGGCCATGATGGACCAGTTAGAGACCAGAAACTATATGTGAAACCACATAGACTACCATAAAATGGTTTCTAGCATGTATTATCTGGTTTAGGTTGTTAACCAGTTCAACTACTAGCTGGTAGGGCTTAATTCGCTGATCTGGTAGACCAGCTTGACCCCCTTTTTTTGTTATGAACAGGGCCCTTGTCAGAGGTGGTAATCCAGCTGGTTGACAGCTTAAACCATCTTGCACCAGCTAATGGTGACTTACATGAAGCAGCTAGTTTCCAGTTGTCATGTTTAAACTACAGCTACCATCTTAAGATGGGTTCAAGGTGGTTATGTCAGTAGATCAGTTTGACTATGAGCTGATGAGTGTGTAACAACAACCAGCTAGCATATTCCAATCATGACCACCTCAGAGACCATATTTGACCATAGCTTTGGGCTAATCGAAATGCTGATGTACTTCTAAATGTAGACAAAATTCACTTTTAGCTGAAATATGCAAGATGGTACCCACAATGACCTAAACCAGTTAGAAAACAACAAGCATATTTCAAACCACAACTACCACCTTGAACTTGTTTTATCTGGACTCTACAGCTGGGAAATCAAACACATCAAATTGAACCCCTTAATGTGTTGCAGGAGGGAACTGAAGCAGTGCATGCTCCAGTCTCACATACATGTCTGTCATCTTTTCTCTTGCAGAAAATGTGCATTGTTTTTTTACATGCCAGAATTGATTCCCTGCTCTGACGTGAGAATCTCCACATGCTTGAGAATCACACTTTTCCAGTGTGAAGATTTCAACCCTTCAACCAACAAGCAGTTCACACTTCTCAGTTATGTATAACACTCACAATATAAATATCAATCCTCGTCAAAGCTTGGAGATACAACTCTTACCCCGTAGCTCTGGTGTCCTAATTGGCAGGGGATATTTATGATTATGCTTATGTACATGTGGCTGAGAAGATCAAAAATAGTGGCCAAAGAGACACTGTTTCACATCGGCCCATCTTCCTTCACACACCCTTTTCGCTGCAATGACTGCAGCACTCCTTTTGGATTCTGTCGGCTGGGCCCACATTGTTCTCAAGGGTTATTTTTGCGGCATGAACAGAAAACGGAGTTAAGACCACAGAGTTACAAACAGCAAAGCAGATTCAGCCCTGGATTAAATCCAGTGATGGTGTTTGGAATCTGAAGGCTTAGCCGCGCATCTGCCGCTGGTCTGACAGGTATGGGAGAGGCATTTCAAATGAGGTAATCTTGTTGCATGACTGCACTTAAGAGAGAAGGTTCAAGAAAAGTCATTCTGACAATAGATCTTCAAACTGCAGCTTGCGCTAAGGTGAATACTGATTTGTTTATGGCATGCTGGTTTTCTTTGGCAGACTTTCAGCGTGCTGATCCAAGGCCAAATCATCGGCCATGCAACAATAACAGAGTTTGGGATTCGGCCCTTGCGGTTGGGTTAAAACCACTGTTTGACCAACTCGTAGGGTAGTATAGTTCAAAACAGGAGGTAAGACACAAGAAACTGGTCTTATTAAAGGATATAGGATAAAGGATAGAGCAATTTCCCCGCCCCCCCCTGGTGTGAAACATGTCTCCTGTTGAGTGCCAGATCTCAACAATAATCTCAAACCGTGCTTAGATTTAGCAAGATAGCAAAGTCTGCAATCAACAGTCCGGAATTTCACTAAGAACATTTATGTTATACTGATAGTCTATTTTTTATTGTATCGTTGTATTATGCGTTCATATAAGATTTTGGTTACACCCTTCACCCCTAGTGTGTCCTTTCTCTTCATTTTGCACCCACTGCCAACCATCCTACATTATTACTTCACTAGTTTTCTGCAGATTCACTGTAACATCTGTGTTGGGTCTTTCTCACATTCCTAGTATTTAATGGAGCTTTGTGTAATTACTGTACTTGCTACAGAAGCGCAACTCCATTCCCTCCAAGTAGTCAGAGACAGCTGAATAAAACACAGATGGTGTGTTTTATACAACCAGGTGCTGGTACAAGGGGAAAAAAAGGTAACTCCTTCAGCCTAAGCCAGCAGAAAAATGAGAAGAGAGGGACTGAAAACTAAGGGGATGTTAAAACTCGCAGTAAAATATTACAATCTCTGAGACGTTTTAACTCAACATTCATTGTGATTGATTTTATAGAACGGTGGAAACTCGTAGTACGGTGGCATCAGTTAGCTTGCGAAGATTTTCTTGGGCGTAATGTAGCTGATTCAGGTTGTAGTTCAAAATCCATTTGCAACTTTATTGAGAGAAGACAACATCAGTCAAGGTAGACAAATTCAAATTGAAATCCAATTTTCTAAAACAAAATCCAGGCAAATGGACAAAAAAACTAGGCAGACCCAATATACTCACAAAAAGAATGGTGAGAAATGCAATTGGCAGGTGAAAGCAAGAATTCACAATGTACAAGAAACATACATAACACATAAATGTCATGGCAACAAACTCCAGTCAATCGTTATGCGGGCGTTTAAATTTGTTTGCAAGAACTAGGGCAGATGCAGAGTTTGACGCAGCTTATAAAACAGAATGTAAATCACTTTATACATACAATTTTATCTATTTTTTGGTTCGTTTCTAGATGGAAACATCTACAGATAACTTAAAAGAATGCCTATAGAGATATTTTCGGATTGGTTAACATCCTTTTCAGTGTCTGAGTGACTTTGGATGAAAAGACCATTTCAGAGGTGAAGTAAATTGCTTAAAAATTACAAACAAAAACATTTTCGTTTACATTAACCATGAGGCCTATTCTCATATACTTATGCTTGTGTTTATAAATAATTTACCGCCATCTTTAAAAAAAATCCAGTTGCCACACACCTGCCGACATCATCATGCACAGCTCATCTATAATATGGTCTCACCTGTCAGGGACCTTTGTGCCTGGAGCTCTGCTGCATCATACATTTTTTTTTTGTCACCTATACTGTCTGTCTGTCTCCACTGTGCTCACAACCTCTGCCTTCTCCCAAAGGACACCGTCTCCCTATCTTCCTCTCTCTATCTTCCTTTCTCTTCGCATACTTACTGCCACACTGTGCGGGTTTTTTGACTATCTCTGGAGAGCTCAAGATAATGCGTCAAGTCAGGTCAAGTCTTTAAAAAAATGGAATTGTAGTAAAAATAAAACGTATTTGCAATTTAAGAGGCAACTTAAATAAAAAAATGTGAAAATTCAAAGGATATTACAAAAAATCTTAATATAAGAATTATATTTAAAAAAATATATATATTTGATAATGTTCAATTAGTGTATTTCTGCAATGGTATTTGTAAATGAAAACGTTTGCCTTTGTGTGATGTTGCATCCACACCAGTAGGTGTCAGTATGGCATGTTTATCACCAATGATAAAAAAAATAATAAAACAAATCAGAAAATTACTTGTGGTTGCTGAATATATTAGTCATGGGTGACAAATATGCTTGCAAAAGAGTATTTAAAAGAGTAGGCTATTCTGGTAGCCAGAAACATTTGCGTGCAAAACACTGATTTTGCATCATGTTTCTTTCACACCTGTAGGTGTCAGTATAATATTCAAGTCCTTTGTATTTTTATCCATCAAAATATAAACCAAAAACTGTGATTAACATGTATAGGCATTTCTGCAATGGAAATGGTAACTGAAAATGTGTGATTGTACATCCACACCAGTAGATGTTAGTATGACGGTTAGGGCTACTGCTTTATCCAGCAGCAAAAGAAAATATATATTTTGGTGTAGAATTTGCTGTGTAATGTTTGACAAATACACCAGAAAATTAGTTCTTCTACAATGGCACTGGTAGTCAAAACATTGTATTTTGCATAATGCTTCTTCCACAACAATAAGTGGCAGTATGAGGTTTAAGGCCTCTGTATTTTTGTCTATCACAACATACATAAAAAATGCGGAGTACCATAAACTTTGTTGAAAAGATTTTTTCATGGACACTTACATAGAATTTTTTTGACCTTAACTAGATTGCCACAGTGAAACAGCCTGTAATTTGTTTTGACACAAGATTGGCATGCTAGATTGACAAGATTGGTTACCTGAATGTCATGAAAGAAACAAGTGGACTCATGCTGCTTTTAATTCAGAGAGATATTGTGGGATATTCTTACTTTATGATAATAATGATTTCCTCACTCATTAGCATGCAATGTGCTAATGCATTTAACTCAGAAAGTTTGCAGAAACATTTGCAGAGACAGGTGGGTATAACATGGTAAATGATTTTACCTGTTGATAATGCTAGCATAGCAGTAAACCTCTATAATTTAGTAGCTAGACGACGTCACCTTTGACAGTTGAATAACTGCGAACATAATGCAAGTGTTGTTTGGAGAAGTAAACGCTGCATGAAACGTAGTGCAAATGCTAATACTTGAAACATGATGCTAATCATTGTAAGTGTATATGAATACATATTTAATGTGTATGATAAGCCAAACCGTTTCATATTTTCACTGATAGACCAAATGTGGGCTCACATTTTTACAGATATTTTACTTACACCAGTTATTTACTGATCTAGGATGATCTAGCTGCTTTCTCTTTGTGGCAACTGGTGTTAAAGTGCCCATATTATGCCATTTTTACGGTTGTTTTGGGAGTCTCCTACAAAAGGATTACATGCATGCAAGGTCAAAAAACGCTTTCGTTTTCTCAAAATATGCATTTAATATCACCTCATTTTCCAGCGATTCTCAAACGATTCGTTCGAAGCAGTTCAAAGATTCAGTCTCTCTAAACCCCTCCTTTCCGTGAGCCAGCTCTGCTCTGATTGGTCAGATGGCCTAATTGTGATTGGTCTACGGCAGGGGTGCCCAAACTCGGTCCTGGAGGGCCGGTGTCCTGAAGAGTTTAGCTCCAACCCCAATTAAACACACCTGAACCAGCTAATCAAGCTCTTACTAGGCATACTAGAAACTTGAAGGCAGGTGTGTTGAGGCAAGTTGGAGCTAAACTCTGCGGGACACCGGCCCTCCAGGACCGAGTTTGGGCACCCCTGGTCTACGGTGTACAGCGCGTGTCGGAAACGATACGCCTATTTCAATAGTTCTGTATTTTGAACGCTCTATAGAAAATATAAACATCTATTATTTATCAAACTTACAAGGTTGTGATTCAGTGGATCAGCTGGTCCAAATAAACAGGATACTGATCCATCTTTCAACAGCAAGCGTTTTGTGAATCCCGCGTTGAACTCCCCGAGATTAGAGAAGCAGTCGTCAGTAGAATGACGTGTTTGTGGGTGGGGTCAAATTGTTCGCAGCCGGCCAACTTAGAACATAGGCGGGAATTATGCAAATGTGCTACCCTGTGACGTGTAGCCATCACGGAAGTGGGATTCAAAATAGCGACTCGTTTCAGCTGTTCAGAGTCGATTCTTTATTTTGGGAGACAATAACTTTATTTATTTATTTTCAGCTTTACAACTTTGCAGATCGTTTACATTCACATACAGCTACATTACACACTGCATGAAAGGCAATATTGGAAATGGAATAATAGGGGCACTTTAAGCTCTCTGCCTTAAACTCGTCCAAAACCATTCTAAAACCTTCAAAGAGACCAATTTAACCAGCTTGTTCATTTTAAGCTACTTTTTAGCAGGGTTTATTTTATTACCTAAGCCCATGTTCTCATAGACAGTAACAAAACATCTGAAGAAAAGCACTTTGTGTATCTGTTTCCAAATACATTCATCAGAAAAAGCTATGCTATATTTGGAAACCAACCCTAATTCAGCACAGTAACCCAAAATGTGTAAAGAATCTGTTTGCTTGCACCACAAATGCACTGACACAAATATTACGCAACAACGCCTGCATTAAACACACCAGAATACACACGTCCAGTGTAGAGCATTGTTTGCAGTTACGATAGAGGGGTCCGTCTGTGATTGATTTCACCGTGGCTAGAGATTTCTCCAGTCTAACCAGTACGTAATCATCCTTGTAAAATGTTTATGAGAGCCACCGCTGTTTCCCATGATTCCATTCTTCACCCACTCGCCGGCGCGCTTGCTGAAAATGAGAGTTATAGCCGAGCGCGCACCTGCGGTCCGCTGGGCTGGCTGTGGCCACTGATTTTCTTTTGGGTGGAGGGGGTCGGGGATTGGTAGGTGGGTGCGGGCGGTCCTGAGATGGGGCTGTTACATTAGCTGGGTTTGATTGGGAAGCTGAAATTGGAACATATTCCAAGGCCTCTTACACAAACCCTGACAACTATAAATCTCCCAGCCAGCCTTGCACTTGGTGCAGGAGGCAAAAGACAGCCGCTGTTTACTCAGATTTCCAGCATGCCCCTCAAGCCCACCCGCTCCCACAGGAGATGGACCATCCTTTTTTTTCTGAACGCCCATCACTGCACCAAATTGCTTGGGTGGGCGAAGCGCCGGCCTGCTCAAATTCCTGCCCTCTTTCAGTCTGTCTTCATGGCAGATGTCTGCACATACCATACATCTGAGCAATAGCTGTCTCTCTGCTACATTCCAAGAAATGTTACATTCCCCATATATGACATATTGGCGCCAAATGTATTAGGACACTTGAAAATGTTTAAATGTCAATGAGTGATGAAATGTAATTTTTGAAATGTCAGTTATGGAAGTTAAAGTATGTTTTCATAGTGTGATTGAAGTTTAATTCCTCATGATATGTCCCTCTTAAGTTTGGCTTAAGTGTCCAGATACATTTTGGGACCACTGTGTAAATGTTAAAAAACTTTGGACTTACGAATTGTGCCAGAAAATGTCACCATCCACAATGACCTCTGCATTCTTGCCAGTGGTTTATCTTAAAAAATACAAAAAATCCTTGTCCAGGTCTATGCTGTTTTCATCTGATGAGCGAATACAACTTATTTGCAGCCCACCACACATCCAATATTGGCTATAGGCTTACTGCTTTTTAACTTTTTTTTTTTTATAACAAATACAATCTTCACTTTCAAAATATGTCGTTTCATCGTGAAATTCGATCAATAATTGCGTTTTGGCGCTCTTTAATGTTACGTGACAGATTACCTAATTTCAAAAGGCAGCACGTAGCGCACGTGAAACTGTCATCACTTCCACGTTAGTACTACTCATTAAGATAAACACTTAAATGAACTTCTTAAGGTATGTTGAAAGATACAGTACAACTTAATGTAATGTTTCATCTCTCGTGTAATCATGTTTCAACCACAAAAAAGACGTCAAGAAATGCTGAGCAATATGTCACGTACATTTACTTCAGGAAAGCCATTCAACTCGTTTGAACCTATACAAAAAGCGAACTCTAGAGAGGAGTGTTTTTTAAAATATAGCCTATGTGCTCCATTATATATATATATATATATATATATATATATGGTTATTATTTAATGCATGTTAAAGTAAATGTGTTAAAAAGTTATGACAATGTAATGTGGTGTTTTGGGGGTTGTTTCATGTTCATGTTTTCCATGTCTTTTATTTTGTAATTGTTTCATGGTCCCTGTTTGTGTCATGCTTCCCTTGCCCTCATGTATTCATGCCATTGGTTCCCCTGTTCATTGTGTCATGTTCTGATTGGTTGTCTTAGTCATGTGTCTTGTTTCCCATTGGTTTGTTCTTGTCATGTGACCCTCTTGTTTCCTATAAGTAGCTTCATGTTCCCATTGTGCCCTGTTTGTGTATTGAAGTTGTAACTCTGCTGTTGGTGAGTCTAGTCTGTTCATGGCAAGTCAAGTCTGTTCATACCTCGTCAAGTCTGTTCATGCCTAGTCAAGTCAAGTCTGTTCATGTCAAGTCAAGTCTGTTCATGTCAAGTCTCGGATTATGTTTGGATGTTTGGATCACTGTAAATAAAGCTGCACTTGGGTTCTCACTATTCTCACCTTCAGTGGACTGATTCGTTACAGACAACCACGTTTCAACAGCGAATTTTAATAAAAAAACTAATTATAGCTATATTAGAAAGTTGACATGAAAACTTTTTGATTGATGTTTATTGTAGCAAATATGCTACTCATCACACAGTATACATATTCATTTTTTTCACTATAGTAGTATTATTCACAATCCAACAACTCATTCAACATGACCAGAAACATTAATGCACCAGTTTATTGCTGTACCAGGCATATGTCAATTATTTCATCATCATTGTTGTCCTTTATATGCAAATGAGGCTTATTATAGAATGCACCGAATTCAAATAAGTCAGTGTTGTTTGATTGGCGCAATTAGCATTTCGGTATTACCACCCGCG
Source organism: Sinocyclocheilus anshuiensis (assembly GCF_001515605.1). Taxonomy (NCBI): domain Eukaryota; kingdom Metazoa; phylum Chordata; class Actinopteri; order Cypriniformes; family Cyprinidae; genus Sinocyclocheilus; species Sinocyclocheilus anshuiensis. The sequence continues at coordinate 487,739 of NW_015542360.1, read as the reverse complement.
AAAAGCTGGCGGTAATTTAGAAGGCAATTATAAGCAGACTTTTAATAAAATGAGATGTTTGTGTTTATGTTCTAATGATCATAGCAGCGGTAATTCATCAAATGATGAAGGCATGTATCTAGACAATTATGTCATTTTAAAGAGGCAGTTCTGGTGTTTGGATCGCAATGGTGGAGTGACATTGTACAGTCGTGTAAAGTACACCAAATTGCTGTAATCTGCCGGATTTGTCAAAACCGAGCACTTAGAACTAGCCTAAAGGGAAAAAAAATGTTACGTGTAAATTGTATTTAGCACTGTTTTTGTCTGTTACCTTTATGCACAATACTTTAGTGATTTGGGTGGTAAAACAAAGCAGTAAACACATACAAATGCGTGGCTTGTTGCCACATCTAAAAACGAGCCAGTCATCATATCTCATGTCCGTGTATGTCCTTGTTTTCTTAATTCACTGAGACCAATGCAGATCAACTCCTTCCTGTAGACCTGTTCTCACACATTCCTTCAGAGTCTGCCAGCTTCCTCTTGGCTCTGAAGGAGCACAACTGCATTAAGACCCGCTGTCTGATTCAGTTCCTAGACAAATGGAATTTGAAGCTCCACTTGTGCTAAGCCGTATCCTCCGTCAAAACCAGGAAAACAATAGGCTCGCAGCCATGTCCCCCTCTGCCACCATGTCAAATTTTAGACAAAGACTGTCGAAGAGCTTTAATTGCACTTAGTCTGTGTTGTTGTGAGAAGGTCTCCGCGGTCAGTCCACCGTGGAGTTTTTAATGGATGTTAATCTCTTTTAGAATCCACAGTGGGATGTAGTCAAAGCAGTGTAATGAGGAAAAATGTCATGACTTTCCTAGCCCAAAAACAAAGGTGTTAGTCAGTGGAGGGAATCTGGATCATTGCGTTTGTCCGTGTATAGGTGTAGCAGAGTATCTACAGGTGTAGTTTATCACATTAAGTATGAACATGTTCCACTAACCGTTGTCTTCCCTTTGAGGAGTATATCAAACTGAAGCATTTCAAATCTTTGTTTTTGTGACATGTTTTGTTTGAGAAGTGTGCTAATGTTATCTTAGTTTAATATTTTAATGGCACTGAGAATAACTTGTGTTAAAAACTGTTTGGAGCCACTGTAAAATTATGTACACTATGGAAAAAATCCATACAATACAATTAATATAAAATATCTATCTATCTATCTATCTATCTATCTATCTATCTATTCAGTTGTGTATGTAAATGCATTAAACATTTGCACTGTTGCATGTTGGACAGTATAACTGTAATTTTAATTAATTAAAACAAATAATTTTAAAATGGCAGAAACAATATGCAATAGTTAAAATGCATTCAGTCCCGAATGCAATCGCTAGTAATACTGTTAGATGTTGTGGATATATTAGTGATCTATTGATTAGTTCTAATCATGTTAACGTTACTGTACATTATTTTGCTGTTTTAGAAATTAGAGCATAGAATGTTAATTATTAATTTGCATAGTTACAAGACATGCCATGCTCAAAAATGTGCATCATCTTGAGGAAACAAAAAAAAACAACAACAACAAAGCAAACAACAAAAAATGAAATAAAAATATAAAAAAAATGAAATAAAATGCAGTAAAACAAACCAAACAAAACTAAATAAACACACAAAAGATAAAACAAAAAAGTGAAATAAACAACCAAACACAAAAAATAAGAAATAACTAAGAAAAATTAAAATGCAATACAACAAAATAAAACAAAACAAGCAAGCAAACAAAACAAAAAATAAATAAATAAAACAAAACACAATACAACAAAATAAACAACAAAATAAAAATGAAATAAAATAACTAAATAAATAAAACAAACAACAAAGAAAAAAGTTAAATAAAATTATAAAACAAAATGCAATACAACAAAACAAAACCAAAAATTAAATAAAACAAAATTAAATAAAAAAGAAGCAAAACAAAACAAGAAACACACATAAAATAACTTGTTATTTTAAGCTGCTTAAAGTATACTTTATGTTCCTGTAGCCTCTTGGATATGTTGTATAGCAAAAGAACTGCCACTGGCAGCAAAACATCAGATCAGCGTGGATGCTGCACCGTCCCTTCAGCGGGAGGAAAGCGTGGCCCATGCTAGAGATGAAACCGCATGATTGTGGTTCTGGCAGGAGGATTAGCGGTTATTGGCAGAAATGGAATTGAGTGTATCAGAGCCAGAGAACGAGAGAGATGAGGAACAAAAAAGAACAAAAACAGTGCCATTTTGACAGAGGCAAAGCAATTAAATGTTGCCAAGGTAACCGTGATGGCTGTGCCCTCATCAGGCCACGGTTTGGCCCCTCTCTCACAGATGGAGAAAGGGGAAGGCAGGACCTGTGAAATTAAATGTGGCCTTCCTAGCGCAGTCACATATTAATTTTGTCTGTCCTTAACCCAAACATCGTGACCTTGTTAGATGAGCCGCCACAAATACGGCCCTCCTACGTCCTCAACTCTCGGCTCAACGCTAGATGATGCAGTTAAATTACCATCCGCTTTGCCCAGCTTGACTTACAGTGGGACTGGAGAGCAGTTCTTTGTTCCTGTAGGATAGAAAAATAAAAAATGAGATGTAGTTAATATCTCGATTATTTTCCAAGACAGCAGTGAGATTAAATATAAATCAAAAAACCTTAATAATTGGACATGTCTCTTTTAGAGTTTCAGAAAATACTTTGTCTTCTAAAACATGTATTTCAAACTTTTTGATGTCAGGATCCGTCCATCCATCCATCATGTCTGTCTGCCATTCTTTGTTCTGTCTATTTAGAATTAGACTTCCAGATCACGAGGCAGAAGCGCGCAATCTTTTACGCGAACATTCGGCGCTATCATACGTGAAGACGAGGAGTGCCGACGGTGTGCATTATACTGCGTGATGACTCTCCGGCTCCAGCTTGTTTGAGGTCATTTGGCACTCGCTTTAGTCCATTTTAGCAAGAACACTTCAAACTGATTGTTTTCAGAGAACCGGCTGCACATTTAACCTTCTCAAAGCAGCAGCTTGTTAGCCACCATTAGGGATACGAATTTGCCCGATGAATTGAAAGAATCGCAATTATTGGTCATCCAATCTTTTACATTTTTAACACACTCTGTTAGCTTAGATAATTTAGAAGTTTCATCTGGTCTTGTTGAGATATATAGTTGAGTATCATCAGCATAATAGTGGAAACTAATCCCGTTTTAATTTAAGGTATAGTTCATCCAAAAATGAAAATGAGCTCAAATTTTACTCATCCTCAGGCCATCCAAGATGTAGATGAGTTTGTTTCTTCATCAGATTTGGAGAAATGTAGATTATTGTGATGTTCCCATTCACTCTGCAGTCCAAACAGCTGATAAAAACATCACAATCCACATCACTCCAGTCCATCAATTAACATCTTGTGAAGCCAAAAGCTGCGTGTTTGTAAGAAACGAATCCATCATTAAGGTGTTTTGACTTTAAACCATTGCTTCGAGCCAAAATATAAGTCCATAATCCATAATAACACTTCCTTGCGAGACCAACCTGAACCTGATGCGAAATATGCGTTGGGAAGTATTTAGCACTCAAACTGAATTACCAAATGCATGCTTTTATTTAACTGCAAAAATTCGCTGAACAGTGGTAGATGTGGGTTTTGTTTTGTTTTATTCACTGGTTGTAAATCCTGAGATTAATCACAGAAACTGAAAAAAAAACAAAAAAAAAAACTGATTCTTATAAACTCCAAATATGATAACCCCCTTCCTAAAATATGAACGCTACGCAACCCAATCTCACAGCATTTCGTGACATAGTCACACAATTTTAATCTATTTATTCATGTTCACGGACACGAATTTCCCTTTTTTTCATGTCACTCAGCACGACTTTCAATCTAATGCATTTCAATAGAGAGTAATTTTCGTGCCTGCACCACATTTTTCTTTCTGCCACTGTAACACGTTCTGTGATTTCTTTTTAATCAGCCACATTATAATATTAACATTTATTATTATTTATTTATTTATTTTTTTACACAATTGACACGTTTAAGCACGTAACCCAACCCCACCCCTAAACCTACCCATTTGTATATTACATAAAACACAAGATATAACAGGCAGATATGAAACAAAAGTTATTTATTTAAAAGTAAAAAAAACAAAACAACAAGTGTTCCGAAGTAAAACGATTGATTTGCGTGAAGAACACGTGCAAAAAACAATCACCATCTCCGTCCGCAATCTGCCGTAAAACTGTGTGTTTACTGTGCACATTCAAAATTGGCGCTCGAGGAAGCAAGCGTTACGCCAGCTTTGATCGTGAAATTAGGCTTGAAATTAGGCTTGCCCGTTACTGTAGTGATGCTCACACGGTCTTTGCATACTCTATCACAGAGGAAGTGAAATAAATGCAATATTTGTCAAATACACAGACGTTTCAGAAACGTTTTCATGAGCAACAGAAACACTTTATATACCGCTTAATACAGTGGCATCTGTTCATGAATAAAGTTCAACATAAACATATACTATTTGAATACCTATAAAGTGGGGATATATATATGCTTTTATCAGTGTTTTTTGATAAACTGGACTCTGTATAAGTCGACTACACTAAAAAAAAGATTTTTTACAAAAAAAAAAAAGATTTGTGAGCATTATTGAAATTGAATTGTTAGAATAAACGTGCAACACACCTCGTGCTTGTCATCCCAGAATCTGACCAATGAGAATAAAGCGTGTCGTCATCAAGGCTTTCGCAGCTGATTTTGAGCAACTGCAGCACCTGACCTCGGCGGCTGGTCTCGTTTTGTTCTCGTGGTACGTTGATGGCACATGTAATCGTAAGACGGCTGCAGCGCAGATCAAAGTCGGACAAATTTTCTAACCAGAATGCATTGCATTTGTCAGGCGGCAGCCGATCTTTGCGGCGCCGCATGAAGTCGAACAAGCCTATTGCATTGGCTGCTGTGTGTCTTGTGACTGATTGGGTCATTACATCAGCTTAGATTCTAAAATGGCATTGGATCTTGTGTGTCTCATGAATCTTGACCGATTGCATCATGTGTAATTTTTGGAATAAGACTGCGTGCGTTCACGGAGCAAGATTATTTCAGCGATAAAACCTTACATTTTACCCAGTCTGTTCATATAACGACATCGCATGGCATCTGAAGATTTGGAATGCAACACGAGATGTTTGTAATACTTTTATACTGTTTGTGGTAAATTTTTGCAATAATGTGCCTGTACTTACATTTGCTTGTGTTTTATCGTTGAGAAGTGGGTAGGTTTAGGTTTAGGGTAAGGAGTGGTGTTAGGTGCTCGAAAAGAATAAATATAAAATTATTTCTAGTTTTACAAATGCGAAGATTAAAACACTGAAGGGGTACCCTAACCGAGACAGTCCCTATTGAAATACATTACACTGAAAGTCGTGCTGAGTGACATGAAAAAAAGTGTCCATGAACACGAATCAATAGATTAAAATTTCGTGACTATGTCACGAAATGTCACGAGACTGGGTTGCGCTACTATATATTTCCATGTACAAAAGCTCATTCACGCTATATTAAATGCAGTATTAGACATGTTGTACTGAATTCAAATCAAATTGGTCAAATGTTATGATTATTACATAATATTATATTTTAAAAATGACAGTGTTTACAACCCACTTGGAGTTGGCAGTTTAAATCTATAATGAAACATTTTAAATTTAGCGCTGTGTAATTCACAATAAATGTTGTTTCAAAACAACTTGTATCATATGATATAGGGCTTACAATAGTCTTACTGTATTTTTTTCTTTCTGAAATTTTCCACAGACTACCCAGTGGCCTGCATCTAAAAACCCAGTTTCTAATTAATCAACTTGAACTCAGGCTCTTTGACTGTATTGCAGTCATTTTACAGTTTGGCTCATGGGCGTCAACGGCATTCTAGACCAATCAATCATTTGCCTCATTTTACGATGAGGGTTATGGATAGATCAGCATATGATTGTTTAATAAGACTGCCGTTCCAAGGTACAACTTAATTAAATGATGCGATGCCACGTTCTTCTATCAGAATAATGCGTTTTCACGTCAAACCCTCCGTTTTCATCACAGCATACATTTTTCCACCAATCGTCCAAATGCAGCTGATGCTCAATTGGGTGGCTGTGATTTGGCAAGGCTCGCGCTCACTTGATTTAATGGACTAAATGGTCTGTGCCAATGGCTGGCTGTTCTAGCCCATCCTCATTATCCAAAGCACGACTGCAGAGATGCCGCAGACAACATCAAACACGAGTGGGATTCCAGCTCGGAGAGATTTGCGAATCATCTGACACGGCCACAGAAAGAGGATTAGAGGTCGTGTCTTCTCACCTCACTGAGATCTTTTGGCTGTACTGTGCTAGTTGAGTCGCAGGTTTCCTAAGTCCTGCTTAGCCGCCAACTGCTGTATGAGTCACTATAGATCTCTTTTGAAAATCTGGCACTGGAGTACTCTCATTTTCACACTATTGTTCCTTGTCTAACGCCTCCCTGATGGATTTGTCTTGAATATTATTGGCATTAAGTGCGAAATACCAATTCCTTTTATTCAATGGCATTCCTTTTAAGCTAACATGAGCAAGGAGGACTATAATACTTATGCGATAGGACCCTCTGGAAGAATTAGATTTAAAATTTGCCATTTTTCGCTCATCGGTACTGTAGAAGTTTCTCAGCAAATCTTCTTATCTGTAAATGCCATATTAGACAATTTCATGCTTTTAAAATCGTTCCAAAAAGAATCGGACACTTGTAAAAAGGTCAATGACGTGATGTCAATTTTTTTGGACCTATATATTAATTTATATAAAAAAAGGAAAATGCAATTTATTAATACAGTGACTTAAAAATGCTCTTTTGTAATGGGTATGTTTTTTTTTATTTCTGTATTACATTTATTTATTTATTTATGGAAGGTATATACGTGCAGACAAAAATTATTTATACAATTTCAGGGTGGTACAACTGTCTTAATATCATAAGAGAAAAGCCTCATTTTTTCATTCATGCATTCATTCATTCATTCATTTGTGGGGGGTATAAAGACAAAAAGTATTTATAGAATTATATAATTAGTAATTAATAGATTAATTAATTAATATAATTATAAAAACCTTCATTAAAAGTGTTGAATTATTTATTTATTATAAAAATGTCAGGGTGGTACACCCTGTATTCTCTTAAAATATCACACAATTTGACCTTTCTATGACAAGGCAACGTTCATTCATGTGGTATAATGTCATGTGGTGCGACTCTCCAAAAAAACAAAAAACAAACGTAATAATATTTATGATACAAAGTTCATTCAGGTTGTAAAATGTCATGTGGTGTGACTCGCCTAGATAACATAATATGTATGTATTTAAAATAATAATATTTTTATTTATTTATTTACAGTATAATGTGTACACTTACAGTGGGTACGGAAAGTATTCAGACCCCCTTCAATTTTTCACTCTTTGTTATATTGCAGCCATTTGCTAAAATCATTTAAGTTAATTTTTTTCCTCATTAATGTACACACAGCACCACATATTGACAGAAAAACACAGAATTGTTGACATTTTTGCAGATTTATTAAAAAAGAAAAACTGAAATATCACATGGTCCTAAGTATTCAGACCCTTTACCTTCCAACAAGACAATGACCCTAAGCACACAGCTAAAATAACGAAGGAGTGGCTTTACAACAACTCTGTGACTGTTCTTGAATGGCCCAGCCAGAGCCCTGCCTTAAACCCAATTGAGCATCTCTGGAGAGACCTAAAAATGGCTGTCCACCAACGTTTACCATCCAACCTGACAGAACTGGAGAGGATCTGCGAGGAGGAATGGCAGAGGATCCCCAAATCCAGGTGTGAAAAACTTGTTGCATCTTTCCCAAAAAGACTCATGGCTGTATTAGATCAAAAGGGTGCTTCTACTAAATACTGAGCAAAGGGTCTGAATACTTAGGACCATGTGATATTTCAGTTTTTCTTTTTTAATAAATCTGCAAAAATGTCAACGATTCTGTGTTTTTCTGTCAATATGGGGTGCTGTGTGTACATTAATGAGGAAAAAAAATTAACTTAAATGATTTTAGCAAATGGCTGCAATATAACAAAGAGTGAAAAATTTAAGGGGGTCTGAATACTTTCCGTACCCACTGTACATGTTTTCAGGGAAAATATGTCATTACTTTTGGTAACACTTTATTTCGATAGTCCACTTTAGACATTATATTAACAGTAAGTAACTTTGCAACTACATGTCAACTAGCAGTTAGTAGAGTATTAGTAGACTGTCTGCTTAATATCTTCTAACACTTTCTTTGTCAACTTATTCTACTAACCCTAAACCTACCCTAACAGTCTACTCTGAGAGTTAGTAGATATGTAGTTGCAAATTAATGAGAATTAGTTGACATGTAGTTGACATGTAGTTACAAAGTTACTTATAGTTAGTAGAATGTCTAGTGGACTATCGAAATACAGTGTAACCTTACTTTTTACTTTTTTTTTTTTTTAAGTGGTTTTTTTTTTATTATTCTGACAGACCTAGATTAGTGTTAGAACAGTCTTGCCCGGTTATTTGGCAGACAATCACATACTTTTTTTTTCTCCTGACTTTGTTATGGAGCAACCGAGTGTCAGTGTTTAGAGTTAGATAGAAGAGAGAATTCAAAACAGAAATCTCAGGCTCCGGGTTTCACGAGAAATCTAAAGAATGCAAACGTATCTTCAAACGAGACGTCTGGAGCCGTCCTTGAGAGGTTGCTTTTCTTTTTCTCCAATTTTACAAGCAAAGACACGTTTCACTCATTGGTTCTTTGAGGATTTGCCCTTATTTTTGAAAAACTGTGCCTCTAATAATTTCATAATTTCACACCTTCCACCGAGCGCATCCCAACGGGCTTCAACCAGAATGCAGTGTCTTGCACTACTGGCTCTGAATGTGGGCTGGTGTCATTTTTCATCTAGATTTATGGCTTAGGGTAGCTTATCTGCATTTTTAGTGTGATTGAAAAGTGTGCGATTGGTTTTCCCCATCATGCAGTAGATGCAATCACACCCTTTTCTGATTTAGCCTTGCCATATTGTGCATTAGGAGTAGGGAGTAGGATTAGGAGCAGTATTATCATCAGAGAAGATGACCAGAAAGACCTCTCTGTCTTTTAAATATGACCCTTGGACATTTATATCATTCCTTTCCTTGGGTAGATTCTTACAGTGTATGGGACAGTCTCAATCACTAATCGTGCTTATGCCTACATTTATTTTCTGTTGTAATATATTTAAAAATGCAATTTATTCCTGTGAGCAAAGCTGAATTTTCAGCATCATTACTCCAGTTTTCAGTGTCACATGATCCTTCAGAAATCATTCTAATATGATTTGATGCTTAGTTATTATCAATTATTATTTTGGTGCTCAATTTAATGCATCCTCGCTGAAGAATAGTATTAATCTGTCTCTCTCTCTTTCTGTATTTAATAATAATAAGAAATGTAATGTCATGGCTGCTGAAAATTCAGCTTTGCATCACATGAATAAATTACATTTTAAAATATATTCAAATAGAAAACGGTTGTTTTAAATAGTAATAATATTTTACAATATTACTGTTTTTTTACTGTATTTTTTATCAAATAAATGCAGCCTTTGTGAGAAGATGCATAGAGACTTATATAGAAGAGACCCACCTTAACTAATTTTTATTGAAAGTACAAATTATGGTTTTGTGCTCGGATTGTTATTGTAAGATTTTGAAGAACCTCACAGAAGGTCTAGTTAAACATGCTCAAATGAGTGTGACTAAATTCATTCTCAACAGCTGACGTGCTGCGTATTGGAAGACCTTCAAAGCCATACAAAAGAGCGTTTTTCTCCTTTTCTGAGATTTTTATTTTTATTTTTTAAATAATCTTCCGCCCTTCATTTTGTGTATGTTTTGTCTCTGGTTATTTTGGTGTCCTCCAAATAAATGTTGCTTTATTGTTCACAATCAGTAGCAAAAAAATAAAAATAGAGGACTTTTTTTCTTCTTCTGGTTAACAGAATAAAGTTCTCTTCATGCCAGAAAATCTGTACTTGTATGCAACTTGCCAACCTCTATTCTGCTATGAACATGTTAGAGCTTAGATTGTTTCATGTATGCTTTTCAAAACCTTTCTTTCTTTCTCCCCCTGAAGGTGAAGTTTTGATTTATGAGTTTAATATCAAGAGAAAGCTGTAATCCAGAACTAATGCTAAATTAGCTAAGTAATAGCACTCGGCTGTTTAACAGCGGCCCGGATCCAATGAGATGTGATTATTTGTGATTTTGGTGGGGATTTTGTTTGTGGAATTTATTTGGATTTTTTTTTTTTTTTACTTTGTTTTAATTCACATAACAAAATGCATATATTAAGTGTGTGGGTTTATATATATATATATATATATATATATATAAACGGACGGACAGATAGAAAATAGTTCATAAAAAAATATATATATATAGTGTGTGGGTGTATATATATATATATATATATATATATATATATAAACGGACGGACAGATAGAAAATAGTTTTTGCTGAATTTTCACAACCAGGCAAAAGATTGGGGTAATTAAGATGATAATAAATAATAAAATAAATGTAATTACTTAAAACTAACTAACTAGCTAATTCATGTTCATGTTTTCATGTCTTTTATTTTGATGTTTAGTCATGGTTCTTGTGTAGTCATGTGACTCCCTCATGTAATCCTGCTATTGGTTCCTTTGTTCAATGTGTGAAGTTCTCATTGGTTGTTCTAGTCATGTGTCTTGTTCCCCATTGGCTGGTTTACGTCATGTGACCCTCCATGTTTGGTATATATATAGCCGTCTTGTTGCCCTTGTCTCTTGTCAAGCTTTGATGTTGTAACCCTGCTTTTGGTGAGTCTGTTCATGCCAAGTCAAGTCTGTTCAAGTCAAGTCTTTTTGGATTATGTTTTGTCTTTGTTGCCGTAGCAAAACGATGCACACCGGTTTGAGCTTGAACTTGCCCCTGGATTGCATGAGGGCAAGGGAATCACATGACTACACAAGAACCATGACTAAATATCAAAATAAAAGACCTGAAAACATGAACCCAAACCCCACGTTACAACAGTAAAGACATTTATAATGTTAAGGGTTTCTATTTCAAATTAGTGCTGTTCTTTCAAACTTTCTAATCATCGAAGAATCCTGAAAATTAAAATGTATCACAATTTTCACATTAAAAGAACAAAAATAATTCTTTCAAAAACGTTAAAAACAATGTTATTTATTACAAACTTTTGACCGGTTTATGGAGGTTTTATCTGTAAGAGTAAAAGTAAAAAGCCTGTAAAATCCTGAATTGGATTCAAGATCATGTTAAAGCATGTTAACCATGTTGACATCATTCCCAGGAATTCTGGGTAAATGTTGGGGAAACATTGTTTCCTGCGGCATCACATAGCACAAGAGTTGTGGTTGTCTTAGTCTAGACAGATATCACACACACACACACACACACACAGTACACATACTTATAGTTTATAATAAATGCATACAGTATTTACTTAATACTGTTTTAAAATTTACTTATATACATAACAAAAACACACATAGATGACATAACATTTTTGATTCAAGAGATTTTATTAAACCTCAAGTTCAACCTCAATGCTATTGAATCAGTCATTAAACTCAAAAAAATTACCAAGCGTTTGACGCATTTGAACAACCTGTTTAATTAAATGAAAGGAAAATAAGTCCTTCAGCCATTCATTCACTCCTGAAATGCTCCAGTAACACCTACTGTATGCGCTACAGGTACATTTATTCAACATACATCCCTCTCCACATGAGATGTTGCATAATATGCGCAGTAAGCTGCGATAAACACAATGCAGCTTTTTCTCACTAACAATGCCGTACAAAATGTCATACTAGGCATCTTGAGCATGTGCTAAGAAATTACAGAAGCTATAAATGAAGAGCGCATTTGCCATTGCTGCAGCAGATAAAGTCCTGCTCTGCTGTGGCTGCAAGATAACAGCGCTGCGTTTTTACAATTTGCCGCAATGCACGTGGCTTTACAGCTATCTTCACGCATGCAGGAGCCCACTATAAAGTCTGGCTATCGTCAATTTAGCGCCGTCTAATGAGAACGTTTAGCAGCTTGGGAAAGAAGCCCTAGTCTGCAGTTAGCATTACCCTGAGCACTGTAAGATTAACAAAATCTAATTGGAACTATATGTCTCGGAAGTCGCTGAGCTTTAGATCCACTGCAGAGCAATTGCATTACAAACAGGGTTGATTGCTTCTGTAAACCAGGGTTAGTTTAGTAGCACTGATGCACTATTACAGTTTGTGTTAATATTTAGGATTACATTCAATTTTTAGGTTCTCTTTTTTTTTCATTTTAATTTGACAAAGTTTTAACAATTTTGTTTGTCTTTTTTATTATTGTCTATATTTTTAAATGTCTTTATCAATGCTTTAGTTTTTTTTTTTTTTTTCCAGCTTTTTATGGAAGATTGTTTCCACCACAGAATTAAAAAAAAGTGTATTGTGATTTTTATCTCAAAATTCAGATTTTTTTTCCCCCTCTAAATTCGGACTTTTCTTAGAATTGCATGAGAAAGTCTGAATTCTGATATATAAACTCACAATTGCAAGAAAAAAAAGTTGTGAGACTAAAAAGTTACAATTAAATGTATTTATTTATTTATTAATAATTAAACATACAAAATGTGACAAAAAGTTGCAATTACATTACTTTCTTTCTTTATTTCTTTCTTTTAAATTCTGTGATGGAAACAGGCTTCCATATTTCTTAGTACTGCAAATTAAACTTAATGAAAATGAGAAAATATTGTCTTGGCAACTAGCGGAAATAAAATTATTTTAAGATATTTGATAACATTTATTTTAATATAGTTGGTTTATTTTATTTGAAGTAGTTGGTTAGTTAGTTAGTTTTAGTTAACCATAATAACCCTGAAATGGAGCTGGAGGCTGTTCCATAAAACAAGTTTACCAAACAAGCCAGGCTTATTTCAGTTAGTCTGACTTATTTTGAACCAAATAAACAGACAGTAAGTCAGACAAACTGAAATAAACCTGGATTATTTGGTAAACTTGTTTTATAAAACAGGCCCCAGGTTTCGCAAAGCTGTAAAGCCTTCCACTTTAACAGTTCAATCAAAAATAAAACTTTATTATTTTAAATCATTATTTACTCAACTTCATGTCATTCCAAATCTGTATGACATTTTGTTTTGCTGAACATAAAAATAGATATTAAGGGATATTTTAACAGTTTTCATCCAAACAGTGAAAATCAAAAGGGTTCAAACTATATTCCAGTGTACAGTGTTTTTTTTTTTTTTTTTACAAAATTATCGGCGTGTTTGTAAGAAACAAAGCCATCAAGACATTTTTAACTTCAAATCATTGCTTCTGGCTAAAATACAAGAGATATGCATGTTTTACTAGCGAAACCTTACTATATTATTTGTGTAGTTTTGCATTTTATATAAATATTTCAGATTAAATTAAGTCAAAGTATTTAATAAATACTAATCTCACTGATTAAATGCAGTAAAATCATCCCATGAATTCAATATTTTGTTAACCTGAACATTTGTATGTCTCTATACACAGAGACATTTTTGTTTGAGATGCTATCGATACGTTAATAATACATTTTAGTGTCTATGCAAACATACTGTATATGCAACAAAAATGTAAATATGCTAGAAAAAAATGATTCTTTCCAAATCACGTAAACTACCGTACATTATATATATAAAATAAATATTTCAGATTAAATGAGGTAAATGCATTTAATAAATCCTAATCTCATTGATGATGAATTCAATATTTTGTGAACCTAACAACATTTGTATGTCTCTAAATGTGTTCATGCATAGAAATGTTCATGTTTGTCAATACATTATTAATGCATTTTAGTGTCTATGCAAACATAAATGCTACAAAAATTTAAATATGCTAGAACAAATGATATAAGGCTTTCCAAATCACATAAACTCCCTTACATTATATCTAATCACACAGAACAAAAGGCAGAAATCCAGTGTGTATTTGCTGTGGTAGTTTGTTGATCTGTGAAAATTGGTACGAGGCGCAGTAAAAACATTTTATATGACTTTTATGTCGTCTTGGCAATGAGGTGGAGTTGCACATTAAGATGAGATGAATGCTATAGTTATTACAGAAACATTATGAAAAGCTTGTTTCCTAATGGCTTATTTGCTTATTGAAATGAGACCCTTTACCTGAGGCCAAAAACATCTATGGCATCTGATAACGCCGCGCGAGTCAAAGGGAGCCAATAAATGACTGCCGCTTTTATCATTTGTGGATATAGTGGGTGTGAATAATCACTGCTGTGGAGTCTCATGCACTAATATGTCATTATTCATGGGATAAGAATTATTTGAAGTGGATATGGTGAGATTGGGTCACAGAAAATGTATATAATTTCATCCCTGGCTTCTAAACCTCCAAAATAATTACTGCTTTAGCGCTCTGAGCGTGATGGCTGTTGCATAACATGAAATGTTTTTGGTATGTTCAAAGGATGTTTTTGATTTACAGTATTTTTTTTTTTCCCTCCAGTGATAGTAACCGATTTTTACATCTGTGATCTGATGTATTGTAATTGTAAAATATGATATTCAATGAGATCAACTGTAAGGCGGGACTTAGTCTCATCCTTTGGGAGATGATTGGACCGTTTGGAGGGGCGGGGTTAAAGGAATAAAGAGGTCTTGGTGATGTCACGTGAAGACAGAAGTTGGTGAAGCGTGAAGATTAACAAAACAAACTAAGAAAATTAATTAAAAACAATTACAGTTAAAACATGCATAGTATAAATATTGAAGTATAGTTGTATGTTTGTATATATGCTGAAATGTACAAATATTGTCAGCATCTAAAATGTTAAAGTTAGCTTGTTTGCACAGCTTTATATTATATTATACTATATTATATCATATATTATATTATATCTGTGTACATACATATGACTTTTAGATTAAATTAGGTAAATGCACTTAATAAATGTGATTAAAAACAATAAAACGTATTAAATAAACATATTATTTCCATTCATTCTATAAATCTAAAATGATGTAAAATGAAAGACAAATATTTACAGAATCAAAAATGTCTAAAGGCGCGTTTCCATTACAGATTTGTGCAAAACTTTGGCGATATTTTATAAATGTCGATAAAAAAGTATTGCGAAATGACGGCGTGCCCATTAACCAATGTTATGAGACTTAAACATAACCTTTTGCCTCTCGCGATAAGTCATGGCAACGGATTTTGGTGGAATTTTGGCTATATTTATTCAAAGGAGGCTTATGCGTGTATCTTTACAGAAGCAGCAAAGAGA
>NW_015542360.1:466717-471723 GCF_001515605.1 Sinocyclocheilus anshuiensis | reverse complement strand
TTATTTTAAATATATTTGTGTACTTGCATTTTAGGGAGATTTTAGATAAATTAGGTAAATGTGTTTAATAAATGTAATTAAATACAATAAAACACATTAATTATTTCTATTAATTCAATATTTATAAACCTAAAATAATAATAATAATAATAATAATAATAATAACAATAATAATTAAAAATATTTTAAAGAGTAGAATTAAAAAATATGTAATATATAAATAAAAATATGTATGTGCATGTATATAAATTTAAATAATATTGATATAAATATGTTATAAATAAAAAAATATGTTTGCTTGAAACTGAGCAATTTATTTACGATAACTAATTGCGAAATGTAAAATCTATGTGAAGTCTCTGTGTGACACATTATAGCGAGCTGAACAGAGCAGTTCATGTAGCGCTTAACTACCGCGGGTGCACTAAATCAGACGGCATGTGAGCAGGGAATAACTACTGAATAACAAAAGTCTTTGTTTGGCTCCCTGAAATAATAGATTTTTTTTATGGGATTGAACGTTTTTACGCACCAGAAGACTCGCAAGGTCCCCCTACTGCGGTCAGTGGGCCCTGGACTTCCACCGGGCTGTGGCAAATGTAATTAATTGGATCTGATTAAAATTAATGAAGTAATTAAAGAACTGCTGGGGCCGGTTTCAGACTTCTGCGGCTAATACGGCCGTCACCAGGGCAAGGCCACATGGACCTGCCGCTATGAGGCCCGTTCCAGCGCTAGGCTACACTTTTTCGTGAGTCTATGGCTGCTTATCTTTTCTTCAAGGCTGCCATCCTCTAGTGTGACCTAAATAAGTCACAACTCGCACGCCGTGGTAATCGGGTTTGGGTTATATGAGGGTGAGCTCAAAGGGTGAAGACAACAGCGGCATAACTTTGTAACTAAAACTAGTCTGTCATGCACTTGTTTCTGGGATATCAGTCTGGCGACA
The DNA here is from genome assembly GCF_001515605.1 of Sinocyclocheilus anshuiensis. Classification (NCBI taxonomy): domain Eukaryota; kingdom Metazoa; phylum Chordata; class Actinopteri; order Cypriniformes; family Cyprinidae; genus Sinocyclocheilus; species Sinocyclocheilus anshuiensis. Next base: position 470,774 of record NW_015542360.1, on the reverse strand, counting down.
ACAAATCGGATTGCTCCGGCTGTATTATTATTCATCTAATAGAATATTAAAGGTATAGTTCACTCAAAAATGACAGCTGTCGTAATTTACTGTCTCTCATGTTGCTTCAAACCTGCATTTCTTCTGTGACATGCAAAAGGAGAAATTGTGAATGTTTCAGTCCCTCTTTCTTCATGCAGTTCAGTGTTGTTAATGTGTAATGTTAAAAATGGTTAATCAGAACAGAATACATATGATGTTCTTCCATAACCAAAAAACCTCCAGCAGTGGTTAGGAGAAGATCCTTCATGTCCTCTGTGCTCATCCCCAGCCACCCTCAGACATTCTCACCGGCTGCAAAGTGATATATGGATATACTATATATATCTAACTAGTGCCAGAGGCCTACAATTTGGGGACTATTTCCATCATGTCCTATGTGTTTAAATTAAAAAATAAAATATAATAATAATAATAATACTACACCAAAACCAATCAATGAAATAGAAATAGAAATATAAAAAATGGCAATTGCTTGCACATTTCAAAATAACTAAAACTTAACAAGTTAATAAACACTATAATAGTATATAAATAATGCTAAAATAGCACTAATGTTGTTACAATTAATTGGAACTGACATTTTAAACTTCAAATAGGACTGAAAAGCACCATAAAAGAATCATACAAGTGCATTATTGCAACTTTTAGGTCATTTCAAATATTAAAAGCTCAAAATGTAACTGTGACTTTTTAACAGTCAGGGATGGTTTTCTTATTCATAAAGTTCACACATGACTTCACAAACTCATCCTTCTGTTGTCATTTCAGATATACATTCAAAATAAAATGCCGCATAATCAGTTTAATTAATATTTTCCATTATTTAATAGAATTTGTTATTTGTTTTGAAGTCATCGTTCATGCCGTTCCTATCTATGAACAGTATGTCATCTCGGCTTGGTTAAAAAATAAAAAAAAACTTACGAAGATGAGACGATATTCTTTTGATGAAAATTTTACTGGCTGAAGACCTCTGAACTGCTTTGTTAATTTTGTTCTCTGTCAAACAAATCTTATATGCATTATATGGAACAACTAAATGCATTATTATTATTATGTATTATATCTTATATTATCACAATGAAGTATAAACTAACTTTTTTTTTAATTCATAAATGATCTGACTTTTTTTTTTTAAATATTAGATCTGATAGTTTATCATGCTTTTTTTAAATTTTTGAATATTATTGTCATACATATTGTGCCTAAAGGGACAGTGATGGGTAACATGACATGGAATTAGATCTCTTGTTCACACAACTTCTTGTTCTCCAAATAATATTTCCATTCTTTCTCCCGAGAGATTTTGCATTTGTTTACACAATTTTTGCATTCTCCCAAGATACTTTGCCTTCATTTGCACAACTTTTGCATTCTCGAGAAACTTTGCATTCAGTCACAACTTTTGCGTTCTCTTAAAAAACTTTGCATTCGTTTATATAAACCATGTGCTCTTCTGAGAAACTTTGCGTTCGTTTACACAACTTTTGCGTTCTCCTGAAAAAAAAACTGTTCATTCGCAAAACTTTTGCATTCTCCTGAGAAACTTTGCATTCATTCGCACAACTTTTTCATTCCCCGTGATAGTTTGCGTTCATTCACACAGCGTTTGCATTCTACTGTGAAACTTGCATTCGTTTGCACAATTTTTGCATTCTCCTGAGAAACTTTGCATTTATCGCACAAATTTTGCGCTCTCTTGAAAAACTTTGCGTTCATTTATACAACTCCTTTGTTCTCCTGAGAAACTTTGCATTTGTTCGCACAATTTTTGCTTTGCCCTGAAAAAAAAAAACGATTTAGTTCTCCTGAGAAAGTTTGCAGTTGTTGGCACAACTTTTGCATTCACCAGAGAAACTTTGCGTTCATTGGTACAACTTTTGCATTCTCCCGAGAAAGTTTGTGGTTGTTGGCACATCTTTAGCGTTCTACTGAAAAACCTTGCATTCGTTGGCACAACTTTTGCGTTCTTTTCCGCACAACTTTTACATTCTCCTGTGAAACTTTGCATTCATTTGCAAGAGAAATTAAAAGATTTTTGAGGGAATTCAAATATAACTTTTTTCTTTTCCATTACAGTGGCTCTGTAATATTGACTAAGTTGCTGATTACATTTACATTTTAAAATAAAAATATCTATGAGTATAACAAACTACTACAATAGGAATAACATAGTAACATGCTTCTCTTGAATTAAACATTTCCCACTCTGAGCATGATTTAAACTGCTGTGTTTGTTGCATAGTTTTTTAACTAGTTTAACTGCCGTTTGCATGGCTTGTGTTTGCAGACTGAACTCCATGACTGTGGGCAGCCTGTTATGTGGTTTCATGCTATGCCCACTTCAACAATGAAGCCATCCTGGCTGCTCACCCACCGGTAGGCATTCACTGTATTTCTTCCCCTCCACCTCCCCTGTCATGCTTAGCTGCTTCCTGCTTGAGGGTGTCACCGTATTTCAGCCACCTGCCCCATTCCAAAGCTGCGCTCCCACGGAGAATCCGTTTCTCAGCTGCGCGCAGATAATGGAACATCACTCTTCTGCCCTAGTCTGGCAACACGCGATTGCCCCTGCCTTGCAAGAGTCGTTAAAAAAGTGCTGAGCAGAAAAACGCCCTTTCTTGACAAATAAAAAAATTCGGATAAGAGAGCAATGGAGTACCTTGGCAGAAAAATAGGTGAGGTTTGGAGCGCTGAGTTATTGTGGCGATTAAACCATATGGCCGTGCAGTTTATGGAGGACATATTTACATATGCTGGCCAAATGATTTCATACATTTTAAAAAGGCCTGATATTAGGTTCTCCTAAAACAATAAATAGAGTTACCATCATGCAAATGAAATGTTCCATTCCTTTAGATTTGTGGCAGGCCTTTAGATACAGCTGATGTGAGGACATATTTTGTATGAATTCTATTATACATCAATACTTGTTAACATGTAGGAAATATATCTCACAAATATATGTTTGGGTCATATTTCACTGCAAAATCAAAAGAAAAATAAAATAATACATAATTTGCATGTGAAAATCATTACTTTTTTTACCTTAATGCAAAATGCAATGCAATATTCATCATAAATTATGGAAATATTTAATTTATAAGACACATATTAAGTTTTTTATACAACTATCATTAACAGTAATATGTATTTCCTAATTTCCCTAATGTGCACCTTTTTCCAACAACAACAGCATACATGTGAATAAACTAATTTGCATCCACTTGTAATGACGGACACTCAGCTTTGCACTGGGGCTTTATGCACTGTGCCCTCTGAGAAAGGTTAGACCCTGTTCCAATGTATCTTGGCACAACAACGATAGAAAAGTCACAGTTTGCAGTTTAGCTTTTTCTCTGTCACAATATCCCTCTGCTGAGTCACAAGTTTTCCATTTTACTGTCCTCTCGGTTTATGTTTTTGTCGACCTGCTATAAGGGCAACAGAGTAGTGCCACTCTCATTACCCAGAGAAAAAAGGTGGTTCCCTCTGACACGCCTATGACAGGACACAGAAATGGCTTTAAAGATCTGATGTTCCGGCTTTATTTGTTTCATTGAGAGCAAACAAGGTGACTTGTCTGACGCAATGGAAGAAGGGCAGGGATGTTTGGCGAGGGACGCCCCGTTGTGCATATTAATTGAATTCCACCCGGACCTCCACCTGTGTGGGTGGGGTTGCATCAGCAGGATATTTCCTGTTGACGTGGGACACATATGTGACTAGTGACACGTGGTTCCTCTCTATCCCCTTTGAGGTTAGATAAGTTTTCTTTGGTGTTTTTTTTTTTTTTACTTTTTTCTTGCATGACTTTGTAATTTGTATTAGCAGTTAACCAAGCAGGCTTGCTATAAAACACATACATTATTATGGATATGTATTATTAATATAAAATTAATACATAATAATAAAGGTAAATCAGAATATATTAATGTATTAATTTAATGCATGTAATAGTATAAGTGCATTAAGTAAATATTATATACATATGTGTATACAAAAATATTTATTT
>NW_015542360.1:437974-466698 GCF_001515605.1 Sinocyclocheilus anshuiensis | reverse complement strand
ATATATATATAAAAACACACACACACACACACACACACACACACACATGCACACACAATCAAAAACATAATAATACCCCCAAAAATATGAGTAAGCAAGCATGCAACCAAAATAAATCAATACACCACTTGTCCCCATCCAGCCAAGGACAATCCCTCCTTGCCACTCTCCTTCCTCGGGCAACCTGGGAGCAAATCATGGCTGTGGAAACATCGTCATGCCATGCTATGAGAGATAAAGACTCCAGCCAGAGAAAGAGCACAGCGTCCTCGCTCACACAGTCTCTGGTGGGCTTTTCTCCAGAATTTCCACTACTGAGCTCAGAGCCAGCAATTTGGCTGCCACAGGCAAGATCAGGGCCGGTGCCGTAGATGAATCCAGTCAAACCCCATAAATGCAGCCCAGCACGGAGGGGGCTCTGCGATCAGCTTCCCTTGAGGAATCGTAACACGCGATTAAGCATCTTCCTTCAAGACACAAGTTCAAAGGCCGAGGTTGCACTTTCTAGAGCTTTGGAAAAACACTCGGGTTTGCTCAGTGGCGGGGGTGAAGCTGACACGCTTTGGCCCTCTCATGGGCCACCAATTTGGCACTCGCTTTGAGTGCTTTTCTCTTTTTGGCTGGAAATCGCCACTGAAAAACAGACTTGGGAGTGTTCCAGTCATCTGAAGAGCTTAGAGAAGCTTACCTGCTTTCTTTTTCTCCTGTGTGTGAGCTAATGAGCAGAGTGCATGCGACTCTGAGGTGAAATAGAGGACCATCGTGCACTTGGGGAGGAAAAATAACGGCATTAAATTGAAAACATTTTTTTTCCAGAGAAAGTGACAAAAAGTGAGTGGGGAAACGGGGTCAGGAAATGCAGCAAGTTGGATTTTGGCCCATGTAACCCACATGTTGGTGCATTTACTGTATGTAATCACGTGTCAAAATATGTGCTAACCACAGAAATAGATTAGAATAGGTAACAGGGTTTTGAAATAGTTGCAAGTTGACTTCAAACCAATGTTTTCCACATGAGGCTCAGTGTGTCAAAGTAAGTGCACTAACTACTAGGTCACCGCTCTGACATTTAGAAAAAGATTTAGCCTTTATCCATATAGACTTTTTCACACACTTATTACATTTCCAGGAATTGAGCTGGAGACACATGAATAGGAATAGTTGTGAGCCAAATTCGAACCTGTGTAGCCAGCATGAGCACCACAGCTCATTGCATCAAAATATGTGCGTTAGCCATTTGGCGACTCTGACATCTAGTAAATTGTCAGTATTTGCAGATACATTAGTGAAAAGACAGGAAATGGGATGGGATGGGATTAGAAATACAGTAGTCAACATTTGAAGTGGATCAAAACCTTTCATTAAAGTTGTCCTAAAACCAAAACCTTGATGAACTTTTATTGATCCACTTCAAATGTTGACTACTATAGTTGCAAGCCAAATTCAAACCAGTGTAGCCCATATGAGGTCAATGTGTGCACTAAAGTCTCGGCCATAACTTAATCTAAAAACAATTTAGCCTTTTTCCATATACATGTTTTCAGTGTACTAGCTGGGGAATATGATTAGGAGTAGTTGCGAGCCAAATTTTAACCGGTGTAGCCTATATAAGGCTCAGTGTGTTGAAGTGTGTAAACCGCTAGGCCATGGCTTTAACATATAGAAAACAATTGCGACCTGTGCTGGCAAAATGAGCAAATTTTCAAAAATGAGTTATTTTGATCTTATTCTCCATTAATAGATCATTCAAAATGATGCATGATTTGTTGGAATTGGACGAAAAATGACTAAGCTACACCCGTTTGAACTCGACGAAGTCAGCAAAGTCAGTTCTGAGAAAATCAAATTTTCTGAAGGTTCCAAAGCAAACTCACCTAGCAACATTGAATAATTTCCTTCACTACCTTTCTTAATATGAATTACTATAATAATCACAATATAGCCATTTTTATCTTTGTTATTAAAAATAAGAACAGATGCAAAAAACAACAACAATAGAACAAATATAAGTATTTGATGTATTCATTTTACATCTAAACAAAAACATTTAATAAAACAAACAATAAAATGTAAAAATAATTTCAGTGTGTTCATTACAAATAAACTGATTATTAAAACTACAAAAGCTGTTCAATCAATAGCAGCGATCTTTTCTTTTATTGTTAGATTCACATTGAGACAGATGGCCTATTTATTAAGACCTCCTGTACTGCATTGAGCTAATATAATGTTAAACATCAAATGTTTTCCCCAAATGTTCATAACTGATTATGTTTGCGTGAATAGCCTAAGTGTATACAGTATGTGTATGTATCAGGAGCGCGCGTGGAAGAGCCGTTATGTGTGCTTTTCATATGTCAGTCAGCAGCAGCGCGAGAAGCGAGCAGAGAAAAAGGTACTCCTCTCAGAAAACGTACAAATACATATAATATTAGATGTTTAACTACTATTTGGAGCATTAGGACGTGCTTTTTGTGAACTCATTTTTGTGAAAACCTGAAATTCGACCAAAATCGACATTTTTCTTTTTTTTTTTTTTTTTTTTTTGTCTGTAGCTCAAAATTAGCTTGTGCGCATTCCGACTCATTTTGCCAGCACAATATAACATTTCAACCATTTAGCCCTTTTCCCTATGCTCATAAGATTTCGAGAAAAGGAGCTGTGGAGCACGATTAGGAATAGCTGTGAGCAAAATTCAAACCAGCAAAGCCTACGTTAGTATCATAGCTCAGTGTCCCATTGTTGCTACTTTGTATGTAACTGTCCTGACCCTAACCAAACACAAATCAGGGCACCTTGAATAATTTACAGGATTAAGCCTCAAGGTCCACTAGGTAGCACGTACACATACATGCTCACAGTCAATGGAGTGTACTTTGAATGGCTTGCGCATTCAACTATGTGCTAAACGGAGTGGAACAAGGAAAATTAAGTATACCTGGTCCTTTAGTGAATGCTAAATGCTAAGCCGCAGATGTGCCATGTAGTATTCATTTAATAGACATGCCCTATTTACCTATTGCAAAATATGGAATTCTTACTTCGAAAACCTAAAGATCGTGTCTGCCACCATGTTTGCTGATTGGACTGCAAGATTGGACATATCTGTTCCTGCCCTCTATCAGTCAAAAAGGCATAAACCAAGTCTGCAGGTATGCAGTTTCAGCAGAACACCAACTATAAAAACACACTCCCTCCCGTCCCATCCAGCCCTTCCTAGAACATTCCTCTCCTGTACCTCGTCTGGGTCACCGAATGGCCAGTTCAACCAGCCAGGGGGGGAACATAATCCTCCACAACATATTTCCCACTGAGGCATTTTCTGAGCTCGCTTGTCTGTGAAAAGCCGTGAGATTACTGGAACTATTAAAAGAGTTTTAAAGCTAATTAACTTTGTGGTCACATTTCCATTTTAGTGTGCTTCAAAACATCAGCTGCAACATGATAGATGCTACGCCGCTTTATCTCTCAGGCCCACATAGATGAGGTGAAACGAGTGGCACGTGATACATGACATTATTAAACGAACTCAGAGCTGGTACCCCAACACCATGCTCTCGACGTAGAGAGGACTGCAGCTGTCTGTTCAGGAGGAGATGTAGAGTTGTTTTTATGCAGGATCTGGACAAGTAGGGTAAGGTGTAAAGTGAGTGTGAACAAAGAAGAAAAAGTTTTATTCAGCCATCAAAAATATTTGACAGATATCTCAGAATTTAGTAGTACAATACAAATATTGTTTTGACCGAAAGTTTGAACCGTTAATAGTATAGAGCTAATGTGGATAGCATGGCCGAGATCATTTGGTCTTGGGGTCTTGACAAATCTGAACATAGTTTGAGACATTTAGATCTATTTTGAAATTCTAGAGGAGACACAGGGTCTGAGATTGGGGTCTTTTGGTCAGGAGACAAACTTGAGATGCAGGAGACAGGCCAAAAAAAGATTTTATTCAAGTATGCTAACTTAGGCGCTAATGGTCATATTTCATGGTTATTACATTACTGTGGTAGTTAAAAACCTCAGTACTCATGGGAGCTAACTTTAGATTTAAACAGATTCAGCAATTAAACCAGATGTGTAATTAGGCAGGTAGCTAGCTAGCTGTAAATGTCGATGAACTAGCTTTCAAATCCTACAAATTTCTGCTCTGCCATAACACCGTTTGCCTTGAATTGGTAATAATGCAAATGCAATAATGCAAAAATAGTCAAAAATTGATCGAGTTTGCATAGATAGCAAGCATGTGTGTTTGCATACTTTGTAGAGCATGTTTTAGGCAGCCTAAAATGAAAATTCTGTCATTAATTACTCACCCTCATGTCGTTCCAAACCTGTAAGACCTCCATTTTTCTTCGGTACACAAATGAAGATCATTTTGATGAAATCCGATAGCTGACCCTGCATTGACAACAACGCAACTACCACGTTCAAGGCCCAGAAAGGTAAAAAGGACATTGTTAAAATAGTCCATGTGACATCAGTGGTTCAACCTTAATGTCATGAAGCTACAAGAATACTTTTTGTGTGCATATAAAAAATATATAAAAATAATGACTTTATTCATTATAGAGTACCACAACGACGCAAGCGTGTGGTTCTGCTGATGCAGGAGCCAGCATTCGGACGTAGAAACCGGATGCACTGCGGCTGGTTTACAAGCAGAGGAAGACGCATGTATTCATTGTGGTACTCTCGTGAACGCGCATCGAAATCTGTCACGGAAGAGAACAAATTGTGGAATAAGGTCATTATTTTTGTTTTCTTTGCGTGCAAAAAGTACTCTTGTAGCTTCATAATATTATGGTTGAACCACTGATGTCAGTCACATGGACTATATTTAACAATGCGGATTTCATCAGAAATATCTTAATTTGTGTTCAGAAGATGAACAAAGGTCTTACAGGTTTGGAATGACATGAGGGTGAGTAATTAATGACAAAAGTTTCATTTTTGGTTAAACTATCCCTTTAAATGGAGAGTTTGCCCCAAAAAAAGAAAATTATTTCATTATTTATTCACCCTCATGTCGTTCCAAACCTTTATTTCTTTCTTCTACAGAACATGTCCTGTCATTTTTTAACTCATACAACAAAGGTCAGTGGTGCCCAATCCTGCTCCACCTTCCTTCCCCCTCAACCCCAAATAAACACACCTGAACCTGCTAATCAAGGTCTTCAGGACCACCAGACTGGTGTATTTGAGAAGGGTGGAGCCAAACTCTGCAAGAAAGTGGTCCTCTATGAGCAAGATTGAACACCCCCAATGTCCTGTTTTGGACCCCTTTGAATTTCATTGTCTGCGCAAAAACAGTTGAAACATTCTTCAAAATATCTTCATTTGATTTGATTTGGGGGACAAATTAAGATATCAAAGATATTTTTGTTGAATAGTAGTATCTTTGGGAGATGCATTCTTTCTAAATAACATCACAAATGTGCATGAACGATTAAAGGGATAGTTTACCCAAAAATGAAAATTCTGTCATTAATCGTATGCTATTCTGTGTCAGGTGCGTCACGGATACGTTGTTTTCGTTCAAATCAAAGTGTAAACAACGTAGAAAATGTATCCGCGTGATGCAGCTGACACAGAATAGCATACGCTGTTTACGTATGGGGTGACGTGGAGGAGAGGAATTGCTGAATAAAGTCGTTATTTTTGTTTTCTTTGCGTACAAAAAGCATTCTCGTAGCTTCATAAAATTACGGTTGAACCCCTGATGTCACATGGATTATTTTAACGATGTCCTTGCTACGTTTCTGGACGTTGATCGTGGTAATTACATTGCTATGGGAGGGTCAGAGAGCTCTCAGAATTCATCAAAAATATCTTAATCTGTGTTCCGAAGATGAACGGAGGTCTTACGGGTTTAGAACAACATGAGGGTGAGTAATTAATGACAGAATTTTCATTTTTGGGTGAACTATCCCTTTAAAAAGAAACATGCAGGTCATGCAATAACCAACAATGTGCATTGTAACAACCGAGACAAGGACATATTTGGACTACCATAAAAAGAGTTGGGCTTGTTGCTTCAGAGACTCATTTCTATAGCTGCCTTTTGTTCTGCTAAATTGAAAATGAAATTTTCTAATTTCTAATAAGAAACTCATCACTGGCAAGCAAACCTTGTCAAATTGTCCAATAATCCACAGGGCGCCTTGACGTAAGATTACGTAGAATTATAAAGGTAGGTGCTCCGCAGAGTTGATTACGTTACTTTGCGACATGCCTGGAAGGCAGCATCAATCTGTGGTACTCCGATAGGTCTAGCTTGGTTTTAAAGTTCCTTGTGAAAGAAAAAATAAGACCGGACCACCACACCCCATAATGTAATCAAGTCGTCCCCCTGTGGTGTGCATGTCAGACAGTGGAAAATGACACCAGGTGCCTTTCATCCATAGCACCCTCTTCTCTCTGTGTGGTCTTGGGTCACAGAGCCCCCGTTTACCATTCCCATATCTGACAGGTCTCAAATCAGTCACTTTAAACTCTAGCCAAATCTTCACCACCACACGGTGACGTCAAATCTGATCTAGGATTCATTTGTGGGATTCAGTTGCCCACAAGGACCAATACATTAATCCCTGGTGTCTCTTCGGCATAGTAGGCACTGGCTAATTTTACTCGGCCCTACGTATTTGGACAAGGCGACCGTCACTTGCAGCTGTCTCCTGGCTCGAATTACAGGTGCTTAAACTGTGGTGTAAAAATAAATGGAGGTGAGAATATTGCAGTGGAGATGGAGAAAAAAGATGGTAGGAGGGAGAACAAGCATAGAGACAACTACAAAGAGACTGACTATACCCACCACAGTGATTTGGATCAACATTAGACGGTGCATAAGAGCCAACAGTTCTCGGATCACCTGGCTGGCGGTGGTACAGATATCAAAATCACGATTTGTTATCAATAACAGTTCCAGTGGTATTCCCAACACTGAGAACGGATATCTGAAGCTTTTTAAATGCTACAAATGAACAAATATGCACATTTTCTGGAGTCATTTTGAAAGTTCAGCAGCTTCATTCTGTTTTCTGGGTTTAGCCTTAAGGGAATAGCTCACTTAGAGATGAAAACAGCCTATTATATACTCACCCTCATGCCGTTCCAACCTTGTACTGATGTTATTTTTCGAAAGAAGACATTTTGAAGAATTTTCAAGCAGGTCTTTTCCAAACAGCACTCTGGAAGTCAATATAATCCATTCAGTATATGTCTTCCAGCATCAAACCTTATTGTGGAATTTTAGTCTTATTCACCAAAAATCGAAAAATTGACTTCAGCAATGAAATCTCATTCAGACTTGCGCATATTCTAATTAACATACTGCAGTTCATGTGAAAATCAACAATTTTTGGCATCAGTGACTAAGGGTACATTTACATGACAACAGTGCACCAAAAATGGAAAAGTTTATCCTTTTCGTTTTTGAAAGGTTGTCAAAACGATCCCTGTTCACACGGATCCGCAAAAACTACTACAAACACTGTATTATGCATGCTAGGCTAGTAGTTGGCGATGTCAGTTACGTGTATGTGTACATACTGTACCGATAGACTAAACACATACAGTAATACGTATGTGCATGACATCCTGTTTTCACAAATTCGCATTTTTGTAGTTTACACGGAGACAACATCTGTATTGTTTTCAAAAGCCCTATTCGGACGGTAATTATTTCTCATATGGACGTCTGTAAAAAAAAATTACATATCACCTCAGTGATAAAACTCATGGATTCGGATGGCGATTTATTCACAGTGGAGGAGTGAGTTATGTGATCCTACGAACCCGGGAATGCACTGCTCACATGGTTACAATACACATTTTTTAATTGGATTGCATATTTGCTGCTGCCATAATAAAGACCCATTTCGAATGTTTACATGCTTTTCTTCTCTTTCTGCTCCCACTCGCTGTGGTGGAGCAGTTATGAAATATTGTACTTGTAAGTACTTTACAGCATTTCAGAAATAAATATGCATGCAAATTACAGCGAAGTACAACAGTTGACGTGCGGTGTTCGGCAGTGGTTGAAAAATTTATTAAACATTACATTTTAATCGATTTCTTCTCGTAATCTTAGAGATGTGGATTCAGATGGCAATTAAATTACCACACGACACCTGGTGTTTGTTAAAAACCAGTAGCTAATTCGGCTGGGCATTTTTACACTGGTGGTGAGAGAAAAAAAACTGACATTCTGTATTCGGACGGCAATTAAATCACCGATTACTCCCTGTAAATGGTGAAAATAACTTGCGTTCCCATGAGAAACAATTACCGTCCAAATAGGGCTAAAAACTTTAACTTTGAAACCGGTTTGCATTTTTAGGCCCCCAAAAACACTGCTGTTGTGTAACTGAATGGCCAAAACACATAAAATGTTTTTAGTTGATAACATTGTCGTGTAAACGCTTCCAAATTTTTAAAAATGTCTGAACTAAACAAATTATATTTGGAAGCTCTCTAATCAGTGAATAGTTTGGAAGGTTTGAATATGTATTACCACTGAATAATTGTCCATTTCTATTGGCTGGTCACGAATAAGCGTTTCATCACAAACCGTATGATTTCAGAAAACTATGGAACTACTTTTTTAAGCATTTTCTGGAACTTAGTGGTTGTAGTCATTATGAATTGTCGTCATATGATTAGAAAGAGAATCATAACCACTCTTTAAAATGGGTTTTGATGAGTGAGCAGCCTTCTGACAGAATTCTTGATATTGGTGTACTATCCTTTTAAGATGATTGAACTTTTAAAACATTGAGGTTGACAATTTTCCTCAGCCTTGTTGAGTATGCTGGGTTTAATTACAGACTCATTAGGTGACTTATTACCCAGATCTGAATTTACTGAGTCAGTCGGTCGTCCAGTTAATGCCAGGTGAGAAATTACTCTTGTGTGTCGAATCTTAGCCTAGCGAAATTAAAACAGACACACACATAAACATCAGTGACATTCATATACCTAACAAGGTGCACCTTTTTTCTCCTTTCATGTCATTCATAAAAAGTACCACGGTATTACCAAGAAAAACCATGATGGTTTTCAATGCTAGTGATGACGCTAGGTTTAGAAATGACTAATTTCTAAACCTAGCAAGGGCATGTGAAAGTTATTTTCATCCTTTGTATCATGACAAAGGCATTACTGTCAGCACATTGTCTTAAACTTGCGCTCAGAACATATAAAGACTGATGTGTCATGATAGACACGTTTAACCTTCCCCACGGTCTTATTTTAAACATCAGAGTGAAGATCTGTCAGCAACAGTCCTGTTTTATATTTGACCTTGTGAAGAGAAAAACAGCAAGGAACAGAAAAACACAAACCCAAAAATTTTGAAGGAATTTCTTCAACTACGAGACCTGTGGAGTAAATACTTTCTTAAAAGGCACTTTCTGCAGCAGTTTTTAATAATAATAATCTATCTATCTATCTATCTATCTATCTATCTGTCTGTCTGTCTGTCTGTCTATCTATCATCTCAACAAATGTCATTTCCACCACACTTTAAATTAAACCACCAATTAATTTAAGAGGTGGAAATATATATATAGGGGTTGAATGACTTCTGATTTTTTAAAGTTGACTTTTATGTGATGAAAGTCGAGTTGAAGTCGACTAGTCGCTGATGATGTAATTAATGAACAAATAAGCCTGGAGCTGTGACAAACACAACCCGATCTCATGAAAGTGCGTATAAATAGTACGCCAAAGATACAGATAAAGTAGCACAGTAAAGATTACATTAATATGAATGCATTAGTGAGAGCGATTGCGTGTGTGAATTAATTCTACCTGGCAGCGTCTCTCTACTAGTAGTGAAGCTGTATTTAGTTATTAAGAAATGTATGCTTGAACTTTTCAGTTTCTAAGCTATTTTATTGAGAAATCACAGATCAGTGTTGACAATACATTTCCACGTGGAATGATTCTGTGCGCGTGATGTATGAGCTACTGTCTGTAGCCTATGTGTGTGTTACAGTGCAGCAGCGCATTAGATTAGAACGATTAACTTACCTACCTGTACAATAAGCTGTTTAAAACGTGCATTCTCCTGTTCAATCGTGAGCATCCAGTAATATAATCACAGATGTCTTGTGGAGCACTTACAGAATATGCATTTATTTGTCATTTGAACTGTTTGGAAACGGAGCGTAAATGTGGAAGTCCTTCAAAGATTTATTATCCTGTTGCGCCCTCTATAGGACCAGCGACTAGTCGACGTCAAGCTTAAAGCGTCATGGCAGAGCATTGAAGTCGACTATCATAACAGAATCATAACTGATTGTTTAATATGTTAACCATAATAATAGCACATAATAATTATCTTTTTTTTTAATTGTTAATACTTCACTAACTGTTAATCACAGCACACCTCGCTTTTTCAGACCGATGAGCTTTGTAAAAATCAACACGTTTCAGAAAGGCGGGGCATAGAGGAGAAACAATAATGTACAGTATGTGGAAAATAATGTGTTTTTTTAACCTTAAACCGCATAAACACATTTCATTACACCAAATACACAAAATAATGTTCTTTTTAGCAGCATCATATGACCCCTTTAATATGTCTAGTTTTTATATCAGTTTTAGTTTTAGGTTTAATATATTTCAGGTGAAGTTCATTTTATTTAAAGTAATAAAAGTTTATTGATTGATCGATTGAGTGACAGTTTATTTTATTTTATTTTTTACTCTATTAATATTGAAATATTGACCCAGATTCTTACTAAAAAAAACAGGTCCACTCTTTATAGCTGTAGAAACACCCAATAAAAGATAAAAATTTGCATGGTTTTTCTGGTTCTCAGTCAAGTCTAAATCTCCCTCTTCTCATCTTGCGTGCAGTGTCTCGATGTCTCTATGCTTGGAATAAAACCAATCTCAAATATCAAGCGGGCCGAAGGTCTGAAGCAGCCCATGACGCTCCACTAACCTCAGCAGAGGAGATAAACTCCTACAGCAGAGGAAAGCAGCTTTTAGGTCAGTGTAGACTCAGCACTGAGTGTTGATATTCGTCATGATCCCTTTGTTGAGACATTACGGTCTCGGGGAGGAAAGTGGTACCAGGCGGCTACTGGCTGTGTACAGTACCTCCAGTATGACCTTATCCTGCTACCTTTTTGTAGAAGCATAACCGAGAGCTTGTGTTGCCTGAGAGTGATTGCCAATAATAGACAACTAGCAGTTTCAGTGAACGATCTGACATTTAGTGCATTAAAGAAGAAATCCTAATATGCCATCTTGATGTAAAATTATGCTTAAACCACAAAGCCTTTGAGAGGTTATTAAAGGCTTATGTAAGTTGCATGACAGGCTACAAGGAATTTACAGATTTATGAAGGATAATAGTTATTATTTTACACATTTATAGCACTGGAATCCAGACTGACATGAAATTTTATGTTTGACTTAAGAGGCTGTTTGAATGCTGAGAGGAAAGAGGCTATTATTTTCTGCCTGCTTAAGTAAATGTTTGCTAAATGGGACTAAATGGTACTTTTAACACACTATACTACACTTTCGCCTGGAATACTTAATTCTGATTGGTTAGTTCAACCGGAACTCATGAGAAAACACAAGTTTTTTTAAGAGTTGGCAATTTTGTATGAATTAATTTTATTCATAAGAATGCCGTACAAAAAAATACAAATGAAATTGTGTGAATTAATACAAATTTGATACCAATTCAACAAAATGCAAAATTGCACTATTTTTGTATAATGACGACTAAACTGTGTAATTTAACGTTGTCCCAGGCTCCACTTTGCATCGAGTTGTAGTTTATTTTCCAATAATGACCGGTTGACTGTAATTATAACTTACTTGACTAATGAACATTGTTTTAGCTTTGTCAGAGAAACCATTAAGTGGAATAGAAACTACACTTCTGGGGGCCCTAAGCAAAATTTTGTCCCAAAATGACCCTCAACCCTTTAATCTTCTCTGTAAAAACAGCTAAAAAAAGGGCACATTGTACAGTAATAATATAAGGGAATTTTCCGTATCAATTTTTACAGGTGTTTTGCCTGTATTTTGAATTTTGCACTTCATTGCATTGTGTTTTAGGGTTAACGGAAATGTCCGTAAAGTTCACCACAGCTGGAAAATAAACCACAACTTGATGTACATCAAATTTACCAACCCGATCTCACGGGCAATTGATACATATTTTATGAGGTGGCTAATTCGTATAACCTCACTCGTACGAATTTGTATGATTTGTGAAAAATCGTACGTATTTTACGAGGTGGCAAATTCGTAGGAATTCGTAAGAAGGACCACACCTGACCCCGCCTCTAAACTTACCCCTCAGTGAGGTCGTACAAATTCAAAATTAACCACCTTGTAAAATTCGAATTAGCCACCTTGTAAAATACATATGATTTTTTTTTTATGAGTGAGGTCGTACGAATTAGCCACCTCGTGAAATATGTACAAATTGCAGTGAATGATTCACTCATTTTCTTTTGTTGTTTGATTAACATTGTAAGGTCACTGCTGTCATGTTTATTGACTGCTGTCACTTTAAGACTTAACTGACTGTGTTTAAGTGCAAACTTGCAAGACATATTTTTGTGTGTATTTATATGTTTATGTGCATGCCCGGAGCCCGAAGTAGCCTATAATTGTCTGTGTTTCTCTTTCAATATGCTTTTAACTCTTTTTTTAGTATTGATTTGTTTTGGATGTTACATAGAAAGGATGTCAGCGCCCCAATTTAAAGGAAAGGAGCAAAATGCTGCAAAATAAATAAATAAATAAATAAATAAAAATAAAAATATAAACTAAAATTCTGTTAATCATGCAGGCACTCTGGTGTATTGGGGACCCTACATAAAGTAACTTGCATACTTTGTGTATGGGGAGAACCGGTACTGACTAGAAAGTCAATAAAAAGTGAAAAAGTACCCAATTCACTTTCTTTGGATTCACACTAGCTTGAAACCGGACTCACACTGAATTTCAAATATCACAAAATTTAGTATGGTTTATGATTAAAATATGAAAATTTCATTTATCACATTCATTTTCTTGTTTTAAGAATGATTAAACATTTTAGTGGATTTTTAAATATTTTAGGGCTGAGCACAGATTTACGAATTTTCTAAGTGTAAAATTTCCTGATGTTTCCAGGCTTTCTTTTACAATCCAAACTCAGTTTCTGTATTTAAACTGCATTTATTAGGCATTGAGTTGCAACCTTGTTACACACAGATGCAAATGTGACATATATCCACCTCATTTTATTAATATTTTCATGACTATAAGGGCATACTTTTGCACATAAACTAAACATAAGGGAAGTGCTGTTTCTCGTCTGTTAAGGATTGTTTTATCCAATCAGAAGCAGCTGGCTGCAAATATGGCTTGTTTAGGGATTACCCACAAACCCATGGGGCAGGCATGTAATATATGTAGCACTGCCTTAAAGGTTAAATTAAACATTTAGAGAAGCATGAAGGATTTGTGTGGCCTGTTTTGGAGTATTTTAGGCAAGAGAATTTAGTTATTCCATCACTGCTGTTTGAGATGATGGCATTTGTGCAGTCTGTGACATGTAAATGTGTCTTGAGGCTGTCATAATGTTGTAAAATACTGTCTGCTGAGTGATTTGCTGAATATCTGTCAGAATAAGGAGATAAGGTGTGAGGCAGCAAGGACATTTATATTAAATATTATATATTAAAATTATAATAATATAAAAAAAATAAATAAAAACAGGATTTCATGAGATTAAGATTGGTGGGATGTGAGCGTTTTGTTTTAATAAAGCTAGACAAGCCTCACTATTGCTATTACTCATACTTAATGTTAGCGGTTTGTGTTTAGAACACAAATCATGTGGTTTTTATTGAGGCGAGGACTGCTATTTGTTTTCCAAATAATCATACTTGCAAGTTTTGCTTGTTTGACGATATAAAATGTCTGAAAATTAATAGATATATGGGATTTCCCCCCCTTTTGGTTGTAGACCAGTAAGCAGCCCCTTAGTAGCCACCCACACCCTAGCAACTTGTTGAGATCCACTCAGCAACTGCATAACAATGCCCTAGCAACCACCCAAAAACACCTTATCAACTGCACACCAGCTTGTTAAAAGACACATAAAACACATTAGAAATGCATGGCAGGTCATTAAAAATTCTGAACACCTTAGCAACCACATAGCCACACATTAGCAATCATATATTGATACACTAGAAACCACCAAAACATTCAAGAAACTATATACCAACTTGTTGCAAATTACTTCAAACACCTTAGACACCACATTGCAATTAATTAAAAATAACTCTGAATGCCTTAGCAACTACTGAAAACACCTTATCTACTGCTAGCACCTTGTTAAAAGCTACACAGAACACCTTAACAAGTGCATAGCAACCACCCACAACACCCTAGCAAATGAAGAGCAACCTGCTAGTAAACCACTCAGAAGGCCTGAGCAATGCATAGAAGCTTGTTAAAAATCACCTTAGCAACCACATAGCAACATGCTAGCAACCATATAGAACACGCTAACAACCTTATAGCAGCAATAGTAGTTAGAATACCCAAGCATAAGTGTTCTGAGTGGTTGCTATGCTATTACTATGCAACACCATAGTAACCAAACAGAAACTCTACTACACAGAACACCCTAGCAATCGCATAGAAACCCATTGTATGCAACTGAATAGTAAAGCCCTAGCAACCACCCAGAACAGCCTAGCAACTCAATAGAAAATCCACTACTCAGAATGCCTTAGCACCTGCATAGCAACCACCCAGAACACCCCAGCAATTCAATAGAAACTCTATTACTTAGAACACCTTAGCAACTGCATAGCAGCCACAAGAACACACAAGCAATTCAAAGAAAAAAACTATTTCACGCTATCTACTGCTAACACCTCATTAAAAGGCAACCGGGAAACACCCTAGCAATTGCATCGCAACT
Organism: Sinocyclocheilus anshuiensis; assembly: GCF_001515605.1. Lineage (NCBI taxonomy): Eukaryota > Metazoa > Chordata > Actinopteri > Cypriniformes > Cyprinidae > Sinocyclocheilus > Sinocyclocheilus anshuiensis. The sequence goes on along the minus strand of NW_015542360.1, from coordinate 451,739 downwards.
GATTAAAAACCTCTCAGAACAACTTGTATGTTGTTTAGCAACCACCTAGAACACCCTAGCAATTGCATAGCAATGCACTGTATGCAGCTGCATAGTAACGCCCTAGCATCCACTTAGAACATCTTTTATGTTGCTTAGCAACCACCTAGAACACCCTAGCAATTGCATAGCAACCCATTGTATGCAATTGCACAGTAAAGCCCTAGCAACCACCCAGAACACCTAGTATGTTGCTTAGCAACCACCTAGAACACCCTAGCAACTACATAGCAACCCATTTTATGCAACTGCATAGTGACATCCTAGCAACCAGCCAGAACACCTTGTATGTTGCTTAACAACCACTTATAACACCTTAGCAACTGCATAGCAATCACCTAGAACAGGGGTCTCCAACATTTTTTACACCACAGACTGGTTACGTTTGGAAAATTTTCTTGCGGACCGGCTGGACGGGGTGGATATATCTAGTTATATTAACTATATAATATTAGGCTATTATATAGTATTATAGTGGTTCAGCGCATTATATTGTTTTGTTTTTGAGTCACAGATCTGATTATTTTTTCGGATAAGCAAGAAAAAAAATATTTAAAGCACAATGACAATGCCGTGAAGCGTTTTTGACATAAGCTAATTTTATGTGTACATATACGCAACTCGGTATTTCCGCGCTGTCTGAAACACATCTCTATATGCTTGTGCGCGCTTTGATTGTGTGCGAGAACAGCGCGTGAGTATCGAATTGAGCTCTCTTTCGTTTCTCATTCTTGTGGTTTAAAATAGCTTGAACGTGGAAATTGGCAAATTAATATGCGAATCACGTGCGTGCCAAACAGTATAGGGTCTCGTCCGTACGTATCACGGATCATCTGCGATCCGTTTAACCCCTAATATGTGACAGATCAGATCAATCTTTCATTTACTTATTTAACATGAAATCGTCAAATTGCTACTCCATATCAATCGCATACAACGAAAATACTGAATAATAAGAACAATCATTAACACGCAATAAATAACAGAGTGTCATATCTATACACATTTTACCCAGAACGTTCTTGCGACCCGGTAGAAATTCTTCCACGGCCCGGTAGTGGGTCGCGACCCGGTGGTTGGGGACTTACAACACCCTAGCAATTGCATAGCAATCCATTGTAAGCAACTGCATAATAATGCCCTAGCAACCACCCAGAGCACCTGGTATGTTGCTTAGCAACCACCTAGAACACCCTTCCAAATAAATAGCAACCCATTGTATACAACTGTATAGTAACACCCTAGCAACAACCAAGAATACCCCCAGCACCATGACAACATGTACGGCATGATCCAATAAATACTTATGAAAATGTTTTTCAGACACGAATAGAGGAGTTGGCCAACAAACAAAATACAAAGAAAAACAACTACCTGGGCGTCGTCAACGCAACATGTTCTACCTGAATAAACCTGAGGAGGTGTTGTATGAAAATTTAGTGACCTCATTAAATACTCCCTAGAAATGAAAGCACGCCGTTAATAACAGTGATTATTTTCCTCTCTCGCTATTCAGGCTTTTGATGAGAAGCGCCGGCATTCCATTGTTCTCCACTGGCTTTTTAAAGCATCCCAACCTGCTTCCACATCCAAGAGGCAGCTTAATGATTGGCCGCAACATTATGCAATTCAAACAGGCTATTTTTGGCCAGTCGTGGGGTGCGTATGCAAATTTGCACTGCATATTTCACGTGGTTGGTAATACACACAGAGATGACAGAATAAATACATGCATAAGCTATATTCGGACAGGACCAGCTTTCCCAGAGAAGATCAGAGGCGCTTTCAAAATAGCGGCAAAATTAACAGCAAATGTTGTCTTTTTGAGGCCTGAAGGTTCATTAGATGGGAGCGTTCCTCAATCCCTTGGGTGGCATAACCATGTGGTCAGCAACTCGCCCCTTCACATTTTACTCGCCATGTCGTGAATAACGCGACCGCCAGATTTATTGACCCGACTCCCATGGGTGCACTTAGCATAGTTTCCCTTGGGCAGATCAATTATTTATAACACATTAAGAAGCAGGTTAAGGGCTTTAAACGAAATGAAAACACAATGGCGATGTTACGGCTGATTTGAGGCAGAATAGAGAATGGGGTGAAGGAGGGATGACTGTCGTAAACACTGAAGCAGATGGAATTTGAATTAAATACTTTTCCCGTCTGTTAACCTCGCCTAAGGACTGTATTCCTCCTGATAAGGTCAATGTTTATTGCTTATCTAATGTTTTTTCTGTGGTAATGTTGTGTCTTCCTCCATTTCATTGTTACTTGTTTGGCTTTTGCAGTGAAGGGGAAATTACTTGACTGGAGTTTACTAAGCTACAATCTAACAGAACACTAGCTATATTAAACCTAGTTATTGTTGCATGAATACTAAATAATTTTAACTAGTATGAAAAACAATGAGGGTTTTTGAATACATGCTGACTGACAGCAATAAACATATTAGGATACAGAGACAGTTTTCATGACAACTGTACGTTTTGATATAAAGCAAAATACCTAAAATTCAGTGCAGAGAAATATTACATTATTGTGACAGGCATCAATATAATGTAATAGTATAATTGTATTTTGTAATTTGTTACTAATAAATGTAACAGTAACACTCACTAATAAATGTAAAGGTATATATGTTTTTTTTTTATTGACCCATTATGTGTTTGTGAGGTTTTCTTTGAATTATTTTATAATGCATGATATCCACTGTGTTGTAGAGGTTAACTTTTATATCAAGAATAATGTTAGCTGAGTCACCACAGCTTTAAGTGAGATTTTGCCTCTATTCTGGAACATAATGTTGACCACCACATACCAGCACTGAGGACATTGGCAGGCAGAGCCCCAAATAATATGACAGCCTGTACGCTTATTAATGTGTTCTGTCTGTCTCTCTAAATGTCCTTCTGGCTCGGGGCACCGCTACAGGTGTTTCAGACTACATTATGGCTCATTCTTTTGCCATCCAAATACAAGGTAGCATTTTCAGTCCAGCTGAATAAATTTTCTGTATAAACAGAAGCTGCTTACATATTGATGGTTTCTTATGTATATTTGTGTACTAACATAATGTTTTCCCTTTTCTTTTGTGTGTGTGTATATATATATATATGTATATAATGTGTGTGTGTGTGTGTGTGTGTTTAATTTAGCATAATCTTTTATTATTATTATTTCTTAGAAAAAAAAGACAAATCTGATTCATTACTTATTAAAAGTGTTTTAAATATTAATATATATTGTACAGTCATGTGGTGCAACCAAGATGCAGAAACATGGAGAGACCCCGACCCTCATGATTGTTTGCCAAGGTCCATGAATCTGTTAGAATATCAAATATTTTTACATATTTTTATTTGTATGACAAGGCAAGGATAGTTCAGGTTGTTGGTTGTTCATGTCATTTGGTGCAACTCCCCAAAAACTTGATAATTTATTTATTTATTAATATATGGTATTTGTAAAAATACCTTTTATCTTGAAATTTTTTTTTAAATGTTTTTGAAAATAATGATTAAGACATGTACACTCGAGGTGTGAATAAGTTGCACCACATGACATTTTAGTCATGTCATTAAATTTAACCTTTTCTCTGTGGATGGCAACAGCTGGATCTGGACTAATGCGTCAAAAAAGGTTCTCTCAACATGTTACTTTACTTTAAGACATGACACACCATCCTAAAATATTCAGGTTGGATAAATAACGCACCAAAGGGATCAACTGTGAGGCGAATTAGAGTTAATTATATGCTCTGAGTGCCTGGATAGTTTGAATAGCAAAGTTAACAAGTCAGTTCTCGCCAAAGAAGGCCATTTTATTCTTTTGGAAAACTGCGATTGCCCAGTTAAGTTTCATCCAATGTTTATCACTTCAGTGCTGTTGGTTAGACATGATCCAAATAGGACTACATTGAGATAAAGAGTAGGAGAAAATGCCAACAGGCGCTTAGTCCAACTGAATCGAAGTAAGCGGGAATCCACGGTTATTTATTGGGATTTGTTTCAGTTCTTTGAAGGATGCCACAGCTGCAGGATAACAGCTTTACCCTCCCAAATCTTAGCGTGCACAAGAGACGGAAAGAACTACGTTCATTGTTTAGTAGAAGAAGTTCCAGCACTTATATTCCCCAATGAGAAATCAATTTCCTCTATTTCATTGCTCTGAAGCAATTTTTTTGAGAGGAAAGCACTCCAGACACTAGCAGCTTAGGCAGGCTCTCAACCAAAGATATCCTTCATTTCCATCGGGACTCATGGCATGCTGGTTTGTTAGGAACTTGGATTCACTGTCGGAAAACTCCTCTTATATTGAAAGGCTCAAAATAGAAGGGGCCTGAAACCTGCACTATTTATTTAAATCCAAAGGCACTGACATTTTTCCCAGGAGTTGCGTGGGGTTTCATTCTGTGCAACGCAAATACAATGCAGCGCCTCAGTCTGTGAATACTATTTCTCATTTAAAGGTCACTTCATTCAAACTTTGTTTTTAGTCTGATGTTGCTGGGAAGTCGGAGTTAAGCTGGGAGCTGTGTTTTGGAACATGATAGCATGTTTTCTAGCCAACCCGATCTCGAGAGAAAACGTGAATATTTTATATTCGCCAAGGTGGCAATTTTGTTTGAAATCAAGCATTGAAGGAAGCATGAAGGTCCACATCATCTGAAAGCTGAATGAATAAGCTATCAATTGATGTATGGTTTGTTATGATAGGACAATATTTGGCCGAAATACAACTATTTGAATTTTTTATATCTGGAATCTGAGGGTGCAACAAAAATCAAAATTGAGAAAATCGCCTTTAAAGTTGTCCAAATTAAGTTCTTAGCAATGCATATTACTAATCAAAAATTAAGTTTTAATATATTTATAGTAGGAAATTTACTAAATATCTTCATGGAACATGATCTTTACTTAATATCCCAATGATTTTTGGCATAAAAGAAAAATCTATAATTTTTACCTATACGATGTATTTTTGGCTATTGCTACAAATATACACAAGCGACTTAAGACTGGTTTTGTGGTCCAGGGTCACAAATATCAATGAGTGGATCTAAAATGCTTGCAAGAGAACAAACTCGCAGCATTTTGCCCACAAGTTGAACCGAGTCGTTCAGCGAGTCTATATTTTATAACTCGATGAAAGGACTTTAGGATTAATCACTGTGGACTCGGACAGGTTGTAGAGATGGCCATGAAATATGGATACAGCCTAGTTACACTTCTGACAGATTGGCGGTGATGTGTACAGGCCCTTGCTCAACACAGGGTCATCATCCTGGCTTGTCAGAGTGCTCAGGAAAGGCAAATGTTGTCGCTTAACATTAGTTAGGACTGCATATTTCACCTGCAGTGTTGTGATGGGTCTTTCTCTTTCATTTATATGTCCACATGGCCATCATTGAGTGTAATTCTCTTCTTAGGGCGGTGGCGCCTGTATGGTTCGATCCTCCTTAGATCTCAGTTCACTTCACAGTAGACTTTCTGGCTTTCTGTCAGTATAAAATCTGGTACACGTCGCAGCTTATTCTAGCAAAAAACTGCAAACTTAGTAACTTAGACAGTAACTTTTGAACATGAGTGTTAGGGATAGTAATTGTGAAATCGGACATAACCAGGGCTCAACAATAAGGATTATTTTTTGGTTATTTTTAATTGCACTTGCAACATTAGCCCCGTTTCCACTGCAGGAACTTTCCCCAGGAACTAGGGACTTTGGGCCGGTACTCTTGTGTGTTTCCACCGCAGGAACCAGGATCTAAATAAAGTTCCGGGTAAAAATTTGCCCCTCAGAAAGTCCCTGCTCACGAGGTAGTACTTTTTCAAAAGGTCCGGAACTTTCGGGGGCGGGACTTGGGCGCTGAACATGCTGATTGGTTGAGTTCACGCAGCATTGTAGTTCAACCACCATTTATTTGCATAATTTTTTTTTATAATATTACTGTTATTGTGTCATGAAATGTAGTTTTAAAAGTATTTCAGGTGAGAATGTAGTTGTTTAAAACTAAAATCTGCAGTTTATTTATAAACACAGTGCCTATTTGAAAATGTGTTTCGCCGATTTCGGAGACGTGAGCTCCACGTGATCAGCGGGCGCTCAGTGCTCATGTTTCCCGACAAGAGCAGCCTCAACTCGGCTAGTCCTTCTGACATTTGCTGCTGGCTCTGATGTCTCTGTAGTGGTTAAACATAAGATATAATTCGTTTTGGGTAAATCTAACAGGTAATCTTTGGTCTTAATTCTGTTAATCTATTAATATGTTAAAATGAAAATGAAAAGAGGCAATACTATTTGATATAATATTTTGTTTCATTGTAATGTATGTACGTTCCCTGAACTACATTTCTGCGGCTATTAACATGTTTAAATGAAAACGAAAAGAGGCAGTGGTGTTTGATATCATATTTCGTCTTATTGTAAATACAGTGAGGAAAATTGCAGTTGACTGACGTTATCAAGTACGCTGCTGTTTGCAGAATTACCGGACTTGTGTCGTGCCGTCCGCGGGAGTTTACACTCTCGAGTCGTACTTGCGAAGTCCGAACTACCGAGGATACAAGTCAGAAATTTGCATACTTGGTATTGAGAAACACGCGCAGACAATTTGCCTAATCTTCTCTGTACTTTAGACCGCGATGGAAACGCAGACAGCAACAGGTCTGGGCGTAAAAAGTTCCTGGGACAAATTGTTCCAGGTAATTTCGGTGGAAAAGCGGCTATTGTCACTGAAATCAATTTTATTTTATTTATAACACTTACTTTCATTTGTGTCATTCCATTTTATTACACATAACTTATTTTCTGAACTTATTTGTTTTGTTTTCTTTGTATGGATGGATTACTTGGGTTGTTATCGACATTTCATGTCAACAACACCTTTAGAAATATATTTACTGAGAAAAATGGTGACGCGTTAAATATATCCCACATGTGCTACACACATGTATATCTCACAGGTCATTTTTCAGATACGTGCGCATGCCATCCATGTGTGTGCAGTAATATGCACATATACAGTCTGATCTATGAATGCTGGTGATTTGTCTTGAGCAGTTTGTATAATACTTTATAGCACGCTAGTGAGGCAGTGTGCAGCACATCTCATAAACATCTGCATCGTTCTGCCAGCTCAGATAGCATGCAGGTGCTCGTGTTACTGAGTGCTGCACACACACACACACACACACACACACACACATACTTGCATTTGTGATTTACGGGGGACTCTCCATAGGCGTAATGGTTTTTATACTGTACAAACTGTATTTCCTATTGTCCTACACCAACACTACACCTAAACCTACCCCTTACAGAAAACTACTGGCCATTTTTGAATTCCATAAAACACCGTTTTGTATGTTTTTTAAGCCTTTTTTTTTTACGCAGACACAGGAAGTGTCTTCATGAACCATGTTAACGTTGTAGTACCCATGTCATTATACACATTTGTGTCCTCATAAACCATATATACCAGTACACACAAACTTTTTAATTAACTATACATTTAAAAAAAATGTATTGACACAATTACATTATATTGTATTCATTTTTAAATGTTAAGTTATTGTGAAATGATTTCATGATTATTTAATAATAATTAAATAATATTCAATAATTAATTACATAAATTATACATTTAATTTTATTATCTTTTTTATTATATTGTAACAATACCTACAAAAATAATTGAAATCCGTTAATATTAACAAAAAGCAAACGTATTAAACAATAACTGTTTATTTTTAAATGTTAAAGTATTAGTCATTTTTATTTAGCAATTACAATTTAATAACTGTTAGATTATTAATTAAATATTTAATATATATATTATGTATTTTAATAAGTAATTTACCATTGAATAAAATTATAAAGTGATTATTTTATCACTAAATATTATTAAATTAATATTTAAATGTTTTATTTGCGATAACACATGGAAATTATACAGTTATAATGTAACTCCATGACAGCTATAAATTCATGCACACTCGTTTGCTGGACAGCATTAGCATAAGGTGTAAATATAACTGATCTGTTCATCAAAATTGCAACAACTATGCAGAATTGGCTTAACGGGGGAAATACCTTACTGTTGAACCCTGATAACTCTATACACAGTGGAATATATGATTAAGAATACCTTGTCTACTTGCTATGAAGCTTTTTTGACTGAACTACCGCAGACTCCCAGCTGCTGTGTTAGCGGGTGTGGGGTGAGATGTGAAAGGCACATCCACATCTAAACGGAGGTGTTATAAAGCCATAAAGGACAGTGGGAAGTGCCACCAGAGGCTGTTTCAAAGTACTGTTCTCCTTCTTTAACTCTAAAATCAGTCCTCTGGCATTATGCCCCAAGTGATCTGAGCAGCTCTGTATGTAAACAGATGTTAGCCAGACTACTTGTGCGAGGAGAAGAAACGTAAACTTAAAGGGTTTAATGACATGGAAGTGACAGCTAGGATTTCCGCGGCAGAAAAGCATTGAGTTTGATGTGACTGGACTGCTGAAGGTTAATCGCCACGCTTAGGTTCAACTAAATATTCAGAATCATATATGAGGCCTTTGAGAGTGTTTACTGTTGCTGGAATGCACATGAATCATTTGCATACATAAGTAAACAGTTTAACGGTTTATGAGTGTTTCATGTGCTCTCCTACTTTCTATAATCCTCACTCAGACTCCTTTGAATTATAATGAATTCTTCTCTGTGTTATACTCATACAGAAGAACATGTGAAAGCATAGGATTATACAAATGATTATGCATTTTTGCCCTTCATATATTTCAGTACAAGAAAATAGATTCACATATGTCACACTTTAATGTTCCAAATAAATAAAATATAATATAAAATCAATAAAAATACTATATAAACATCAAAAATCAACAGAAATCATCAAGTTTTAATCTCTAGTAATCTCTTCCATTTTCATTTAGCACAAATATAGGCAACTGTGAGGTTGGATTTTCTTTCCATTTAAATATATTTTGAAATATACTTTTGTATATGAAGGTTTAAACTAAATATATATTTCATTTCAAAACACACACACACACACACACACACACACACACACACAGAGATAGTTTCTGGCCAATTTGTTCTGGCCAAAATAAAATACATGTTAAATGTTAACCATTAAAACCATTACCTCTTCTGTGTTCTGGGACATATTCAATTGGGATTTGGTGTTTTTAACATGCCACCAAATGAAGGCAACACATTACCAGACCTACAGGGACCATTACAGTTTCCATTAAAACTGAAACAATTCCCATTATAACCCTTGAAACCATTACAATTCCTATGAGCATTTCTATAGATTTTTCAGCAGGGATGGAACATGAAATTATATTTTCAAATACTTTTCTTCCATGTAAAGCAAAATAAAACTAAAAAAAAAAAAAAATCGTCCATATTCAGATTCAAAACCTAGCATGCTAACATATTTCGCTTAGTTTGAAATCATTAACACCACCTTAAACTAATGTTTTATGTAAACACGTGTAAACGATGCTTCAAAACATTGTCCTTTTGTGTTCCAAAACAAAAATATGAATACAAGAATACCAGAGTAACTAACAACAAAATTTTTAAATGTAAAGTATCCCATGTGCTCTAAATTAAGGGGGTCTGAATACTTTCCGTACCCACTGTATATTCACATTTCACACTACTAGCTCAGTTAAAATGAAATTTTCACACTGTAGCAAGTCTCCAAATGTGGCTAATCGCTAGCATGCAGAGCTCATTTAAAAATATGCAAAGTATCCTAATCAAAGATTCACATCACTGTCATGTTTTTCAATAGGGGTGATATTCCAATGCATTTCGGCCCTCTTGAGCTTAACATAGTCAATAGTCAGCTTTATAAAGTGCTCATCGGGTCCATTTCCATGAGCGTTAAACGTCCATTGAGAGAGAAAGAGGGCTAAAACGATAGGGATGTATCCGTGGGGGGTGGAGGGGGTGGAAGCGTCATAGATTTACATTCTCAAGGCATGTTTGCCAACAGCATGTGGCGGCTTGAAGCTAGTCAGCCCCTTCTGTCTGCATCTTCTGTGTCATTCCAGCCCCCTCCCCCCTCCTCAGGCTAGCGCTAGTTCCCAGTCTTGCACTAATCAAAATGAACATATGAGAAACGAGGGCAGGTGAGATATGGCTGAAAAGTGTTGATGGCTATCAGAAGGGGAGAGACTCTTATCCGACAGATCTGTCAGCCCAGGAATGTGGGAATGTCAGACCCTCCCGACTTCTGGAAGTCTGTTTTAGTAACTTAGCATTCCGAGTTCTTGAACATATGGAGAGGTGTGAAGCGTTGGATTCTTCACGCTCCGCTCGTGATGGCGGGGTGGGTTGTGTTTTTGCCGTTGTCTGTGAAATTGGCTGTTTGGTTTGACAACCTTCACTAACGGCTTAGCCGGGGAGTCATGCAAGTGTTTTATTGTGTTTCGAGACTTGCGCAAATAGTTTTTCATGGCAGTCCACAAGGAATCGTGCTGTATGTGTGGAAAAAAATGAATTTAAATGTAAGCATACCAGAGTTGTACACAAAATGTATACCAGTTATAACATAATGACCAAATATTGTCTGAAAAAAGAAAGAAAAATTCAGGTAACCTTCAAAATGTGTTTTGTGTAGAAACATTGAAAATGTTGTTAATAATGATGCACTGAAATTAATTAAACACCAAAATGTATTTATTTATTTTTTAATTAAATTTTTTCATTTGGCCAAAAACCAAATTTGGAAATGAAGTGTTGGGGCAGGCTACCACGTGTTTTGAGTTGAAGCTCCGTCAAGTTAATTATGTATCTTCTATTTTTCAATCTTAAAATCAATTGTATACTCCATCATTTTTGTTTCTATAACGTGTGAATATATCCCCCATTGTATTCTACAACTAAAACAATCGGAACACCTTGTTATCAAAGTGATTTTTTTGTGATTTTATTTTGATTTGCCGAGTCCGCTACTAGCTTATAGCCCGTTAGCATCGCTAGTGCGGTTGCCGCTAATCTTTCTTACATTGCTTAAACTCCATTCTTTTACTCACTGTTACTTGATTTAAATGGCGGATTTATGTCTACCTTTGAGTGCAGGTGAGGACGCGTTCGAGCTGCACTCGGTGCATCTCGAGCTGGAGGCCGTGGAGAAGCAGATCCGCAACCTGGTGGAGAGGCAGGCCCAGCTGAGAGAGCGGAGAGCCGCACTGGAAACATCCTGAGCTGACGCTCACAAGTCCAGGGCAAGTATACAGCATGCTGCTAACACTCCACCACCACCACCTCTACTCCGTGTGTTTCTCTGCACAGGCCCTGTGCACCCAGGATGCAATCTTCCCAGGCCTCCTTCACTCCGGCGCCGGGACGCCACGGACCCTGGGTGCACCAGCAGCGGAAGACGTGAGCCAAGCCCCGTGCGAGGACCTCTCTTCGAAATATCCACCCGGAACCGCTTCGCTCCCCTCCGTGAGACGGAATGGGACGCTGTGATCGTCGGAGACTTCATCGTCCGGCATGTCCGTGCTACCCTTGCTAAAGGTAAAGTGCACACTCACTGTTTCCCTGGCGCTCGTGTTCCTGCGATCCTGAAGGACGACAAGAGCACAGGAGCGGTTGTGCTGCATGTGCGGGTGAATGACATCAAGCTGCGGCAGACGAAGACTCTGAAGAGGGACTTCAGGAGCCTGATCGACACGGTACGCAGCACATTGCCCGCGACGACGATCATCGTGTCAGGACCGCTTCCCACGTATCGACGAGGACACGAAAGATTCAGTAGACTGTTTGCTTTAAACGAATGGTTATTGTCATGGTGTAATGAACAGAAACTTCTTTGATTTTAATAATTGGAATCTTTTCTGGGAGCGTCCTAGGCTTTCTCGTGCTGATGGCCTGCACCCCAGCAGTGTCGGGGCGGAACTCCTGTCAGACAACATCTCCAGGACGCTACGCTTCATATGACTAGTAAGCCAATTCTCAAATAACTGCTATGATGGCTTTTGTTCTACTTAAATGATAGAATACTTACGTTGTCCAATCTATAAAGACTGTCTGTTTTCCGAATAGTGAGGTCAAAACATAAATTTAATGCAGGATCTAGAAAAATCCTGATCTTGATTAAACCGGAAATATGCTAAATAAATGTACACTGCTTGACTGAAACCTGGCTCAAACCAAATGACTTTACAATCTATAAAAAGACTGTCTGTTTTCCGAATAGTGAGGTCAAAACATAAATTTAATGCAGGATCTAGAAAAATCCTGATCTTGATTAAACCGGAAATATGCTAAATAAATGTACACTGCTTGACTGAAACCTGGCTCAAACCAAATGACTATATTGGTCTAAATGAAGCTACTCCACCAAGCTACTGTTATAAGCATGAGCCCCGTCAGACTTGCCGTGGCGGCAGTGTTGCAACAATATATATATATATCAATGTTACTCCGAAAACAGGATACATGTTTAACTAATTAGAAATACTTCTACTTAATGTTACACTGTCAGATAGGCAAAATAAATCTCTCCTATCTCTTGCTCCGGCTACTGTGTATAGACCGCCAGGGCCATATAACGATTTCCTAAAAGAATTTGCAGATTTCCTCTCAGACCTATTGGTTAATGTTGATAAAGCGCTAATTGTTGGAGATTTTAACATTCATGTTGTTGATAATATAAATGATGCGTTAGGACTTGCGTTTACAGACTTAATTAACTCTTTTGGAGTCGAGCAAAACATAATCAGATCCACTCATTGTTTTAATCATACACTAGATTTAATTATATCGCATGGAGTTGATCTTAATGATATAGATATAGTACCTCAAAGTGACGATATTACTGACCACTACCTTGTATTACTGATATTAACTATATGGCTCAGCTTTATCATCCAGGTATAACTATTGTTCTAACCACCAAAGATAGATTCACAAATAAACTGTCTGATTTATCTCAACTGCTCTCTGTACCCATAAATACACATATACTAGACGAAATGACTAGCAATATGGGCACTATCTTCTCTAATACATTAGAAGTTGTTGCCCCCATTAAATTAAAAAAGGTTAGAGAAAAACGTCTCAGGTTACTTATGTAACCATGGTTCCCTGAGTAGGGAACGAGACACTGCATCCTCTAGGGGCCGCTATGGGGAACGCCTCGTCGTGACCCGTGTCTGAAGCATACATTGAAAAAACACCAACTCGTTGGCCGGCGACAGCCATGACGTCACTACCGGTGCGACTATCGTATAAATAGGCGCCGGGAGCACACATCATTCACTTCTTCATCTGAAGCTTGCGTCCGCAGCATGGCAAGAAACCTAGAGGACGCAGTGTCTCATTCCCTACTCCAGCTTAGGGGGTGCCCATCGAGGACCTACCCTAGAAAGGGACAGAAACACACAGGTCCCGGGAAACACTGCAAAGAAACTAGCAGAAGGGTTATACACACAACCACCAGTTCATTATTTATATATTTATATATACATATATTTAGGCATGGATCGTACTCACCCACCATGGCTCCCGCGTCGAAGCTCTGTCCGGAGAAGCCTCTAGACCGGACCACCAGTAAGGTGGTTACTATGATTTAACCATAGAACCAACCAAAAACATCATAGGTCCAGAAGGAGACAGTTATGCAGGAAGCTTCCACCTAACCTCGGTCAGGTGGAGATATGGCGGTTACAGGGGAATTAGGAAGGGGAA
>NW_015542360.1:437337-437810 GCF_001515605.1 Sinocyclocheilus anshuiensis | reverse complement strand
CGAGTAGAACTATTGTTCCAACCACCAAAGATAGATTCACAAATAAACTGCCTGATTTATCTCAACTGCTCTGTGATCCCATAAGTACACATGAACTAGACAAAATGACTAGCAATATGGGCACTATCTTCTCTAATACATTAAAAGCTGTTGCCCCCATTAAATTAAAAAAGGTTAGAGAAAAACGTACTGCACCATGGTACAACAGCAATACCCATTCTCTCAAGAAAGAAACTCGTAATCTTGAACGCAAATGGAGAAAAACTAACTTGGACATTTTTAGAATTGCATGGAAAAACCGTATGCACAGCTATAGACAGGCTCTAAAAGCTGTCAGGGCTAAGCATATCCACAAACTCATAGAAAATAACCAAAACAATCCAAGGTTTTTATTTATCACAGTGGCTAGATTAACAAATAACCAGACGCCACCCGATCTAAATATTCCCTCACAGTTTAATAGTAATGACTTT
>NW_015542360.1:435840-437219 GCF_001515605.1 Sinocyclocheilus anshuiensis | reverse complement strand
AAGCTGACAGGGCTAAGCATATCCACAAACTCATAGAAAATAACCAAAACAATCCAAGGTTTTTATTTATCACAGTGGCTAGATTAACAAATAATCAGACGTCACTCGAGCTAAATATTCCCTCACAGTTTAGTAATGATGACTTTATGAATTTCTTCACTGATAAAATAGATAGCATCAGATAGAAAAAGTTGTGTCTGCTCAATTGTGCTCCTTCCTGCAAAAAAAATATCTACGAAGAATTTCAGTCGGGTTTCAGGCCCCATCATAGCACAGAAACTGCACTTGTTAAAATTACAAATGACTTGCTTCTTGCATCAGACCAAGGCTGCATCTCATTGCTAGTTGTACTTGACCTTAGTGCTGCGTTCGACACAATAGATCATGACATACTCATTGATCGATTACAAAACTATACAGGTATTCAAGGGCAGGCTTTAAGATGGTTCAGATCCTACCTTTCCGATAGCTATCACTTTGTCTATTTAAATGGGGAATCATCTCAATTAAATCCAGTAAAATATGGAGTGCCCCAAGGATCTGTCCTAGGCCCTCTGCTATTTTCAGAGACCAGATGAAACTTCTAAATTATCTAAGCTAACAGAGTGTGTTAAAAATGTAACCAATAATTTTCTCCTATTAAATTCGGATAAGATCAAGATATTACTTATTGGACCAAAAAACAGTACACATAATCTCGTAGATTACAATTTGCAGCTAGACGGATGTACTGTTACTTCCTCTACAGTCAAAAATTTGGGTGTTATATTAGACAGCAACTTGTCTTTTGAAAATCATATTTCCCATGTTACAAAAACAGCATTCTTCCATCTTAGAAACATTGCCAAGTTACGAAACATGTTACCTGTTTCTGATGCAGAAAAGCTAGTTCATGCATTCATGACCTCTAGACTGGACTATTGTAATGCACTGCTAGGTGGTTGCCCTGCATCTTCAATAAACAAGCTACAGGTAGTCCAAAATGCAGCTGCTAGAGTCCTTACCAGGTCAAGAAAATATGATCATATTACCCCAATTTTACATTCTCTGCACTGGCTACCTATTAAGTTCCGTAGCAGTTACAGAATATTACTACTTACTTTTAAGGCCCTAAATGGTTTACCTCCTGCTTACCTAATGGTTTAGCTCCTGCGTACCTACCTTAAAGACCTGAGATGACCGAACACCTGAGAAGAGATGATGCCAACCCTCCAGAGGACCTCAGATGATGCCAACCTTCAGACAACATACAAAACTACCAAATTTTGCATTACGTGACATTAACTAACTGCTTGATTTTTACCGTACATTTCTGCCATATGGACATAAACTTCAGGTCACCACTGATAAGCTATTACTAAATATAATGTAGAAACTTT
>NW_015542360.1:433876-435635 GCF_001515605.1 Sinocyclocheilus anshuiensis | reverse complement strand
TATATATTTATATAATATTTTCAGTCGCCAAAATTTCAGTTCAACACTTTAATATTACCTTTTCAGCTAATATTACGTTGTGTTACACAAATAAAAACCCTACAAATTAAGGCTGAAATCAAGTATAAAAAAATCTTAAGGTTCTCATTTTTACTTTTTAAAGTATATTACAACAAGTAATATTGTATTTTATTTTATTTTATTTTATCGCTTGGAACCAAACCTTCGTAAGACATTTTGTTTGTATATTTTTTTGTTGTGTTGCACTGTGTAGCTCCGCCCACAGTGAAATCTCATTGGTGCATTGGCTTGATTGTTATGCAATATTGTTGCTAAGCACATCAATTTGCTTTCAGTGAGGCCAGAGGTTAAATGGAAACTAGTAGTGTGCTTCAAAAACAGGACTTAGTTTTTTCTTAATCAAAATTAAAACCATTTTTCAACCACAGTCTTACAAACAAGATATATTCAATGAGATGGAAAAAAATCTATTTACTAGAAATGAAAAGTGAGTGTTACATACCAGAATGAAACCAGGGGCCTGTTCCATAAAACAAGTTTACCAAATAAGCCAGGTTTATTTCAGTCTGATTTATTGTCAGTTGATTTGGTTTAAAATAAGTCAGACTAATTAAAATAAGCCTGGCTTATTTGGTAAACTTGTTTTATGAAACAGGCCACAGGTGGTGGAAAGGGAGGGGTTAAAAAAGGAGGGTTTGATGACATCAGCACAAAGCAAAGTTGTTTCAGGGGCAGAGAAAGTTGTTACATTATGATAAAATATTTTCCCAAATCTTCTTGCAATTTATGTTCAATAAGTCTAGGATGTTAGCTCATGTTAAAACTGCAACATCTGATAACTGAATACTGATAAAAATGTCCATCCTCTTTGAATTCCTCTTCCTAGTTTCTCTCTTTTTCTCTCTTTCTAACAGGCACTATGAGACAGAGGTTTTTGGCTCTCTGACTTCGTATCATTTTAAGCCGCAAAGAGGATTACATGCACAAATCCAAACAAAGCAACAGACGAATAGTGAGGTGCGATGTTTCAACTGTCTGAGAAGAGCTACCGGAAATACGTTTACATTGATATAATGTAAACAGTGTCTTTTTGTATAAAATGTCAATGCATCGCTTAAAATTCCTTTTTTATAATAGAGATGAACACTGAAAAAAGATTCAAACTTTTTGGGTGAACGGTTCCTTTAAATAAAAGGCAACTACTTTTAAGAACAGCTAGTGCCAAAATAAAACAATGAATTATAATACAAAAATGAGTCTGTGATGAACATAATTCTTAAAAAATCCCCTTTTATGTCCCACATAAGAAAGAAAGTCAGTAAATGATTGGAAAATTTTTTGGATGAACTGTTCATTTAAAGGGGTCATATGATGCTTTTTTTAAAGATCATTATTTTGTGTATTTGGTGTAACAGAATATGTTGACATGATTTAATGTTCAAAAAACACATTATTTTTCAAATACTGTACATTATTGTAGGTCCTCTATGCCCCGCCTCTCTCAAACGCTTCGTTTTCTACAAAGTCCCTCCTTCCGACAAGCGCAGTCTGCTCTGATTGGCCAGCTGACCCAGTGCATTGTGATTGGCTGAACACCGCAAGCACTCGTCGGAAATGTAAAGCCCCTTACCATAATCGCGAGCTTCATCTTTCAAAATAAATGTAAAGACAGTAAATAATGTAATTAGTTTTACCATCAGTTCAAGCCCGAAAGGGGAACAGACACAGTAATGATGCA
>NW_015542360.1:431860-433529 GCF_001515605.1 Sinocyclocheilus anshuiensis | reverse complement strand
GGCCAAATAAAGTGCTTTTGCTTTCGCCTAGAAACACACAGCGTCTCCCTGACATGGCTGCTTCAACACTAACTGCGGTTACTGAAACCACGCCTTCTTTCTTTGCGTACACATTTGGGCGCATTATGCAAACATTCCCACATAGTGACATAGATATGTGGGGGCGTGTCAGAACGAGCCGTTTTAGGGGGGTGTGGCAGAGTCTTAACTTTGATAAAGAATATCTCTTTGGTTTTGAGACTTTAGTCTTTGCAACTTCAGGGATCTTATCTATTCACGAACAGCTTGTAACACTCCAAAGAGAAAGGAAAACTTGAAATCACATCATATGACCCCTTTAAATGAAAGGCATCAACCGCACCTTTTAAGCTTAACAAAAATAACTAGTGCTAGAACAAAACAATGAGTTATAATAGTGAAAATTATTTTGTTATGAACATATTCATAAAAATGACTGAATGAATGAAATTCAAAATGATTGTGAGTAAAAGATTCTACTTAAAAGGATCTGCTACTTTTAAGCTTAGCAAAAGCGACTAGCGCCAGAACAAAACAAAACAAAAGTCTGTGAGCATTAATAACAGTTGCTCCCCTTCACAAGTTGCACTCTCAGTGACCTTATGTCTCAGTTGTCAGCATTTTGTTACCAAATTAGTTTGTTTTCTGTTCAGTGATGATAGCCTGGGTCTGAATCATGAGATTTAGCCTTAGGCTATGCTACTATTAAGCATTGTAGCATTGTTAGTGTATCTTTCCCATCAGAAATCACTTGCTGGATCCATCTTCTCTGCAGCAGTGGCAGCCATCCAAAGAAATCCAACCCACAAGAAGTTAATAAATGGTAAAATTTGCAAACGAGTCTTGCATGCGGCATTAGCATTAAAATAGCAGTCAGATACATGCCAACCTTTCGCCGCTTAAAATAGAGGAGAGAGGCAGGATGTAGGGAAAAGCGGAAATTGCTCTCTGTAAAATGTGGCTGGTAGTTACAATTAGTCACAGTTCAAAAATTTAATTTTGTTTAAAAATTGGATTTTAAACGTGTTGAATGTGGTAAAAAATTGAGATCAAGACCCACTGGAATTGCTATAATGGTGTTGACGGTGACGGAGTGGAGATGGTCTCATAAACGCAAGGACTGAGACGCTCCGCCAGCCGGAGACAGTTTATTCTCCGCTCTGCTGTCCGATTGGGTGAGTGGCCAACTCAACCTAATCTCCAGGCGTACGGCTAACTCCTCGCTCGCCTTTTACAGAGTCATGCTGTCATGTTACAGAAGCACAATAATTCCAATTTCCCCTCAGAGCAAACTCTGTTCTTTTTTTTTTTTTTTTGAACGTTTACCAGGTTGTAGACAAAAGCTGTGCTACTCTTTATTGTTTTGTTTTCTTCATCTTTAATTCAGGGGGTTTGGGGGCCCCCAGTTAAAGTTGAGTCCCCTAATTGAGATCATTAATAATTAAGAAGAATATTATTAATATCAAAATGATAGAATTTTCCCAATTCTGCCATAATTAACTTACCCTTAAGTTTCAAACCTTTATGAGTTTCTTTCTTCTGTTGAACGCCAAAAAAGTATTTTAAAAGATGTTGGTAACCACACAGTTGACGGTAGCCATTGACTTCCATTATATGTATAAAATACTATGGAAGGCAATGGCTACCAACA
>NW_015542360.1:417135-431820 GCF_001515605.1 Sinocyclocheilus anshuiensis | reverse complement strand
TATATATATATTTATTTTATATTGTATTATATTATTTTATATTTTATTAAGTAAACTGATCAAAAGTGACAGTAAAGACATTTATAATTTTACAAAAGATTTCCATTTCAAATAAATGCTACTCTTTTGAGCTTTTTATTTATTAAAGAATCCTGAAAAAAAAAACAGTTTCGACAAAGATATCAACTAACACAACTGTTTTCAACATTAATTATAATAATCATGTTTCTTGTGCAACAAATCAGCATATTAGAACGATTTCTGAAGGATCTTGTGACACTGAAGACTGGAGTAATGATGCTGAAAATTCAGCTTTGCATCACAAAAATAAATTACATTTTAAAACATATTCAAACAGAAAACATTTATTTTCAATTGTAATAATATTTTACAATTGTATTGTTTTTACTGTATCTTTGATTAAATAAACGCAGCCTTGATGAGCATAAAAGACTTCTTTCAAAAACTTAAAAAAATCGTAGCAACCCCTATACATACTACCTATAATATAAATACATTGACAAACTGTTATTTGAAACAGTTTGGTTACATATAGTTTTGTTTAACAGGAAAATGTGGAAAGGGAACTCTGTTCTATTCATGACATTGAATCACTTTTGATGCACAATGTGTCGGCTCGCCGTAAATATCACGTAAAACTAAGCAAAGTGTGATTGGTAGTCTTCCATGTCGGACAGACTGTACCTTCATATCTGAACGAGTGGTTCTTGGCCACATTAAGCTACAGTATGCACTGAATTTAATGCCAACAGTCAAAACTTTGGCTTGCACGACTAACAGCGTTTGTCTAGTGAGAGTGACAGGAACAGAGATTACCGATGGTTTATCAGACCTGCTGGTATGCAAGAATTGCACAGAAGTTCTGGCCCGGCCCACCTCAGGCAAAGCCCAACAACCTGCCAGAAGGTCATTGTGTAATTCGCCCACTATATAGTTTCGATCCACTATATTCTGCTAGAACACTGTCATTCTCGTCTCGGTTCGGCTTTTCTTTGCTTTGGCTTTATCTATTAATCCTCATTCTGTTTTGTGCTTAAACTGCCGATCTGTTGACATCCGCTCTGACGAGAACAGCTTTGAAATCAGTGTACATACCACGCATTATGTATGCTCAACACGCTTTTAATGATGAAGTATAACACGACAGGCATGCATGAAATTAAAAAGGACTAAGACAGACATCGTCCCGAAAATGAAAAGGACTTTTGGCTCCTCAAAACACCAGCCGCATTCCTTCAAGCAGTTTAAGTGCATTGGAAATGACATGTTTGGGTGCGTAAATTATATATCTCTCAACCGGCGCACTGGCGAGCTAGTGAACTCTGGGATGTGTTAAGATGTCTGAATCTTATCTGACTTAATGCATGCAGCATAACATTTCTTAGCCACCACGCTTTGGACTTTCATCCATGAATTTCCATCTGAAATGCATCCATGCGGGCACTGTTTTGTCAGGTCAGTGAAAGGATAGTTTAATGCCCCAAAACGCCATCCCGCAAGCGATCATAACCACTTCTGTCTTGGATAGAAAGAGATCATTAGTGATGACTGGGGCATGCATTGCTCATGCATGGATGTGGGTCAGTTTGTGTGCTATAAATAATGAGCAGTGTGTTTGGATACGGTCTTCATATCTGGCAGAGAGGAAAGTCACACTTTGGTATGGAAAACAACTATTGGAAGGCAAGCCACGGGAAGTATGGTGATTTGGAAATAGCCTCATCCCCTCATGTCTGCATGCAATGGAAATTAGACTTTGTAAACAACAAAGAAAGCAGTATTGGTCTGACTGATAAGACTGAATTTCATTCAGTTTCAAATGATATCGGTAAATCGCCGCGCCACCCCAAATCCCACTATTTGCTCATCTTCAGGCCATCGAAGATATAGATGAGTTTGTTTCTTCATCAGATTTGGAGAAATGTAGCATTCCATCACTTGCTCACCAATGGATCCTCTGCAGTGAATGGGTGCCGTCAGAATGAGAGTCCAAACAGCGGATAAAAACATCACAATAATCCACACCACTCCAGTCTATCAGTTAATGTCTTGTGAAGTGAAAAGCTGCGTGTTTGTAAGAAACTTTAAACTGTCCCTTCTGGCCAAAATCAAGCGTAGCGTTAGTTCTGGCAGGTCACGTTAGTCAAGCTCGCATCAGCTGACCTTCAGCTGATCCTCATCTGTCTATGGGAATACGACACCTATCTAAGCATTCATATATAAGGTCCCTCAGTATTATCAGCAGTTTTCGCATTGCTCAATAGCTAAATACCCTCCTCCATCCCCAACTCCTCCTCTGTCAGTCGGGATTCAGCCTTCTGATTCTCCTTGAATCAGACTAATTCTAAAATGTGTACATAAAATGATTGAACTTTAACAATATCTGCAATACATTTATGTTAGTTCTGTTCTGTTTACCCTGGGGGGGTTATTGCAGCTCTCCCTGTTCTCATCCATGCAAGGCTGCATGGATGCGCAGGGAGTTCTTGCCCAGAACAGAACCATACCGCCAATCCAAACTGTATGCTAATTGTCAATCATCTTTGACGATAGTGGTCCTGACAGAAATACAACCGAAAAAGTCCCTTGTTGTCGTCTAACATCAAAATCCACAGATGTATTAGTAGAGAACTGTAAATGCTTAATCTGTGCATATTTCTCTCCTGATTCAGGCAAGATGATGTTTCACTGGAGAAAACAATAGTATGCATGAAGACATGCAGCTTCACAGTATGTTAACTGGTGGACTGGAGGGGTGTGGATTACTTGTGGATTATTGTGATGTTTTTATCAGCTGTTTGGACTCTCTTTCTGACGGCACCCATTCACTGCAGAGGATCCATTGGAGAGCAAGTGATGTAATGAAGAAACAAACTCATCTACATCTTGGATGGCCTGAGGGTGAGTAAATATTCAGCAAATTTCCATTTTTGGTTGAACTATTCCTTTAAAACAACAAAGTGACAAATTAGTTTAATTACATCGTGACTTGGCAGAATTTGAGACAATGTTTTTGCTAATGTTTTTGAACTAGTTTAGGTGATGTGACAAAAAGTTGTGCAGGGTTTTCTATGACAATATGATCTAGCAAGCACTTTCTTAATATGGCAAGCTCTAATTTGATTGGCTGGCATCTACCTCCGGAAATGAGGGTGCAGCAGTTCATCTGAAAGCTTGTCTGTAAACTGTCTGTAAGTTGTGTTTGATGTACTGACAATACATGCTTTTAAAGAAGAACTTTCCACTGGATTTTCCAAAGTTTGCCGAACATGTGAGCGAATTTTCATTTGGTGGAAATGACTTTTCCTTGAGCCATTCATTAAACAAATAACGTTTTAAGAAGCTGATCGACTGGGATTTCAATTCCTCAGTTTCTCCTTTCAAATCATGTCAGAATGCTTACCACATAATTCTGGATATTTCTCAGCAGAACGTCTGAGATCTCTTACTTGATACAATATTTAAGTCCTCCTCTTTTCGAAAAGCCTTCACTCAGATTTGTCTCCAAGACTAAAGCTGCTCAATATTGTTAAGTAGGCGCTTTAGAACGCGCAAAAATGCTTCCTATCATTAGTGAAATTCTCTTGAAGATGTCATGCTTGGCTTAGTTTAATATCCTAAATAGACCTCGGAGTCTGTTTAATTTCCTTCTTAGATTCTGTGACATTTGATGCTGTCACTGTATCTTTGGTTCACTGGGGTAGAGAATATTGGACGGTGGCGTTTCTGAATAGCTTCTCTGTGTGCCGCTTGTGAAATGTGTGTGCGCGACATGACTCACTATCGTCTATTGACTCGAGAAGGCTACGTTATTGGCTGTCTTATTGTAATGATTGAATCGCCAACTCAAGAAGTCAGTCACTGATTCTGTAAGGACTGTCAGTGGAAAGATAAAATAGTTTTTGGAGGATGTCAATAAGTGTTGCTTTTACTTTTTTCCTTGGCTAGAAGCAGTAGATAAGATAATTAAGAAAGGGAATCTGTTCCTACTCAATAGATAAAGGACAAAGGCTCTTTTCCGATCTTTTTTGTTTGAAAAGTTCTGTGGGTGCTGCGTTGCTTTTGTGAGTGTTAACCCGTGGTACGGCAAACTAGATTTCTGAAGAAAATATGAGTGGTTGGCCATGCAAAACATGAAAATCATGATGCCAGGGTGTTGTGGATAGTTGCCAGGGTGTTGCAATGCAGTTGCAAGGTGCTGTGAGTTAGATTCAATGCTGGTCCAAATGTTCTCACCTCGAAATCTCTGTTATTCTGTCCCTAGACATGACTTGGAACCTTCTAATGTAAGTCTAACAGCGAGTCCTAACAAGTCATGACAAGATATTAGGCAAGCAGTTTTTCTCAGAACAGTGTGGGTCGGGTTTTCTATGTTTGTATGCTCTTTCATAAGGCATGGCACCTGAAGGGTGTAAAACTGTAAGAAAACTGTTTTTTTTTTAATCAGAATCCAGCATTTCCTTCCAAAATCAGTCTCTTTTTGTCCATATTTGATGTTTAATATACATTAGAAGCAGTATTTTGGTCAAAGTCTCTTTCAAAGAAAGTCTGTTCACGCAGCGGTCATATTTACAACTCCTCCGGGCAGCTATTTCAGGCAACCAAGACCAATTCCTATCTACTTGAATGGGGGAAACCTGAAATCTCAAAAACTGCTTGCCACACTCACATTTAAATAATTAAAAAGCTTAGATTTAAGGCTGGACAAGCTAAAGCACATATGCTGTCCTAAGCACGTGTCTCAGAACACTGATGCAACAACTTTACCAATTAGCGATTGGCTCTTTTATTTAAAAGGCAGGACTATTCCGCCACATTGCACACTGCACTTTCTCCCATTAAAGGGTTAGTTCACCCAAAAATGAAAATTAGGCTGTGTTTTACTCACCCCCGAGGCATCCTAGGTGTATATGACTTTCTTCTTTCAGACGAATCCAGTCGGAGTTATATAAAAAATTGTCCTGGCTATTCCAAGCTCTATCACTGCAGTCAGCGGGTGTTGCAGTGCTTCAGTCCCAAAGAAGTGAAATAAAAAGCGCCCATCCATAAAAAAGTGTCTCACACGGCTCTGGGGGGTGAACAAAGGCCTCCTGTAGCGAATCAATGCGTTATATCGAATCAAAACGTAATAATCACTTGAATCTAGCTTGCGCCAACAGTTGTACACGGAAGCAGTTCCGGGAGCATGACGTATGGGGTCAGCGCTGCACATGCGCCGCACATGCGCCGGTGAGTCTTGTGAAAACCAACGTTTGTTTGCAGGATCAAAAGAAGCAAAGTTTCCTTACTTTAGCAAAGGAAAACCAGTCTCCTCTTGGCTTATATCGAAATCCTCTGACATTCTTCTTTACAAATCCTCGTTTTGTACTTCTAATAAGTGACCATTGTTTTGTTTTGATCTCTCCCCTGCGCTTCCGCGTTCTGAGCGGCGCTTGCGCAAAGCTGACCTCATACGTCATCCGCCCGGAACTGCTTCCGTTTACAACAGTGAGCGCAAGCTAGATTCAAGTGATTATTACGTTTTGAATATGGATATTTTTCTTACAAAAACGCATCGATTCGCTACAGGA
Source organism: Sinocyclocheilus anshuiensis (assembly GCF_001515605.1). Classification (NCBI taxonomy): domain Eukaryota; kingdom Metazoa; phylum Chordata; class Actinopteri; order Cypriniformes; family Cyprinidae; genus Sinocyclocheilus; species Sinocyclocheilus anshuiensis. The sequence continues at coordinate 426,229 of NW_015542360.1, read as the reverse complement.
GGCCTTTGTTCACCCCCCGGAGCTGTGTGACGCACTTTTATTTATGGATGGGCACTTTTTATTTCACTTCTTTGGGACTGAAGCACTGCAACACCCGCTGACTGCAATGATAGAGCTTGGAATAGCCAGGACAATTTTTTATATAACTCCGACTGGATTCGTCTGAAAGAAGAAAGTCATATACACCTAGGATGCCTCGGGGGAAAAACACAGCCTAATTTTCATTTTTGGGTGAACTAACCCTTTAATAAGTAAAATTAGTGTACCATCTTTGCTTATCTGCACACCAAAAGCGAAGCGAATATTCGCTCTAGATTACTCGCAGGATGTTTTTCATGTCACTCGCGCAAATAAAATCATTGTGTAATGCTCTTCTCCATTTTCTGTTACAACTGGATATGTCAATAAGCACTTCGCTGATTGGCTTGCGCGACAACCCGTCATGCAGATTGTCCGCTCGAGTTGAAATTTTTCAACTTGTAAGGAAGATACGATTGAGGCGTACTGTATATCATGCGCGTCACCCAATTTGCATCTGTTCACTGACTTTGTATGTGCATTGACTGGCATTGACTTTGTATGTAATCTATTTGTGCGAATAATTAAATTCGCGTTTGGTGTGAACACACCATTAGTCTTTGATTTTGGTCCAATAAGATTTCTGGGTGGGCAGGGCCATTTTGCACAACAAAGAGACACAGCTGTTTCACGATTGGCTGGATTCATCGATGACTATGACTTATTATTTTTTTATGTTTATTCTGACACCTTCAGTTCTGCTAACGTTCACAAATCTGTGTTTTTAGCAGTAAATACTATTTTCATGTAATCTTGATATATTGTCATGTTTATCAAACCAAAGCTGATGAAAAATATAGACCTCATTATTGGTTTTTAAATTGTATATAGGCTTATGTTGAACTTTATTTGTGTGCATACAAGCACCGTATAAAGCAGTACATAAAGTACTGAATGAGAAATGTTACTGTTACCACATGAAAATGTCTGAAATGTCTGTGTATTCAACAAATATTGCAGCTAATCCACTTCATGTGATAAAGTACACAAAGACCGCACAAACAGAAAGTGTCTGACTTCATGCCTCCATTTTAAAATCTGGACACTAAATCCAGCTGCGTTTGAACACATCTATAGTGTCAATTGCTGCTGTCACTTATAGTTAGGAAAAAAATTCAGATTAGCAAGCATGAGGGGGCTTTTATCACTTGTCATTTTGTCACGCCGAGGCTTGTTAGGTTAGGGTATTTTATTGTATTGCACGTCTAATTGCTTTTGAAAAGCAACTGCACACTTTTCCGCAAAAACCTACAGTATGTGATTTGACATACTGATACTTGTAGTGGTACTTACTTTTAATAGCGTTTAATAATTAGCATTAGGGTGTTGTTCAAGGTCAATTCCCAGGTAACAAATTTAGGTTCTAAAAACATTGTGGGAACATCGTTTTGAAATGTTTCTAAACTGTTGAAATGTCCAGTTTTATTGTTGTGATTATAATGATATTTAAAGGTTATAAAAAGCAGAACATTTCTAACAACGTTCATCCAGTACAAATAGCATACAGTAAGTACGTTTTGAGAATGTTGTTCTTAGAACGTTAGCTGACAAGGTATATTAAATATTAAATATTAAAAAGGTTATAAGAATGCCCCACAAACATTACTCTAAGAACGTTTTGTCTTAACCTTACGACATATATAGCCAATCAGATCGCTGCGCTGAGAAGCCTTTAGCCATCCGACATTTTTTCCATCAAGTCCATCAGGCTTTACTGAACTGTCTGACACATACAAAAAAAATAAAATAATAATAATAATAATAGTTGTTTTTTTGTTTTTTTAAATGGCACGTTCAAGTATTTCATGAAGTTTTGTTCGTTCTGTTCCCAAAATCAGATCAGAAAAATGCTGTTAATTTTACACTTCCATGATTCTATGATGATTTATCCATTAAATAAAAAAGACTGTACAAATAAAGCATGTAATAATGAAGTGTATAATAAATAATTTTGCATGCAGCCTTTATTTTAAGAAAAAAGGCCCTTGTTTGCATCTGCAAAGTGTCCATTATACAATTTTCCTGTTTGCTGATGGCAGTGCATAGACATCTCGACTGTCTGATTTCTTGACACTTGAGTTTTCTCCATTTCTTCTGTTATACTTTGTTTTTCATCCAAAATCATCAGGGTACAGCACAGAGCGAGCCGACTTGCATTGTCATTTCGTTTGATGGGCAGGTTGAAGGTTGTGATTAAGTAACCACTGTCATAAGGTCAATTTTGTTACTTTTGATTCCTTAAAATTTGAAGGCAGGACTATCTATTTGTCCTTCCAGTGGAAACAAGTTTTATGATGGCATTGGCTTAGAAATGACACACTTCACCTTCAACAGTGTACACAATTTAGAGCGCGCAGCTGCTGGTAAGCTGAGTCCGTCTCTGAATGCCACACTGACAATTAAGTTTGTGGAACTCCAAGGTCAGGCTTCAGCTGTAGACAAAAGAGCGATGTGTTTGTGTGTAAGCGTGAGTGAGATAGAGAAGTACATGCCACTTTAGCATGTGACGATTGCATTTCAAATTGCGAAAGCCTGACAACAAGCCATTCATCTTGAAACATGTAAAATTCACTCATTTAAAGTTCTTTGTTTCCCTTTGTTTCTCAGTAGACCATCTAAGCCGCAACAATTCATCACAATCTGCTTGATCCTACACCAATTAGCTTGTTGCGAAAGGTTCAGTGTGAAAATGGAAATCAATTAGTCCCTTTATTTGTGCCTAATTCTAAACAGCTGGTTAGTGAGCCACGGGTGACAGTTCTCCCCTTTGCTGTAATATCCTGACTATTTGCTCGGCTAAGTGGAGCGAAGCTACCTTTGTTTATCTTGCTCTCTCAGGTCGTATGCACTCATTCCCTCCCTTCCCTCCCAATGACCTTCCTACAGGTAGAGACTCTGGGCTCGAGTCAAAGCAAACACAGCAGGCTCCAGCTGTGCCTGAAGAAAGACTAGACTATTCATCGAGGAGTTTCAGTCTTGGCAGGATCTGGGATTGCAGATTGAGCTTTTTTATGTCTAACAGACGAAACATTGATTAGCACTGTCCTATTACATATTGCATCATACTGTATGTATATATAGGGTAGGTTCCCTTTCATGGGAACTTCGAACTGCGTCCTCTAGGGGTCGCTATGGGGAATGCCTCGTTTTTTTGTTTTTTCTTGTGTCTTTTACTTTGTTAAAATTATGAACAATTTGCACATTTTGCAAGTTGTATGTGAACGTATGACTGCAACTGTACTATACTGATTTTGATTTATTTATTTTCAGTAAGTTTGCTTTAAATTGAACCCAAGTGACCGTAAAGAGTAAAGAATATTCAAAATAATTTTTTTTTATACTTATTTCTATGTCTTCTAATTTTCTATTCATTGAAGTTTCCTGAAAAAAGCATCACAGCTCCAAAAAAATAAGCAGCACAACTATTTTCAACATTGATAATAATTAGAAATGTCTCTTGAGCAGTAAATAAGAATATTAGAATGATTTCTGAAGGACCATGTGACACTGAAAACTGGAGTAATGATGCTGAAAATTCAGCTTTGCATCACAGAAATAAATTACATTTTGAAATATATTAATGTAGAAAACTGTTGTTTTAAAATGTGTAACTATTTCAGAATATTAATGTTTTTACTGTATATTTGATCAAATAAATGCAGCCTTGGTGAGCAGAAAAGACTTATTTCCGAATAAAAAGAATTAATTAATTAATTAATTAATTAAAAACTTATGAACAGTATATGTTCATAATATATATATATATATATAAGAAACACACACACACACACACACACATGGTATGCCAATTATTTAAGTTTATAACAATTAATTACATTAGTATTTGCTGAGAAAGCCCCCAGATGAAAATATCTCAAAGACATTTGTTTTAGACATTACATTTTATTTCCATGTTATTGAACAACCATCTAGTTCGTCAATCTACACAAGGTACATTTAGTGGCCGTTCACACATAATGCAGTCTTATATTCCGTCTGCGATATATATATATATTTTGTCTCTAGTCATATCTGTAATATGATTAGTATGCTAAAGTCTATACTTCTGAACCTGAAAGTAAATTGATTAATATTTGTCAGGTAAATTGAAGCAGAGGAAAATTTGCTCCTCTTACTTTATTTATTTCTTATCATTCCATGCTGCTGATAATTGCCCCGAATGTAGTCGTCCTGATAGCGTGGAGTCGTGGGAGTCTCAGGGCGATATCATTGGTTAGCAGTATTAACACTACGCAATTGGCTCTTTGCATCTTGAGCCCCGGCGCCTAAATACTTGATAATCTTTCCCCTTTGGACTCCCATGTCTCACGTTATCAACCGTAATTTGCATGTGATGATGTATTTTCGGCCGCACAGAGACCTGTTTTCTCCCTCTAAATTTGTCTTTTGTGAGGCATAGTACAGATAGCTTCAGTTGACAGGAGCACTAACTAAGGATAAAACCATTAGTGTTTGTGTGAGGAATATAAATAGACCTTGTTAGAGGGGAGTGGAGCTACAGTAACACGTGGCTAAGCTAATAGCATGCGCTCCAGACCAAGGCTCGGTTGGGCTTTTCCTAAGGAAAAATGTTAAAGTTGCACATTTTAAGAATGACATCTGAATCCAAAAGACACTTATAGTTCCATATAGTTAAAAAATGACTGTGATTTCATTTTTGTGATTGCTGAATTGCAACAGCAAAGGCAATTTAATGTTTGCTAACAAGGAAACCAATGTATTATTGCAAAGAAGGCTTACAATTCAGCAAAATGAGATACTGTTGCAGTGCTTGCAACATTTGATTGGTTAATATATATTGTTTCCAATGAGAATAGTCCTTGACTGGACTGCCATGAACTGACCTGCATCCAAGATCAGTGGTTCTCGGCAAGTTTTGCTTTATTATTATCTTTTATCATTGCTTTTTATTCATGTTCTCCATTACCAAATCACAACAGATCTGCGTACCATTCTCAGTCACAACCCATCAATTGGGAACATAAAATAACATTAATGACTTCTACGTCCACATTAATCCAGATAAATTTGAAAGCGCATCTTTTTCTCTTTTTGGCCTTTGTTGACACTGAGTGGAATTTTATCCTGAATATTTGAAAACGGCAATATTCAAAAGCAATGATGCGTATTTAGTCATGTGACGTATATTGTACCTATATATATATATATATATATATATATTGGCAGCTGTGGTTGCCAGAATTTTACTGTAAAAATATGGTAGTAACATTTTAGGTTTTACGGATTTAACTTAAGTTTACATTTAAATACTGTAATTTAATGAACTGATATAATGTTAATATACCAACCTATGGGAGTACTGAAATCTGTTTTGTACCTTTGTAATACACTGAAAACCACCAAAAGCAGGTGGTGATAAGAAAGTCACATGATGAACCAAAGCCCATCACAAGCAACTTTTAAATACATGTTAATACATATATACATGAGAATACATGACACATGTACGTGCAGTGTCATTCACACAAACACTAAACACAATCATGGTAACACACATGAAACTGAAATAATGCAATACAAATTAATTTAACAACATTAGGACATATAACCCTAATGTATAGAACTGATAAGAAAAAAAATAAGAAACATAGTTATTTCAACGAAAAAGCATCCGATGTGAAATTCAAAAATAACGCAGGAAATTCTGGGAATGTCAATTTACGGTTATTCACTGTACATTATATGTTATTTTTTTTTCCCTTCCAAAAATGGTATACTACCGTAAAATTACAAATAAAAAATATATTTTTTTTACAAAAATAAAAACTGTCCAATACAGTTTTTCACTGTATATAGTAGGGAAACTTACCGTTAACCAATTAATAGGTTTTTACTGTAGAATTTTACAGTGTTTTACCGTTAAAATCACGGACATTTTTTACAGTGTAAGATTGTACTGGCATTGTTGTATCCGCTATTCACTAATAATGTTGCTAAAGATAAATGTTACTTTGTACAGTCTTCTACTGCATTCCTGCAAAGATGGCAGAAAATTGACTCGCAATTGCTGTCTAGCGGCAAAAGATGATAATATTTGCGTTTTACACTATACATGTAATGGCAATTTTGAGTGCGACCTGGACGTACCAGCAAATGACCGGATATTTGCTAATAAAATTATTGTGCAGAAAATTTGAATATTGCATAAAACAATTGCGAATATTTGCGTTACTATCCCATCTGTTCAAGAGAACAAAATGGTCACTTCCTGGGAAACTGGCACAAAGTATTAACAATAAAAATGAAAGTTGCTGCAACCTGGGAAAACCTGACAGTTTTTTATGCGCATAAGATCTTATGCACATCTTGGTATTTCCATTCAGAATTTTTTATATAACGCAATATCCCAAAATTTGCATAAATATACACAGATGGAAACATAGCTACTGAGCGTTTATGATCTTTTACACATGTGCAGCTTTAAGCATTTCCAGAGGTGTGGACGGGAAAACTTTTGGAAAACACTTAAAGATTTTAGTGAGCATAGAGGATGTTTCGAAAACAAAATGCCCTTTTTAAATATATCTAGATCAATGTGGACATATTAGTGTCTAATAATCTTGCGAAACCATTCAAAGAGATGCTGGAAGTTGTACAACCGCAAACCTGTTTCTTGACTAATTGCACCTCATTGGGCAGATTAAAATCTGGGAGAATTAATAATTCCATGTTTTTTGGATTTTTAGATTAGCACGACTGGAATAAGCGAGAAAGTTTTGGGACTCATTCGTGTTACAGGGCTTCTTATCAAGCAGTAGGCGGTTTATAGTTATTTCATGAAGATTGCTGTGGTGGGCTCAGCAGGGCTTAACCTGAAATCACCTGTGAGGTAAACTGGATTTCAGCCATGCATTCCTGAAATGGCCCACCTATACCTCAGTATTATCAAAACATATTTTGATTTCTCGCTTCCAGAAAGCTCAGGTGAAAGGTACATGTACATGCTTGTGTAGATGAAGATTTGGGGTTTTGTTTCATTACTGTCACTCGACAAATTCAGAGCTATTGCAGTTTTTCTTTTTCCATAGAAATTTCATAACTTCAGTGAAAATCACTTGTGAGGTCTTGAATGAATCGACACGGAGCCCATTAAAGTTCCACCAGACATTGTGTTTATTTTATTTTATTTTTTACCATTGGCCGCTCGCTGAAGCTAAAATCCATTGCATCGTAGGGAATGCCAACCCAGAGATACAACGTTCAAAAGGCTCAAAGTGTGCTCAAAAAAACTTCCCAAAATATTGACATCTTGGAGGAAGATATAGCCCCATATGAAAAGACAAAAGCAAAAGTGTTCCTTCAAACAAAGCTAAATGAAAGGCCTGCTCTCTGAAACAAGGTACAGGATTACTGGAAAAACAGATATTCCTCTTGATGTCCACATGGCTGTCAGCAAGCTTGAAAAACAGCCCAGATAAAATGCATTGGCGTAACATTGTATTTCCTAGTGTTCATACCCATAAATGTCAAACAAAACAGCTCACAACTGTCCACCTTTTCTTTTTGCGAGGAGTTTGTGTAAGTACATTCTCCTCAACCATTGATTACAGTGTATGGAATTCACAGAGCTTACAAAAAGGCAGTTTTGGGGGAAATTTGAAAGTTAATAAATCCCAAATCTGCAATAATGAACTAAGTATCTAATTATGTTTCCAACAAAAATATTTCCAATGTGTTTCCCCCTTACAACACAAGTGGTCGGACTAAATTACTTTTTTAAAGTTGTTGGGGCTCAAAATCATACAAAATTGTGTATGGTTCAGGTGTAGGGGTGACCGGGGACAATTGTAACACTCTGACTTTTTGCATTTAATTTAATATTATAGTCTTGTCCTAATTAGTGAAAAGATATCAATTGTATTAGTAATTAGTGCACCTATATTTGTTTATTGTATCAAAAGATGACAAGTGTATTTCAAGTAGTCTGTGAGTTATGAAAAAAAAAACGTAAAACATGTTACAATTACCCCCAGTCTCCCATACCCTACGTTATGGAGACAAAATGCCCCTGCATTTTTTTTTTGTTCTCATGAGGAAAACAGCTTATAAATCATACAGAACGAAGTTTTTTGAAAATCTAAAAATACCGAACATTTTGTGTGAGGGGTCGGTTTAAGGGTAAGGTTGGGGTAAGGGGATATAAAATATAGTTTGTACGGTATAACAACCATTTCGTCTTTGGAATGTCCCCATGAGGGAAACATGGTATTCAGTGTGCGTGTGTGTGTGTGTGTGTGTGTGTCACAACTTACCAACGTTCCAAGCATGACAAATATGTGACATTGAACTTGGTGAGAGTAGTCTTGGTTAAATAACATTTTAACACTTTCTAGCATTTTACTTGTGTCTGATGTGACCAGGCTGTAAATAATGATGGCGTTATACATAAACAGTGAACAAACTCAACAGTACGTGTTACAGGCAGGTGAGAACAAATGAAAGGGTCAGTAAACATAGATGATTCATAAGAAAATAATATATTCCCCTGAGAACGGTTTGGTTATAGTGTTCACAGTCCTCCTTTCCACAAGAAATTCTTTGCAAAGTTGAACGACTCTAGCCTGTAATAATGAAGCGGGAACATGAGAGCAGATCACACAGTGAGATATACATAATCTCCGCAACCTTGTCACCGAACACCCCCAAGGGTCAGTGCATCTGGCGCTACACACTGAAGCCTCAATAATGAGACCGTGTCATCACTACTGAAGGGCTCGAATTTACTTAATGGTGGAAGTTCAAAGACTTATTTTACAGCAGAGATGACAATGAGACTCGGGAGATGACCTTAACAATGCTGCCGTGGGAGCAAAAGCAGGACTAGCTGCTGACAAATGTTTCCTTGTTTCCAGTACAGATGTTCTCAGAAGCAAGAATAATGGAACAAATAGCCGAGAATAGCAGAAATCATTAAGTAGGGGGAGTTGCATTGGTTTACTGTCGAGTCAGAGTTCTTTTTCATTCAGATTCATAA
>NW_015542360.1:393694-413072 GCF_001515605.1 Sinocyclocheilus anshuiensis | reverse complement strand
ATATATATATATAGATATAATTTTTTTTTTGTTTTTTCTTGTGTCTTTTACTTTGTTAAAATTATGAACAATTTGCACATTTTGCAAGTTGTATGTGAACGTATGACTGCAACTGTACTATACTGATTTTGATTTATTTATTTTCAGTAAGTTTGCTTTAAATTGAACCCAAGTGACCGTAAAGAGTAAAGAATATTCAAAATAATTTTTTTTTATACTTATTTCTATGTCTTCTAATTTTCTATTCATTGAAGTTTCCTGAAAAAAGCATCACAGCTCCAAAAAAATAAGCAGCACAACTATTTTCAACATTGATAATAATTAGAAATGTCTCTTGAGCAGTAAATAAGAATATTAGAATGATTTCTGAAGGACCATGTGACACTGAAAACTGGAGTAATGATGCTGAAAATTCAGCTTTGCATCACAGAAATAAATTACATTTTGAAATATATTAATGTAGAAAACTGTTGTTTTAAAATGTGTAACTATTTCAGAATATTAATGTTTTTACTGTATATTTGATCAAATAAATGCAGCCTTGGTGAGCAGAAAAGACTTATTTCCGAATAAAAAGAATTAATTAATTAATTAATTAATTAAAAACTTATGAACAGTATATGTTCATAATATATATATATATATATAAGAAACACACACACACACACACACACATGGTATGCCAATTATTTAAGTTTATAACAATTAATTACATTAGTATTTGCTGAGAAAGCCCCCAGATGAAAATATCTCAAAGACATTTGTTTTAGACATTACATTTTATTTCCATGTTATTGAACAACCATCTAGTTCGTCAATCTACACAAGGTACATTTAGTGGCCGTTCACACATAATGCAGTCTTATATTCCGTCTGCGATATATATATATATTTTGTCTCTAGTCATATCTGTAATATGATTAGTATGCTAAAGTCTATACTTCTGAACCTGAAAGTAAATTGATTAATATTTGTCAGGTAAATTGAAGCAGAGGAAAATTTGCTCCTCTTACTTTATTTATTTCTTATCATTCCATGCTGCTGATAATTGCCCCGAATGTAGTCGTCCTGATAGCGTGGAGTCGTGGGAGTCTCAGGGCGATATCATTGGTTAGCAGTATTAACACTACGCAATTGGCTCTTTGCATCTTGAGCCCCGGCGCCTAAATACTTGATAATCTTTCCCCTTTGGACTCCCATGTCTCACGTTATCAACCGTAATTTGCATGTGATGATGTATTTTCGGCCGCACAGAGACCTGTTTTCTCCCTCTAAATTTGTCTTTTGTGAGGCATAGTACAGATAGCTTCAGTTGACAGGAGCACTAACTAAGGATAAAACCATTAGTGTTTGTGTGAGGAATATAAATAGACCTTGTTAGAGGGGAGTGGAGCTACAGTAACACGTGGCTAAGCTAATAGCATGCGCTCCAGACCAAGGCTCGGTTGGGCTTTTCCTAAGGAAAAATGTTAAAGTTGCACATTTTAAGAATGACATCTGAATCCAAAAGACACTTATAGTTCCATATAGTTAAAAAATGACTGTGATTTCATTTTTGTGATTGCTGAATTGCAACAGCAAAGGCAATTTAATGTTTGCTAACAAGGAAACCAATGTATTATTGCAAAGAAGGCTTACAATTCAGCAAAATGAGATACTGTTGCAGTGCTTGCAACATTTGATTGGTTAATATATATTGTTTCCAATGAGAATAGTCCTTGACTGGACTGCCATGAACTGACCTGCATCCAAGATCAGTGGTTCTCGGCAAGTTTTGCTTTATTATTATCTTTTATCATTGCTTTTTATTCATGTTCTCCATTACCAAATCACAACAGATCTGCGTACCATTCTCAGTCACAACCCATCAATTGGGAACATAAAATAACATTAATGACTTCTACGTCCACATTAATCCAGATAAATTTGAAAGCGCATCTTTTTCTCTTTTTGGCCTTTGTTGACACTGAGTGGAATTTTATCCTGAATATTTGAAAACGGCAATATTCAAAAGCAATGATGCGTATTTAGTCATGTGACGTATATTGTACCTATATATATATATATATATATATATTGGCAGCTGTGGTTGCCAGAATTTTACTGTAAAAATATGGTAGTAACATTTTAGGTTTTACGGATTTAACTTAAGTTTACATTTAAATACTGTAATTTAATGAACTGATATAATGTTAATATACCAACCTATGGGAGTACTGAAATCTGTTTTGTACCTTTGTAATACACTGAAAACCACCAAAAGCAGGTGGTGATAAGAAAGTCACATGATGAACCAAAGCCCATCACAAGCAACTTTTAAATACATGTTAATACATATATACATGAGAATACATGACACATGTACGTGCAGTGTCATTCACACAAACACTAAACACAATCATGGTAACACACATGAAACTGAAATAATGCAATACAAATTAATTTAACAACATTAGGACATATAACCCTAATGTATAGAACTGATAAGAAAAAAAATAAGAAACATAGTTATTTCAACGAAAAAGCATCCGATGTGAAATTCAAAAATAACGCAGGAAATTCTGGGAATGTCAATTTACGGTTATTCACTGTACATTATATGTTATTTTTTTTTCCCTTCCAAAAATGGTATACTACCGTAAAATTACAAATAAAAAATATATTTTTTTTACAAAAATAAAAACTGTCCAATACAGTTTTTCACTGTATATAGTAGGGAAACTTACCGTTAACCAATTAATAGGTTTTTACTGTAGAATTTTACAGTGTTTTACCGTTAAAATCACGGACATTTTTTACAGTGTAAGATTGTACTGGCATTGTTGTATCCGCTATTCACTAATAATGTTGCTAAAGATAAATGTTACTTTGTACAGTCTTCTACTTCATTCCTGCAAAGATGGCAGAAAATTGACTCGCAATTGCTGTCTAGCGGCAAAAGATGATAATATTTGCGTTTTACACTATACATGTAATGGCAATTTTGAGTGCGACCTGGACGTACCAGCAAATGACCGGATATTTGCTAATAAAATTATTGTGCAGAAAATTTGAATATTGCATAAAACAATTGCGAATATTTGCGTTACTATCCCATCTGTTCAAGAGAACAAAATGGTCACTTCCTGGGAAACTGGCACAAAGTATTAACAATAAAAATGAAAGTTGCTGCAACCTGGGAAAACCTGACAGTTTTTTATGCGCATAAGATCTTATGCACATCTTGGTATTTCCATTCAGAATTTTTTATATAACGCAATATCCCAAAATTTGCATAAATATACACAGATGGAAACATAGCTACTGAGCGTTTATGATCTTTTACACATGTGCAGCTTTAAGCATTTCCAGAGGTGTGGACGGGAAAACTTTTGGAAAACACTTAAAGATTTTAGTGAGCATAGAGGATGTTTCGAAAACAAAATGCCCTTTTTAAATATATCTAGATCAATGTGGACATATTAGTGTCTAATAATCTTGCGAAACCATTCAAAGAGATGCTGGAAGTTGTACAACCGCAAACCTGTTTCTTGACTAATTGCACCTCATTGGGCAGATTAAAATCTGGGAGAATTAATAATTCCATGTTTTTTGGATTTTTAGATTAGCACGACTGGAATAAGCGAGAAAGTTTTGGGACTCATTCGTGTTACAGGGCTTCTTATCAAGCAGTAGGCGGTTTATAGTTATTTCATGAAGATTGCTGTGGTGGGCTCAGCAGGGCTTAACCTGAAATCACCTGTGAGGTAAACTGGATTTCAGCCATGCATTCCTGAAATGGCCCACCTATACCTCAGTATTATCAAAACATATTTTGATTTCTCGCTTCCAGAAAGCTCAGGTGAAAGGTACATGTACATGCTTGTGTAGATGAAGATTTGGGGTTTTGTTTCATTACTGTCACTCGACAAATTCAGAGCTATTGCAGTTTTTCTTTTTCCATAGAAATTTCATAACTTCAGTGAAAATCACTTGTGAGGTCTTGAATGAATCGACACGGAGCCCATTAAAGTTCCACCAGACATTGTGTTTATTTTATTTTATTTTTTACCATTGGCCGCTCGCTGAAGCTAAAATCCATTGCATCGTAGGGAATGCCAACCCAGAGATACAACGTTCAAAAGGCTCAAAGTGTGCTCAAAAAAACTTCCCAAAATATTGACATCTTGGAGGAAGATATAGCCCCATATGAAAAGACAAAAGCAAAAGTGTTCCTTCAAACAAAGCTAAATGAAAGGCCTGCTCTCTGAAACAAGGTACAGGATTACTGGAAAAACAGATATTCCTCTTGATGTCCACATGGCTGTCAGCAAGCTTGAAAAACAGCCCAGATAAAATGCATTGGCGTAACATTGTATTTCCTAGTGTTCATACCCATAAATGTCAAACAAAACAGCTCACAACTGTCCACCTTTTCTTTTTGCGAGGAGTTTGTGTAAGTACATTCTCCTCAACCATTGATTACAGTGTATGGAATTCACAGAGCTTACAAAAAGGCAGTTTTGGGGGAAATTTGAAAGTTAATAAATCCCAAATCTGCAATAATGAACTAAGTATCTAATTATGTTTCCAACAAAAATATTTCCAATGTGTTTCCCCCTTACAACACAAGTGGTCGGACTAAATTACTTTTTTAAAGTTGTTGGGGCTCAAAATCATACAAAATTGTGTATGGTTCAGGTGTAGGGGTGACCGGGGACAATTGTAACACTCTGACTTTTTGCATTTAATTTAATATTATAGTCTTGTCCTAATTAGTGAAAAGATATCAATTGTATTAGTAATTAGTGCACCTATATTTGTTTATTGTATCAAAAGATGACAAGTGTATTTCAAGTAGTCTGTGAGTTATGAAAAAAAAAACGTAAAACATGTTACAATTACCCCCAGTCTCCCATACCCTACGTTATGGAGACAAAATGCCCCTGCATTTTTTTTTTGTTCTCATGAGGAAAACAGCTTATAAATCATACAGAACGAAGTTTTTTGAAAATCTAAAAATACCGAACATTTTGTGTGAGGGGTCGGTTTAAGGGTAAGGTTGGGGTAAGGGGATATAAAATATAGTTTGTACGGTATAACAACCATTTCGTCTTTGGAATGTCCCCATGAGGGAAACATGGTATTCAGTGTGCGTGTGTGTGTGTGTGTGTGTGTGTGTCACAACTTACCAACGTTCCAAGCATGACAAATATGTGACATTGAACTTGGTGAGAGTAGTCTTGGTTAAATAACATTTTAACACTTTCTAGCATTTTACTTGTGTCTGATGTGACCAGGCTGTAAATAATGATGGCGTTATACATAAACAGTGAACAAACTCAACAGTACGTGTTACAGGCAGGTGAGAACAAATGAAAGGGTCAGTAAACATAGATGATTCATAAGAAAATAATATATTCCCCTGAGAACGGTTTGGTTATAGTGTTCACAGTCCTCCTTTCCACAAGAAATTCTTTGCAAAGTTGAACGACTCTAGCCTGTAATAATGAAGCGGGAACATGAGAGCAGATCACACAGTGAGATATACATAATCTCCGCAACCTTGTCACCGAACACCCCCAAGGGTCAGTGCATCTGGCGCTACACACTGAAGCCTCAATAATGAGACCGTGTCATCACTACTGAAGGGCTCGAATTTACTTAATGGTGGAAGTTCAAAGACTTATTTTACAGCAGAGATGACAATGAGACTCGGGAGATGACCTTAACAATGCTGCCGTGGGAGCAAAAGCAGGACTAGCTGCTGACAAATGTTTCCTTGTTTCCAGTACAGATGTTCTCAGAAGCGAGAATAATGGAACAAATAGCCGAGAATAGCAGAAATCATTAAGTAGGGGGAGTTGCATTGGTTTACTGTCGAGTCAGAGTTCTTTTTCATTCAGATTCATAAGCGCGTCTGTCCTACTGACATTGAAAGTTGTCCCTGCACGCATCAGTGGCTCAGCACCTTCTTCTGTTAACACACTCACGTCTGTCAAATGAGTTGTTCGAAACGGAACACTTGGGTGTTTAACCCTGCGGATTTGGAACTGGGATAATTAGAATACTCCGCAATGTTGTTTCAGAAAGAAATCACCAATGCTTACTGTGTACCAGAGTGAAAACGCATAAAACCAAGGACCTTTCCCTCAAGCATTGGTGGGAATTTAATCCGAGTGGTGCTCGTGACAGATCAGACCCTTAAACAGGTGCTTACGGTACTTGTTTTATTAAATTCATATTGCATGATAGCGTGTACCATATGCCTATGTAATCTAGTCAACCTCTCTAGGTCCGCCACAGATACAAGCAATCATTCTGTACAGATTGAGCGTTGATTTATCAGAGGTCCGGTCCACTTCCACGTCATTTAGCCCCTGGAACGCCAGGTGAGATGAGCCAATGTCTTCTTCAGCGGTAATTAATACGTGCCGCTGTCCCCGCTTTGGGCGCCAAGTCTCGGCCTATTCTGCAAGCCAGAGAGTGGTGAAAAAGCACAAGGGGTGTCTTGACTAATGTTTCTCACTAGTGAAAAAGGTACCGCCAGTGTGCTTCCAGCTTCTCTGTGCAAATCCAGACTTCCCTTCCAGATAATTACAGCTTTAGGCATAGAGTCAAATTTGGCGTTGGACCTGCATGCTTAATTTTAACCAAAGCCAGTAAGTACGAGCAAATATTCTAAATCAAATCCTCTGAGTTCAATTAACGAAAAGCCAAAGGAAATTAACGAAATTCTGAGGCAAATCTCTGCAGATATTTGGAAGTACCCTACTGTTATGTACTTTGTGGATTAGCACCAGCATCCTGAATCGTTTTTGAATCGGTGTATACAGGTTGTTTTCATGTTTTACACATTCCACGATTTCCACAGACAGATTGCTGATTTGTGGGTATAACAGGAATGTAACATGCTCAGTGTGACAAACCCTACATTCATGATTTATGTGCTGGGATCCATGTTTTCTCATTGTAAACTGTAGAAGAATAGAAACAGACAGCGAACTCTGGTTAAATTGTTCTTTCTGTATCTCTTGCAGGTGTTTTCAGAGCCCCATGTGAGTTGTTCTAGCTCGAAATAATACCGCAGTGTTTGGTGAGCACCAAATTATATATGTTCATCAGAGCCCAAAGGTGGATCCAACCTTGGTCTTGTTGGTCCCACTTGTTCTCCACAAAATTGCCTATAAACAAAACTCTGCCCAGCAACAGCAGAATAGACTTACTGGTCTCACGGAGTTTAGCACAAACTCCAATTCACATGAAAATGTATTGCTGTTCACAACTGGGCATTTAAAAGAAAGCTAAGATTTGTGAGTCTTGGTCAGCCGAGAAAGGCTTGAAAGCATTGTTCTGGGAAAAAATTAACTGCTGCTCAGGCGCATCTGTTTGGTCAAAGCAACACAATCGGGACTGTGGCATGAAAGGGCGGGGGAGTGCAAACCTGTCAGCACATCTAAATAACAATGACCACCCAATAACAGTCTGGAACAGAGGCGGCCTGGTGCATAGGGCCAATCTCTTCTCACTTTGCAATTACAAAGAGCAGAAGGTTTTGAGTAATCACCATTGATCTACTTCCGAACGTCCAAATTTCATTGATCTGGTTCTGGGAGATTCTAAAATATCACTTTGAGGTGTATTCATTTAGAATTCGGCATCTTTGTATCTGGTATGGAAGTCTGCAGTCTGTTCAAGGCCTCACTCCCACTTGACTGTAGGAGTATGTGGAATTCATTGGGTTGGATGGTAGGCGAGGTTTCAGTGGGGGTTGACCTTTCCTCCATGGTTCAATAAGTTTTAAGCAGCCGTGATTGAGTTACTTAGGCCTCAGTGCCGTGGAAGGGGTGAACAGGTGGTCAATGGATTACCACAAGCATGAGAATGCACATGGACGCAATGTGAAATCAATGCATTTTGATCTTAAGCAGAAAATTGCTCAAAAGCAAGTCATGCAAACGTATTAATTTCTGAGAAATAGGTTCCTGTCTTTGCTTATAAACCCAAATGACTGATGGGAAGCAAGAAAGGAAATTTACCTTCTTGAATGCTTTTAGAGACAGTATACTATATTTGTCAGTAATTCTCAATTACACAGTTGTTTAAGTTGCACTGGCTTCTTTCTTCACATGCTTACTGTGTACCAGAGTGAAAACGCATAAAACCAAGGACCTTTCCCTCAAGCATTGGTGGGAATTTAATCCGAGTGGTGCTCGTGACAGATCAGACCCTTAAACAGGTGCTTACGGTACTTGTTTTATTAAATTCATATTGCATGATAGCGTGTACCATATGCCTATGTAATCTAGTCAACCTCTCTAGGTCCGCCACAGATACAAGCAATCATTCTGTACAGATTGAGCGTTGATTTATCAGAGGTCCGGTCCACTTCCACGTCATTTAGCCCCTGGAACGCCAGGTGAGATGAGCCAATGTCTTCTTCAGCGGTAATTAATACGTGCCGCTGTCCCCGCTTTGGGCGCCAAGTCTCGGCCTATTCTGCAAGCCAGAGAGTGGTGAAAAAGCACAAGGGGTGTCTTGACTAATGTTTCTCACTAGTGAAAAAGGTACCGCCAGTGTGCTTCCAGCTTCTCTGTGCAAATCCAGACTTCCCTTCCAGATAATTACAGCTTTAGGCATAGAGTCAAATTTGGCGTTGGACCTGCATGCTTAATTTTAACCAAAGCCAGTAAGTACGAGCAAATATTCTAAATCAAATCCTCTGAGTTCAATTAACGAAAAGCCAAAGGAAATTAACGAAATTCTGAGGCAAATATCTGTGGATATTCCAAAGGACTCTGGTAGGCCTACTGTTCTATATTTTGAGGATTAGCACCAGCGTCCTGAATCATTTTTGAATCAGTGTATACAGGTTGTTTTCATGTTTTACACATTCCATGATTTCCTCGGACAGATTGCTGATTTGTAGGTATAACAGGAATGTAACATGTTCAGTCTGACAAACCCTACATATATGATTTATGTGCGGGGATCCATGTTTTCTCATTGTAAACTGTAGAAGAATAGAAACAGACAGCGAACTCTGGTTAAATTGTTCTTTCTGTATCTCTTGCAGGTGTTTTCAGAGCCCCATGTGAGTTGTTCTAGCTCGAAATAATACCGCAGTGTTTGGTGAGCACCAAATTATATATGTTCATCAGAGCCCAAAGGTGGATCCAACCTTGGTCTTGTTGGTCCCACTTGTTCTCCACAAGATCGCCTATAAACAAAACTCTGCCGAGCAACACCAGTATAGACTTGCTGGTCTCACAGAGTTTAGCACAAACTCCAATTCATGTGAACATTTACTGCTGTGTGTTCCTGTTCACAACTTGCATTTAAAAGAAAGCTAAGATTTGTGGGTCTTGGTTAGCTGAGAAAGGGTTGAAAGCATTGTTCTGCTGCTCAGGCGCATCTGTTTGGTCAAAGCAACACAATCAGGACTGTGGCATGAAAGGGCGGGGGAGTGCAAACCTGTCAGCACATCTAAATAACAATGACCACCCAATAACAGTCTGGAACAGAGGCGGCCTGGTGCATAGGGCCAATCTCTTCTCACTTTGCAATTACAAAGAGCAGAAGGTTTTGAGTAATCACCATTGATCTACTTCCGAACGTCCAAATTTCATTGATCTGGTTCTGGGAGATTCTAAAATATCACTTTGAGGTGTATTCATTTAGAATTCGGCATCTTTGTATCTGGTATGGAAGTCTGCAGTCTGTTCAAGGCCTCACTCCCACTTGACTGTAGGAGTATGTGGAATTCATTGGGTTGGATGGTAGGCGAGGTTTCAGTGGGGGTTGACCTTTCCTCCATGGTTCAATAAGTTTTAAGCAGCCGTGATTGAGTTACTTAGGCCTCAGTGCCGTGGAAGGGGTGAACAGGTGGTCAATGGATTACCACAAGCATGAGAATGCACATGGACGCAATGTGAAATCAATGCATTTTGATCTTAAGCAGAAAATTGCTCAAAAGCAAGTCATGCAAACGTATTAATTTCTGAGAAATAGGTTCCTGTCTTTGCTTATAAACCCAAATGACTGATGGGAAGCAAGAAAGGAAATTTACCTTCTTGAATGCTTTTAGAGACAGTATACTATATTTGTCAGTAATTCTCAATTACACAGTTGTTTAAGTTGCACTGGCTTCTTTCTTCACTGGCCACGTTTGAAATGGGAAATAAGTACAACAATAGCAGCACATGTTGAACATTTATGAATTTGAATGTTTTGTTTTGAAAATGTTCGCTATGTCAAAACTGAATTGCATTCATTACCTTAAGGACTTCCACCTTTCACCTATTTGAGTTTTTTAAGTCAGTTAACCCTTTCAGTTTAATGTTGGAATCTTTCAATTTCTTTTTTTTTTTTTGGTAGCAGTGCACACCATTTCTTAGAATCAGTTTTATGTTAGTATTATTTATATACTATTTATTAATATTTTAATTTAACTTTTATATTTTCAGTTTTCGTTTTAGTAATTTTAGTACTTCAGATAAAATAAATAAATAAATACTTCCGTTAGTTTGAAAGGCATAGTTTTAAAATAAATAAAGTTTTAATTTAAAATTTGTATTCAATTTTAACTTTATTTTTTCAATTTTAGTTATTATATTTAGTCAACAATAACAGCACTGGCTATTATAACTGTAGTATATAATATTAGTATTGCAGTATATAGTATTGCACAATAACAACTACACTTATAATTGGTGGTATAATTGTGGTGGTTCCATTCAGATGCAAATACTTACACTTATACATGGAAAAAAAAAATGGCGCCAAGCATTTGGTGAAAATAAGGCTTTTTTGGATATGCATAAAAAAGAATGCTAGCAACAGTAAAATTATTTTATAGATTTAGTTTAATAGTTTTTTTATGGTTTGTTATGCATTTAAGCCAATAAATAAAATTGAATGTTTGAAAAAAACATTTCTTCTCCATGCAACAGTATTATTGTACTGTCTCTGGCCGTTATCCTCCATGACCCTATTCATAATGCATGCACTTTTGGCCTCACATGATTCTGCATCCACATGCACCAATTAAACATATAATTAGAATGTAGAGCCATCATTTTAGGTAATGACATGCATGCGAGATAACAGAGCCAAATTATATGTTGCCTAGCAACATTCCATCGTTTTAACCTCTAATGTTCACTCTTGGTCCTTTCCTCACCCCTAGAGCAGTGCTGCTATCCCACAAGATTTGCATTTCAAATTAACCCCAGATATATTCAATTGAATTAAATTGAATTAAATTCAATTGAATCCCTCAAGTACAAATCGAGTCTTGTATTGTACAAGGGGTGTAGCGTCAACATCCTGGAGCTCTTGAATAGGCATTTGGGAATCTTTAATAATAAGGTTAGTGATTTTGCATAATTGATTTGAATACGTATTTATTATTCATAATAACGTACAAGTGTACAAGAAGAAATACCCTTAACGCAGGGCTAGATTTAATATCAGTGAAACAGCAATGCAATTCAACCTATTCATTTCAATTATCACAATCTAATGTATTTACTGTACCATCAGCATAGACACAGAGACATTACTCTCTGGATTGTTTACGGACTGTAAGTCTGGGCCGAGTTGACATTCCCAGACAGCCAGTTTCAGCACTTTGCGTCATCCGTAGCGCTCCGGTGCATCTAGAGCCCGGGCTTTATTGTGGTCTCAAGCAAGTAATAAGTCCCTTCCTATTGAGTGGAACCATGATTTGGGAATTGATCAGAAGCTTGATACGCACAAACAGCCCCGGGCTTCAGAGAAATGTCATCGTGAGATAGCCGGGATCCAAAGCAACTGATTTTTGTCTTGCCATTGGACAGGAGCGCTGGTGCAAATGTTGGTTTAACAAAATGCAAATTACGGATCCAAGATGCACTTGTTTACTCTCCAATCGATGGATCATACGCTTGCATTCAAAGAACGGTATCTGCACCACTCCTCCACACCAAAGTGGCTCGCTCACAATCTGCTTGAAAAATGCATTTACGGCCAAGAATTCCCATAAAGGATTCAAAAGAGCTAATTACTTATTATTTACTTTATGGCTCATTGAATTCGCCCAACACCCAGAGAGTCCCATGAGTGTCTTTTTTCTGCTTTACAAAGATAGTGACATCATATAACGCAACCCACTCCAGTGCACAATGACAGTAATTTCCAGGCTGAATAATGAGATGCGCGGCTACTCTAACTCTAACCCCTTTCAGATGTAACTCAGGGAGGTGACTGTATTTTGCAACACCGTCTGGGATTGAAATTACTGTGGGTTGTCTCCACGGCCCAGAGTCTTTAGGATGCTGTTTTTGAGGTTTCTCTGAAGGGATCTCTTGGCGCTAAACCAGCATTCCCTTGGTCTCTACTAAATGCAGGGGAATGTTTGGGGATAAACAAGCTTCTTAATGAAAGAACAACTGATAAGCAAGGTGAGACGCTTCTAGTTTTAGTGCCCTGCGGACGTACATGCTTCTCTCAAAAGAAAAGGCCTACAAAAGGCTGGAATTCCTCAGATTGCCTGAAAATACCAATGTCAGGTCAGGGCTTTTGAAGGAATCTCCAAGACAAAAGATCAATGGTTTGGCTCCACATGTCGTCCCACTCAGAAATTTTAGTGACCCATCCTTATGCCACAAGGGAACGAAAAGGAGAAGATAGAGGGGTGTTACTTGTAGGATAATCAGGTTCTTACCAACTTTCCCATTGCTGAAGGTACGCAATTAAGGGCGGATCCTGTTACCCCGCAGGTAGTTATTTACAGGTACAGGTGCAGATGCATTTCAATGGGAACTAATAGTGTTAAGAAGGACCATACAAAATAGATCCCATTGAAAAGAAGGATCACAAATAAGATCTCTTTGATATGTCATTTGTTTCTTCTACGTCTCTGGATTCTCAGATTTGTCTCCTGAGAAACAGACACTTCATTCTTAAAAATAAACATTCTTTATTGTCTTCCTTGATTCCATGAAGAACCTTAAAATCCATGGAAACTTTCTTTTTCACAAAAGGTTCTTTACAAGTTCTATTAAAGACCCAAAATAGTGGTTCTATGGAGTCATTGTAAAAAAAATAATAATAAAACAAACATCTTTATTTTTAAGAGTGTGGGTATGAAGATACTGCAGACTTCCAGAAGAAATTATCTCAGTTTCTTCTCAGATTTGTCAAGTCTCCAATCAGAAGTCAGAGATTTTCAAATGAACTCCAACAACGTTCTTCAAATATGTCTTGATGATCTAAGCTATACAATCCACATTCATGTTCTAACTCTCAAGGTAAAAAAATAATGAGTCAATCCAATAGGAAATTGAATCATTCCAGGAGGAATCTACATGATCGGGAGTTTCGTGCGAGGACGAGAAAGTTCCCCATGCATATTTTGCTCATTTTCAAGTTGAATTCACTTGAATTCAACGAGTTGACCAACAGAAAGATGCTTGGTTTAAAAATGACTTTTGTGCGAGCTGTGCTTTATACGACAAGAGACAACATACTTTTTTGCCCACACAATGTTGCTGAAATACTGCTAATGTGACCATTAGTAATTTTTTTTCTGAAGGAGCAACATCTCTGACAATGTACTTAAAGGGATAATTCACACACACACACACACACACACACAAATGAAAATTTAGTTACTATTTCCTCACCCTCATTGTTGCCCATACAATAAAAGTCAATGGGGTCCAAAACACTGAACATGGGACATCATTGATTTTCATTGTATGGACAATAAAACACTGAACCGTTTTTAAAATATATATCTCTGTGTGTGTGTGTGTGTGTGTGTGTGTGTGTGTGTGTGTGTGTGTGTACCTGGTATTCCCTACATTATGAGGACCAATGTCCACACAAGCACAGCAATACCAGTAAATGTTGGCCTTGTTGGGGACATTTGTTTGATCCCCATGAGGAAAACAGCTTAGAAATCATACAGAATGATCTTTTTTGAAAATCTAAAATAGCAGAATGTTTTGTGTGAGGGGTAGGGATAGAAAATACAGTTTGTACGGTATAAAAAACATTACGCCTATAAAAACCCAACATGTGTGTTTGCATTGCACAGAAGAAAGATCAAACCGATTTGGAACAACATTTTCATTTTTAGGTAAACTATCCCTTAATACAAAACATAAATTAGCCCTTTCGAGTTTCCTAAGCAATAAAAATGTCCTCAAACCCCTGAGTCTTTAATTTTCTAAGGAGACAGGTGCTGCCCTTTAAAGCCTCCCTCCAAACCTCCATCTCTTTTACGAGTCAACATGTCCTCTCAGATGTTTATCTTGGCCCCGTGTCATATGATATCAGAGCCTTCCAGCCACCTGAGGGTGACCCTCCCATTAAATGTCGTCTTTTGTGCGCTCAGGTTGCGTTGTTAAGAGACGTGAGGAACGTGGGTGTGTGAAAGTGATTTTTTGTGCAGGAGCGTCTGCTTCACAGGCATAATCAGAGTGATTAGTTCTCATTGTTCCCTTGTTGTTTGCTCGGCTGCTTGAATGTATGTCTTTCGATGCATTTTCCGAACCTGACTGCTGATGTCTACAACACCTTTTAAAGAATGAGACAAGAGCAAATTAAATCAAAGGCAAATGTGTCTGAAGATTTTAAAAGGAAAGCAATGTTTTAAAATATGTCATATTAGCGTCAGTGTTTTTCTTTATAAATAATTGATCTTTAAGGCCATTTCAAAATAAAGACAACGTTTTATGAGTTATGTTTACTTAAAATTACTGAAAAGCTGTAACTTGAAGACCAATTGCTTTTCTCTTGCTAAATACTTATACAACACTTAGTTCTGGTCCACTAATCTGGACAATGTGGACAAGTGACATTCTGGCAATATTGTGTCTAAAATGAAAGTTACTCAATATTAACTAATTTATTCATTTATTTCATTGCAATGGTGCAGTAATCACACATTTTATTTTGTCATGTATTTGGTTTGTGTACTTTCTGTATCTTAAAAAAACACACCCGACCTTAAAACTATTATGTTATTTTGCTGTGTTTTCTTTTACTTAGATTTGTTTTGCTTTGTTTTGCTTTGATTTGTGTGTTGTTGTTCTATTTGGCTTACTTTTGCTTTGATATTGCTTTGTTTATGTTTTTATTGTTTTGTTTTGATTTTGTTTTACTTGATTTTGCTTTGTTTTTGTTTTGTTTTGCTTTAATTTTTTTCTTAGCTTTGCTGTGATTTAGTTTTTTTTAATGGTTTGTGCTTAGATTTAGTTTTTTGTTATGTTTGTTTTTTGTTTTGTGCTTTACTGTTTTATTTATTTATTTGCTTAGTTTTTCTTTGACTTTTTTGTTTGTTTTGTTTTGCTTGGTTTTGTTTTTATTTATTTATTTCTTTATTTCTTTATTTTGCTTTGATTTTGTGTTTTGTTTAATTGTGTTTTAATTATTTAGTAAGTGTGAAACTTCACCCATGTTTTAGAATCAATTTAATGTAATGGACTGTGATATTATATTGTGATTATTTAAATTTCTTCATACTCCTCTTATTTACATTTAGAGTTGCTAAAACTAATTCTAATTCATCTCATTTTGGTACAAAGTTTAAAAATTGTTATCGTTTTGTGATTTTGTTTTGTTTTGATAAGGGAATAAGGTCAAACTTCACCCATGTTTTAGAATCAAAAGGCAACAAATGGATATAATTAATAGTTTTTTTTTTTTTCATATTGTGTTTTTAATTCCTCAGGACTCCAGCTTTTTTTTATCAGATCAAACCGTTTCTGTGTTCATAAATGCTCTTCTGATTCAAACCTTTGTACCAAAATTTAATGAAATGGTTTTAGCAACACAACTCCATTATTTATCTGAACATAAATAAGAGGAATTAGAAAACATTATTTTTGCTTTGGTAAAAGTAGAATGTAATTATGCAAAAGTTAAACAGGCTTTAACAGAGATTAAGTTTAACTAAGAGTTAGTTAAACAGAGATTTTTGATGGAGAATGAAATGTCTTCTTTAAAAGACTGGTAATGAAAATATTTTAAGGAATATGGAAATTCTTATAATCATTAGTTTAATCAATGCAGCAGTGGGGAATTTTATCTGCTCAGTAACAAAGTCGTGTCTGGTACTGCAGCACAGCAGGTTCGCGGGACACTAGAGATATTTAATTCCCAAATGATAGTGTCCATAGGGGGCTGGACGTATCAGACTCAGAGTGGGGATAATATTAGATTGGGGTCGACCAATCTTAAGTGTCTGGGGCAGATACCAGGTATCTTAACCCCTGCATATGGTGCAGGTCAATTTGACCTTGTCGATTTTTGAGTTGTCAGAAATACTAGTTAACCTATCATTTTTTTCTTCTTGATATTATTTTTGCTCATTTAGTATAATGATCATGCATAGTTTCAACAGTTTCGATGTTTCGACATTTTTAATACGATTGATATTTACGGGTCAATTTGACCCCCATAATGTATTTTGTCAGTTTCTTATTCACAAAAGCACACAGAATACACACTTTTTTACTTTATTTATAAAATGTACAATTTGTGGAAAAAAAAAATGTTGAAAAAAAAAAGCTGTAAGAGTTTTAAAAATCATGTTCTTATGTTTTGTTTTCCTTTATTAATATTTGTAATGTGTAAGAACTATTAATGTTAAAGGTTTTACTTTTTTTTTTTACATGCTTTTTTCTTTTGTTTTTTTTTTTTTTTTTTTTTTTTTTATTATTGTGTGATTTCTTGGAAATTATATTGAATCAAATTAGGATCAATTTGGCCCGCACCATAACAGTCCTCCCAGATTTTTAACCTAATACGAAGGGGTTTGACTAAATTTATTTCAGTTTTTGGCTAAATTTATTACAGTTATCATTTCACACAACACCACATTCTGACTCCTATGAGCGGTAACAAGCACAGTGTTTTTAACTAGGTGAGTGATGGATTATGACAGCGTTTGTCTTTATGTACGAATTAATGATGCAGCTTCTCTAACAGTAGAATGGGTGCGGTCTAATAGGATATATAACACAATATAGATTACATATTTATGTGATTTCTCACCCTCTGACACACCATTTAGATGCTAATGTGATTCCGTCTCTCATTTTCAACCGAATGTTTTTGCTTGCATTGAAAGTACACGGGTCAAGTCAACTGCTCAAAATATCAAAGTCATCATTATAAATCATTTCAATAAATTACAATTGAACGAATAAATAAATAAATAAATGTATTTGTTCGTTTATTTTATTTATTTGTTGTGGAAGAATGTTTTTTTTTTTTCCAATACAGTGTTAGTGTTTTGAAAAGAAGCTTAAGAATATATAGTTTAATATGAAATATATACACTTATTGGGTTAATAAATAATAACATTTGGCAATCATTTAAATAAATTAAAATAGTTGCAAAACAATATTTATTAATTCATTTATTTCATGAGCTGCTAAAATAATGTTTTTTCTAATTATTATTTTATTTTATTTTTTCCCCCCGTATTGTTAATCTTATTCAAGAATAGTTCAATATGAAATATTTATGATTGGT
Organism: Sinocyclocheilus anshuiensis; assembly: GCF_001515605.1. NCBI lineage: Eukaryota > Metazoa > Chordata > Actinopteri > Cypriniformes > Cyprinidae > Sinocyclocheilus > Sinocyclocheilus anshuiensis. The sequence goes on along the minus strand of NW_015542360.1, from coordinate 395,563 downwards.
GGGTTAAGAAATAACATTTGGTGCCAATCATTTTAATACATTACAGTTGTTGCAAAACATTTGTTTGTTTGTTTGTTTGCTTGTCACCACAAGCTGTTGAAAGAATATTTTTACAGTACAGTGCTAACGTTTTAAAAGTATAGCTTAATATGAAATATACAGTGTTATAACAAGTAACATAAATTACGTAATCAGATTACTTTTTTCAAGTAACTAGTAAAGTAATGCATTACTTTTGAATTTACAATGAAATATTTAAGTTACTTTTTCAAAAGATATAACTTCTTTTTTTTCCAAAAATATAACTTTTTTTTTTTGTTATTAAAAACAAATAAGCAAACCCAGGTGACAAAAAAAAAAACACGCAAAAGTAATATAATGCATTACTTTCCATGAAAAGTGACTAAGTACTGCAATTGAGTAATTCAGTATTGTTACTTTTTCAAAAATATAACTTTATTTCCAAAAATGTAACTTTTGGGTTTTTTGTTGTTAAAATCAAATATGCAAGCCCAGCCCAGGTGACATAATAACGCAAAAGTAACAAAATGCATTACTTTCCATAAAAAGTAACTAAGTAACGCAATTAGTTACTTTTTCATTGAGTAACGCAATATTGTAATGCATTACTTTTAAAAGTAACTTTCCTCAACACTGGAAATATATGATCACTGGGTTAAGAAATCATAATATTTGTCGCCACATTGTTTATGTTCACATAACTGATCTTATCATGTTCGTAATTGATGCCAAGCTCTGCATTTTCGCAACTGAATGTGGAAAATACTGCATGTCAGGACGGGCCACCCACAAAGATATGATCATTTCATTTATGAATCTTAATCGTGACAATAAGGATGTCACACAATTATTTTCATAAAACATAATTGTTTTGATAATTAAGCCCATTTTCTCCAACACTTCATATTAATTAATTGAGTTTGCTTTTAAATGTAATTATTTGCTTTGATGATTCTCATTGGATTCTCATTACTGCAATACAATTAAATATATTTTATTTAGGTGTGTGTGTGTGTGTGTGTGTGTGTGTGTGTGTGTGTGTGTGTGTGTATCTGTACAACTAAGCCACACAAATTGACGCTATGCATTATGGGCATGCCACATCGCATATGTCAGCATTCATATTGCAGCTGTTTTTATTTTTCAGACATGGATGAACAAAGCCACGTCCTCGTATGCTACGCTGAACTCATTTAACCTAGTAATTGAGACGTTTTTGGCCACTTTACAAATAAATTGACCATCAGAGCCGCCTATTTTACTAGAAAAAAAATTAATAAAACAGATGCCTTCATGATGACCGTAAAAGATGCACAAATGCCCTACTCGGAACAGTTGCTACAGAGCAAAGATGCCAAGTTTTTGGGCATTCAGCTGTCCTCTTTGTCTGTCTGCTAGCTTCCCTCATGCAGCCCATTTGTGGAGGCAATAAATTATTAATCAGAAAGACACCGTGTTCACCGAGATGTCCTGGTGTGACTGGGTTAATCGCCTCTGGAGCGGAAGAGAAAATGGGCCGGCGCAGGTAGGCATGTGCAAAATCAACGCAGACATCTTGACCGTCTGCATCTCAGTGTTTGCTGAACTATAGAAGCAAAACTAAAGCAGACACATGCGTTATGAGCGAGTGCTGGTGCATCAAAGCATGTAGATGTCATTTTCTAGCCGACGCACTTTAACACAACCTGAGCAGTAAACATAACCTCTGTATTAAATATTCATAATGCTCTATAACCCGGGTAAGCAGATGCTTAATGCTGAGTGCTGGTGCTTCCTACTGTGAACAAACTCAATCCTTACAAATGCTCACAATCGGTTTTTCACAAATCTGATGTGAAAATTATATAT
>NW_015542360.1:389427-393489 GCF_001515605.1 Sinocyclocheilus anshuiensis | reverse complement strand
CAAAATTTAATTTATATCATAAGTTTTAAGATATGCTTTGAGACTGGCAATGTCAATTATGATTAATTATAATATATTATATAATATATTTTGATTATATAATACATCTTTGTTGATTGTATAATGCTACAAAATAAAAGATACTATGAAAATTGTGTAAACATGCATAATAATAATAATAATAATGATGATAATAGTTATTTAAAAATAAACATATACATAATAATAAATACAATTAGGCTAAAAGTGTATTTATGCAACACTTCTTTCTTTCTTTCTTTCTTTCGATTTTGTGGTGAAATATGAACCAGACATGTTCTTGACAAGCTTTGCGACATTTATTCTAGTACATAAGCCGACATAATTCTTTTGAAGACTAAGGCAAGCTTTCCTGATCTAGTATATTCGTTCCCCTGCGACTCTGTAAAATGTTCTGAGGAGGTTGCTGGAACATGCGACAGTATAGCAATACCGTATTAGTTATCATTACCTCAAAAAACTGCATCTAAAAGAGCCAAGAACACTATTGTTTCTGGCTTGTCGTTTATTTTTAATACCTTAAGTGAAAAAGCAAATAGGATTTGAAGCCCTGCAAACATGGCTGCTCTCAGGGACATTGCTTTGTCACTTTACATTAGACACACTCAAATGGATTTCCTCTGACTAACCTATAACTGTGTCCTGCTGGAGTGTGTGCACCACCATTCGAGATTTGCAATATATTGTTATTGTTTTTGTGACTCTTTTAACATTATATTAGCATGAAATAAGCAGCTGATAATGGTATTGAATGATATTTCCTTTTTTTTTTTTACCATTCCTTAAAAATATTATCTTACCTGAGAAAACTGAGAAGCTCAAACTGACTTGGTGCATTTGAAATTATTTAAAGGTTAGATCACCCAAAAACGGAAAGTCTGTCATCATTAATTCATCTTCATGTTGTTCCAAATCTGTAATGGGTCATTCACAGACCGTGTTTGTGCTTATAAAAATGCAGAAAGCAGGGTAGTGCAATGAAAAAAAAAAATACTTATTTTAACTTGAGTTAAAGGGTTAGTTCACCCAAAAATGAAAACCGCGCAAAGCCGACCTCCATACATCATCCGCCCGGAACTGCTTCCGTGTAGGAATGTCACCCGCTGAGTGGCATTAAACAGCTTGAAAGATCAAAGACAATTTTTAATATAACTCCGACTGGATTCGTCTGAAAGAAGAAATTCATATACACCTAGGATGACTTGAGCGTGAGTAATTTGTGGGTTAATTTTCATTTTTGGGTGAACTAACCCTTTAAGCTTTTTTAGAAAGCTGTGTTATACGAGATACTCCAGAAGGCATAATACGCGAACAAGGCCATCTAGCGTAAGTTTACATAGAAAAACAATATAACTAAAAACCCCAACAAAAACATTTTTCCATTGGAAAAAGTAAAAAATGTCTAGAAATGTCTGGCGTTTTTTAGAACGCCATGTAATGTGCGAGGTGTTTTATAAAAAAAAAAAAAATTTTAATTGTAAAAAACTTTTTTATACATTTGTTTTATAAAAAAGCATTACTATATTAATTTAAAACATAAATATATCTTACTGTCTTGTTTAGGTTTTTATATTAGGGCATATTAGCTATCCACTGGTTCACATATACAACTGTGTGTTTGCTGCTTAAAAACATGGTTGATTTGTGCATTAGTCTGAACAAAAACAGCAGAAGGGCTGAATGAAAATGCTAATTCATTCTCTGCCAGCAGGTGGCACTTTTGGACCGACAGAAATATATTGGTTTCCCCGGTAATGACAGTACAGAAAGCAGTGCAACGCTCATAAATACTACTTTATCAGGCATTATAAGTACGTAAGATAAAATGAAAATGTCATTGATACTTGTCTGAAAAGTTGGTTCCTTTCAGAGATACATTCACATAAACACGCCGTGTTTTGACTTTGAAATGTGCAGCACTCATATTTATTTAATAAAATCATAGCCTTTTGATGAAAAAAGAAAAGAAAAAAAAAGTAAAATCAGTACAGTAAAATGCAAAAATATGACACAGGGCAGTGAAATGAAAAAAATGCAATGTTGAAGAAGAACACAGACTCAACATCTCATATACATATCGACCAACGCTACATACCAAGTGCAGCGCAAATTAGCGTAGTCGCAAATAAAGAAATAAAGAAGCCATAGTACGTTGAAAGAACCGGAGGCCAAAAAATGAAGGTTTGCTAGAAGTTTTGATAGACCTGGTATTGAGTGACTCCTAGTTGAGGGTTCCAAGTCGTCTTTTATTTCATGAAGCAAATTAAAAAATAATATGGCTTGAAAAACTATATGTTCAGATAATGTGTTCTAATCCTCTCCCTTCTACCACACACTCTCTGTTCTCTGCGGTGTCTCCTCGTAGCAACAACAATTGCAGCCATTTCAAGCGCAAAATAGTTTAAGACATGCTTTTTTGGGCGTTAAATAATGGCTGAAATACCAGTAATTTGATGAACGCAAACGTTAGTAAATCGCGTTGCGTGGTTCATTTGAATACTCTCCTCCCATAAATTTTACGTCTGAAAGGGAAACACCTACAAATGCATATTCAATGAGGTCAAGCGCAAAAATAACTGTGTCCACGCCTTTTCAGCTCTAATTCGTCACTGCGCGACTTCAGTAAAACCCGACAGTACTATTTTAATGCCAAAAGACAGTTTGCGCTGGCGCAAGCTGTTGGTAAAACTGGCCCTATGTTTCTTAGTTTTTTCTTATCAGTTTTGTACATTAAGGTTGTATGTTACATCTAATGTTGTTAAATTAATGTTTATTGCATTATTTCAGTTTCATGTGTGTTACCGTGATGGTGTTTGTGTGAAAGACACTGTGCACCTTCTATATATGTTACTATTTAAAAGTTGCTTGTGATGGGCTTTGGTTCATCATGTGACTTTCTCATCACCACCTGCTTTTGGTGGTTATCAGCGTATTATAAAGGTACAAAACAGATTTCAGTACTTCAATAGGTATTAACATTATATTTGCTAATGAAATTACAGTATTTAACTGTAAATTTAAGTTAAAACAGTAAAACTGTATTTTTTACGGTAAAATTCTGGCAACCACAGCTGGCAGTTTTTTTTTACCGTAAATTTTACAAAATGTTTTTACAGTGTGGAATACAAAAATGTATTCTGTGAGATCTTTTTTTTTTTTTTTGTACAAATAAAAGCAGATGTTTAGCAGAATATCCAAGCTGCATTTTTTTTTTTGCAGTACCAGTACCACTGCAGTTGGAGCAGTTCTAGATTCAAATTCAGATTTTCTTACAAAAATGGCCTGTGTTCGATCTAAAATTTCAAAAAATATGGCATGACTAAAAAAACACTTGAATTGTGACAGTGTTGGTTTCTTTATACTTGTTTCTCATCTGCACTTCTGTTGAATTTAGATTAAGTTGTATGTTATTTTGTATAGTTTTCGACACAAATATTCAGGTATGAACTACACAATATGGTTGCTTTCTCCTCAGCTTTATATTTCCAATCAAGCTTTCTGGAAGCGTCCAGGCATTACCCCATCAATCAAATGTCTGGATGTTTCTGGACTATTTCCTATGTGATCTCAGGTACTGCCGGGGACATTCACCCTTATTACAGATGGCCTTTATTGATCTGTGATAGCCACCCCAGGTTGTCTCTCAGATGAGCACCCTTTATATCCAGAAATGGCTGGATATTGATTGCAGAATGAGAAACTGTGGAGATGTTGCTAATCTTATCCTCTGCAGAAATACAGAGAAACTCCAGGGACCAAAGGTCTCGTTTCCCTCAAATCTGGGTATTCTGATACAGTATAAAACTGTACTGCTGATGATATCTGAGCTGGTATTGAGACAAACATTTGTGCACGACTGCATCTCTGTGTCTAAGGAGATTATGTGACCTGTTGGAGACATACAGGGTCCTGTAAGATATCTATCTATCTATCTGTCTATCTATCTATCATCTGTCTGTCTATCTATCTATCTATCATCTGTCTGTCTATCTTTCTATCTATCTGTCTGTCTGTCTATCTATA